>NC_136865.1:29963818-30388818 GCF_951799975.1 Gobius niger | reverse complement strand
GATGTTCACCCTATGTGTCCCAGATGATTTCCTTCAGGACAGATGTTCACCCTATGTGTCCCAGATGATTTCCTTCAGGACAGATGTTCACCCTATGTGTCCCAGATGATTTCCTTCAGGACAGATGTTCGCCTGTACCTGTGCTCGTTGAAGGCGCCGATGCTCCGTACGATGATGTCACTGTCCAGGACGCCCAGCAGGACGCCCACCTGCCGCAGCAGCATGTCCCTCTGCCGCTGGGACACCGAGGACACGGGCACCTCCAGCACCAGCTCCACCAGGTCACGGTCCGACTGGTCTGCAGAGGGAGACAACAGGGATGAAGCAGTCCTCAGAGCGCCCCCTACAGGTGGAGGATCTGAATCTGGGCCCAGAGACTCCTGTGTTTGACTCGCACTGACTTCAGCAGAAAAAAGGAACTGGGCCCAAAGTCAACGCTTTGGACGGAGCCATTTAGAGAGACGCCTAAAAAACCCTTTTTATTTTGACTCTGGAGCGACTCAGGAGCCGCCGGGATGAAAAGCAAAGGCTAACGCTGACCCGCCAAGCGCCACTGGGGGGCAGTGAAAGCAGCACCGTGGGAACTTATGTTGGCTAGGGGGGGATTGAGGGATAAAACTGCCCCCAAAAAACGCCTTTTCTGTGCTTATTTTGTATTTAACCCCTTAACTCCCGCCTGAACCGAGCACATTTTCTCCACTATGGCTTTACCCCAATCCAAAAGCTTCTGGAAAAAAGGTGTGAAAATAGAGACGGAACTGAGACGAAAACAATGATGGAAATGTGACAAAAAAGTGACGGAAAATTTATTAAAAAGTGGCAAAAATGTCACAAAAATTTGATTAAAAAAATGGACAAAAAAATGACAAAAAATGACAAAAATGTGACAAAAAAAAATCCAAAAAATTGACAAAAAAAAAAAAAAATCTGACCAAAAAAACGCAAAAAAATGACAAAAAAATACAAAAAATGGGCAAAAAAATGTTATAAATTTGATAAAAAATTGACGAAAAAATTACTAAAATATGACAAAAAATTAAAAAAAAAGACAAAAAAAACCCTCAAAAAATGACAAAAAATTGACCAAAAACATACAAAAAATGGACAAAAAATGACCAAAAAAATGACAAAATGATGGAAAAAAAATCTGATGACGTGAGGAAAAAGATCCATTTAGATGAGTTTTATAGGTCTTAGCTTTCAAATGAGGCGTTACACTGGCCTACAGGATTTGGGTAAAGCTGAACTGGAGAAAATGCTCTCGTTTCAGGCGGGAGTTAAGAGGTTAATAATATTGCTTGCAATACACAAATTATCCACCAGGGGGTGCTGCAGCGCACTCAGCACCCTGGGTTCCCAAGGCCTTGACTGACAAAAATATTAAAATACTTAATACATATAAAACGACTTTGGGCAATTTGCTTTTGAAACATTTAAAGAGAAATAAGAGAAAACTCTCCAGTTTTGACGGTTGGTTTGTTTAAGTGCGTTACCGCGGCAACACAGCTCCCTCTGCTGCTGTTGTGTGAAGACGACGACTGAGAATTTATTCAATTCAGACACAAAACAGGTAAGAAAATGTGATTCATTGGTTTCATAATGTTTTATCAGGTCGTTTAACACGTTTTTAAGGATTTGTTTTCATTATTTTCGGGCTTAATCCTGATGAAGTTGAAGTTGTAATCTCTGAGGAGCTAATGCTAATCGACAGTTAGCTCGACAGAGAAACTTAACTGAAAATATGTGAAAGTCACATTTCTGTGGGCGCTTTATGGTCAGTCTACACAAATATATTTGGAAATGAAAGTGATGAATCTCCTCTTGTGTTTTGGGGACAGTTTAAATGTCAGCTTTAGCTCTATTTGACAGGAGAGTAACAGCCGCGGCTCATACATGTAAATGAGCAGCTGAAATCTCATAGTTTTCTCTGTCGTCTCTGTTTAGGGCCGTTTGTAAAAATGTTCAGAGCTTTTGTGAATGAGCGTCTGGCTGCGGCGGCTGGAGAGACACGTGCGCTGTTTGAAAGGACGAGAGCGGAGTGCGAGGAGGAACTACGTCGCTCCGAGGACGAGAACAAGAGGAAACAGCGGCTCCTGGAGCAGATACTGAGCCCGAGAGTCGTACTGGTCAGAGCGAGGGTCCAGACGCCCCCAACGAGGATTAAAGAGGAGCCAGAGGAGGAAGAGCTGCCAGTGTAGGCTCCAACACTTTCACACACGTCTAAGTCACATTATTTTAACCTCTTAACTCCCACCTCAACATGTTTTCTCCTGTTCTCCAAATTTAAAAGCTTCTTCAAAACAGCGATAAAAAAACAAAAAGAAAATGAGGATGAAAACCCAACAAAAAAGCACTAAAACGTGACCAAAAAAATGACAAAAATCCTACAAAAAAAGGACAAAAATCCAGAAAAAAAATGACAAAAATCCTACAAAAAAAGTGACAAAAATCCAGCAAAAAAATGACAAAAATCCAGCAAAAAAGTGACAAAAATCCAGCAAAAAAAAGACAAAAATCCAGCAAAAAAGTGACAAAAATCCAGCAAAAAAATGACAAAAATCCAGCAAAAAAAGTGACAAAAATCCAGCAAAAAAAGACAAAAATCCAGCAAAAAAATGACAAAAATCCAGCAAAAAAAGACAAAAATCCAGCAAAAAAATGAAAAAAATCCAGCAAAAAAGTGTCAAAAATCCAGCAAAAAAGTGTCAAAAATCCAGCAAAAAAAGTGACAAAAATCCAGCAAAAAAAGTGACAAAAATCCAGCAAAAAAAGTGACAAAAATCCAGCAAAAAAGTGTCAAAAATCCAGCAAAAAAAGTGACAAAAATCCAGCAAAAAAAGTGACAAAAATCCAGCAAAAAAAGTGACAAAAATCCAGAAAAAAAGTGACAAAAATCCAGAAAAAAAGACTAAAATCCAGCAAAAAAGTGACAAAAATCCAGCAAAAAAAGACAAAAATCCAGCAAAAAAAGTGACAAAAATCCAGCAAAAAAAGTGACAAAAATCCAGCAAAAAAAGACAAAAATCCAGCAAAAAAATGACAAAAATCCAGCAAAAAAAGACAAAAATCCAGCAAAAAAATGAAAAAAATCCAGCAAAAAAGTGTCAAAAATCCAGCAAAAAAGTGTCAAAAATCCAGCAAAAAAAGTGACAAAAATCCAGCAAAAAAAGTGACAAAAATCCAGCAAAAAAAGTGACAAAAATCCAGCAAAAAAGTGTCAAAAATCCAGCAAAAAAAGTGACAAAAATCCAGCAAAAAAAGTGACAAAAATCCAGCAAAAAAAGTGACAAAAATCCAGAAAAAAAGTGACAAAAATCCAGAAAAAAAGACTAAAATCCAGCAAAAAAGTGACAAAAATCCAGCAAAAAAAGACAAAAATCCAGCAAAAAAAGTGACAAAAATCCAGCAAAAAAAGTGACAAAAATCCAGCAAAAAAAGTGACAAAAATCCAGCAAAAAAAGTGACAAAAATCCAGCAAAAAAAGTGACTAAAATCCAGCAAAAAAGTGACAAAAATCCAGCAAAAAAAGACTAAAATCCAGCAAAAAAATAACAAAAATCCAGAAAAAAAAAGACAAAAATCCAACAGAAAAAAGACAAAAATCCAGCAAAAAAGACAAAAATCCAGCAAAAAAATAACAAAAATCCAGCAAAAAAGTGTCAAAAATCCAGCAAAAAAATAACTAAAATCCAGCAAAAAAAGTGACAAAAATCCAGAAAAAAAGTGACAAAAATCCAGAAAAGACAAAAATCCAGCAGAAAAAGACAAAAATCCAGCAAAAAAAGATAAAAATCCAGCAAAAAAAGACTAAAATCCAGCAAAAAAAGACAAAAATCCAGCAAAAAAAGACAAAAATCCAGAAAAAAAGTGACAAAAAATCCAGCAGAAAAAGACAAAAATCCAGCAAAAAAAGATAAAAATCCAGCAAAAAAAAGACAAAAATCCAGCAAAAAAATAACAAAAATCCAGCAAAAAAAGACAAAAATCCAGAAAAAAAGTGACAAAAATCCAGCAGAAAAGACAAAAATCCAGCAAAAAAGTGACAAAAATCCAGAAAAAAAGTGACAAAAATCCAGCAGAAAAGACAAAAATCCAGCAAAAAAGTGACAAAACAGCAGGAAAAAAGTAATTAAAAAAGTGACAAAAACACATAAGGGAAATAAAAATTGACGACAATGGCTAAGAGGAGAAAATGCATTTGGTTTTGGCGGGTGGTAAGAGGTTAAAGTTTATTTATATCTATATCATGTTTCAGGTGTTTCCAGAGTCCAGTGCTGTGAGCGTGAAGAGAGAAGAGCCCTCCCCGCTTCCACAGAGACAAACTGAGCGCGGGAACATCAGCTCAGAGCCACATTTCCACTCAGAGACGGAGGGACACACCGAGCACTCGTCTGACTCTGACCACGATGACGACTGGGAACCTCCATTCAGCCGCTCAGACGCACAGATGGAGACAGAGGCTGATGGAGAAAATCACCACCACCAGGTCCAGAGCAGAGACAGAAGCAACCAAAGTCTCCGCCCAAAACAAGTCTGACCCAGAGACGAGCGCGACGGTCGACGACGAGGAGAGAAGAGAAGAAGAAGCACCGCTGTCACGTTTGTGATCAGAGATTTAGTAAGAAACATGATTTAATAAGACACAATAGAGTGCACACAGGAGAGAAGCCTTACAGCTGTTTAACCTGCCAGAAAACATTTGCCCAGAAGTCTAATCTAGTTCATCATAGAAGAACACACACAGGGGAGAAACCTTACAGCTGTTTAACCTGCCAGAAAACATTTGCCCAGAAGTCTACCCTAGTTAAACATAGAAGAACACACACAGGGGAGAAAACCTTACAGTTGTCAGGTCTGTGAGATTAAATTTACACATCTCTCTCACCTCACGAGGCATAGAAGAACACACACAGGGGAAAAACCACACGGCTGCACAATCTGTAATAAAACCTTTACCCGAAAGCGAGATCTTGATGTACACAGAAGAAAACACACAGGCGAGAGGCCCTACAGTTGTTCCGTTTGTGAGAAAAGATTTTTCAGTAAAGACTCCCTCAGAAAACACAGGAAAACTCACTGAATCTGAAGAAAAACACCGAACATTTGAAAACATGACCATTTCTATAAGTGTTTAATCCTCATTTGATCAGATTTCACTGTTTAATGTTGAGCTGACTTTTAATCGTTTTTCAACGTTGTTCTAAATGTACATGAGTGAGGTCATTATTTTTCCATTGCCTTGTGAAGCAGATACTTCTGTTGTTTGAATCGACTTAACACTGAAAATAGTTTTTATTTTTATTTCCTTAAGACATTTGTTGCTTTAGAAATGACTGTAAATATGTTTGAGTTAAAATCTGAATGTTCTGCGTGTGTTGAAGCTCATTGTTCGACTTTTGTTCATTGTTTTGTTCCTTTTGTAAATAAAACAATATAAAAACTTCATCTCTTTAGTTTTGTTATTAATAATTTTTCGCTACCAAAACTAATCACAAGAGCAGATACAGTTTCAAATCTTTCCATTATCGATCCAAATAAACCGAGTCGGTGATTCTAATGCAGCGTTTAAGCTCAGTGCAGTGTTTTAGATTTGGGTAAAGCCAAACTGGACAAAGCGCTGGTTCAGGCGTGGGATTTTTTACCGGGCCTGACGGTGACGGAGCCGCGGGTTTTATCCGTCTGTCCTTTGGAGTCGGTCACGGTCAGGGTGAAGCTGTACGTGCCCTGGACCAGGTTTCCCAGGAACAGCACCGCCTGGTGGTCAGAGCCGTTCAGCACATCCTACAACAGAACACAGGGATAAAGTCACAAACAGACTCATCTCTGAACTCGATAAAGTCGATATTTTACATTTGTAGTTATTGGTGTCGCTCAGTTAACCCCTTAACTCCCACCTGAACCGAGAGTATCTTTTTCCTCACGTCATCAGATATTTTTTCCATTATTTTTTTGTTGGGTATTCAACACATTTTTGTAACTTTTTGTAATTTTTTGTCAATTTTTTGTAATTTTTTGTAATTTTTTGTAAATTTTTTGTAATTTTTTGTCAATTTTTTGTAATTTTTTTGTAACTTTTTTGTAATTTTTTTGTAATTTTTTGTCACATTTTTGTAATTTTTTTGTAATTTTCTTGTCATTTATTCGCCAATTTTTTTAATTAAATTTTTGTCACATTTTTGTCGTTTTTTCGTCAATTTTTTGTCAAACTTTTGTCATTTTTTGGTCACATTTTGGAATTTTTTTGACACATTTTGTGTTGTTTTTTCGTCATTTATTTGTCAATTTTTTTTAAACAAATTTTTGTCAATTTTTGTAATTTTTTTGGTCACATTTTTGTTGTTTTTTCGTCAATTTTTTGTCACATTTTTGTCACTTTTTCATCAATTGTTTCGTCACTTTTTTGTCACATTTCCATCATTGTTTTCGTCTCAGTTTTGTTGCTATTTTCACAGCTTTTTTTCCAGAAGCTTTTGGATTGGGGTAAAGCCAAACTGGAGAAAATGTGCTCGGTTCAGGTGGGAGTTAAGAGGTTAATATAAATGTTCAGTCCGATATTTTAAATTTGTAGTATTGGTGTCGCTCAGTTAACCCCTTAACTCCCGCCTGAACCGAGAGTATCTTTTTCTTCACGTCATCAGATTTTTTTTCCATTATTATTTGTTGGGTATTCAAACTCATTTTTGTAACTTTTTTTGTAATTTTTGTAAATTTTTTGTAATTTTTTGTCACATTTTTGTAATTTTTTGTAATTTTCTTTGTCATTTATTCGCCAATTTTTTAAATTACATTTTTGTCACATTTTTGTCATTTTTTTGTCAATTTTTTGTCAAACTTTTGTCATTTTTTGGTCACATTTTGGAATTTTTTTGACACATTTTTGTTGTTTTTTTCGTCAATTTTTGTTTAACAAATTTTTGTCAATTTTTTGTAATTTTTTTTTGTCACATTTTTGTTGTTTTTTTCGTCAATTTTTTGTCACATTTTTGTCACTTTTTCATCAATTTTTCGTCACTTTTTTGTCACATTTCCATCATTGTTTTCGTCTCAGTTTTGTTGCTATTTTCACACCTTTTTTTCCCGAAGCTTTTGGATTGGGGTAAAGCCAAACTGGAGAAAACGTGCTCGGTTCAGGTGGGAGTTAAGAGGTTAATATAAATGTTCAGCCGATATTTTACATTTGTAGTAATTGTGTCGCTCAATGAAAACACTTTGAAATAAAGTAAAAGCATCATTTCAATCCACGCCAAAGGAAGAGCTCTGAGCTTTGTTCATGTGGAGAACAGACGTCAAGCAGAAAACCCTAATTTAGGCCTGGGGCGGTAACCGGATCACCGCCATCCCGCGTCACGTGACGCACACCGCGGGTCCGAGTTCCTCCCCGTCATCACCAGGCAATAAAATAAAAAAATGCCTTTAAGTAAACGAAATTTAACCAGAAAAGGAAGTAATAATAAACCCGAACAAGTGTCTCAACGAAAAAACTGAGCAGGTGAGGAGCAGTCACATCAGGATATCGGCCTTGGATAAAAATAAACCCTTATCAGTCGACCTCCAGCACCTATTCTGACCATCAGTCCACGTCATTCATCCTTATTGTACATGTTTTTAGTGATAGGGGAAACCGGAGCAAACCTACGCAAAACACGGGGAGAACATGCAACCTCCACAGAAATGCCCCGTCCAGGTGGGAATCGAACCCGGGACCTTGTATCTGAGTAATTTCCTCACCCCGGCGGCCGTGGGCTGCTGTCGTCGCTGGGCTCCACAGGTAAGCGACTCCTCCTTTGTCGTCGGTGGAGTGAGAGCCGTCCAGAGAGGGCCGTGCTGACGGGCAGAGACACCGCGGCTGGGCAGCACTCGCGAGCCACCGGAGGCTGGTCCAGCTCTGAGCAGGAGGACAAACAAAATCATCTTCATTATTATTACAAGGCTCCTTCATTCAGCCGTGGCTTCAACCGGACTACGCACTGTTCCCTTCAGTGCGTTTAGAGTGTGGCTGATGTAGTGAGTGAGGGGTTGGGGGACTGAGGTGGACATTCAGAACGCTGCCTCCGTCTCCTCCTCCTGCTTTATGTTTAGCACAGAGCGGCTCTAACCCTAAACTCCAGGCTGACGCCTCTGAATATGACTAAAACCCTGAATAAAGTATCCATCATTGAAATGTAGGATCCGACACGGCTGCGCGTGGAAATGAACAGCGTTTTGATAAGAACTGTACATTTTTGCCACTACACTATGGCTTAGCTTAGCCTAGCCGCTTCCATTCGTTTACATGTATCAGTTAGCATTGGATGTTAAGCTGTTTTTTCCTTAAAGAGGGGGGTTTTCTGCTTTTTTCAGTCCCACAGCACCAGTCTATATCACACTACAATGATGAGCAAACCTTCTGTTGGTCTGTAAATGCAGTAAATTAGAATAACTGCCTTGTATAAAATGTCTCTCTCAAAACGGCTGTAGTGAATGTCTTGAATAGGCCTCTGTCTCTTTAAGAACCTCTGAGCCTTTAGACACGCCCCATCCACACGCTGTCTGTGGGCATCAGTGGGGGAGGGGGTTCTGCTGAGGAGCAGTGGTTGGTTACTCGGCTGGTGACGAAAGCTCGGTGGCGTCTCCAGGAGGTGGGGGCGTTCCTAGGAGGACTCAGGCAAACCTGTCCCTAAAATGGCCGCCATCAGAGTTTTTACAGATTACTCAAAAAACACGTGAATGTGCCAAGGGCAACACTTCAGGCATGTTTTTAATGAGGGAGTGACATAATAACATGATGTAAAGCTTGAAAAAGTCGATTTTGCATAATACCCCCCCTTTAAAGGTCCTATATCATGCAAAATCGACTTTTTGGAGCTTTTAACCATGTTGTTGCTATTTCCTTCAAAAACACCCAGAGTGGTATTTGGCTTCATTCACAAAGTTCTGAGCATTTCTCCTGAATCCTGCTGCTCCGCCCTCTCCTGCAAAGTTGAGTTGTGACTCTGACGTTTTTTCAGGAAGAGCCCGACATCTGTAATGTTAATGCCTTACGGACTGATTTTAATTCACAAAACAGCTTTTTCATTATTTCTGTTATAAGAAAGAAATGAAGAAATAAAAAAAGTGCCCGACTCGTCCGCGCTGCCCCTGCAGGGAAAACAAACGCACCCCTGAGCTTCATGTTTGCACTGAAGGATGTGAAGAAGGAGCTCTTTCTAACCTACTCTGGACACGCCTGCTCTTTTTTCTTACCAAACGATAATGTCACGGAGAAAAGCGCGTTTGGCTGCGAGAGGTTCAGGACTTTATTCAACCTTCCTAAAGAAGAGGCCACTCGTCAGAAGTTGGAATTTCTTTAAGGGATTCGGCGACTTTCACCAAAACAGTGTTTTTCTGTGACTGTCTCTGATGGATGTTTGATGAACCTTTGGATTAACTTTTATAACCAACGCCCGTCCCATAATGTAAACACCTCCTTTAAAGGGGGGGTATTATGCAAAATGGACTTTTTCAAGCTTTCCATCATGTTATTATGTCATCCCCTCATTAAAAACATGCCTGAAGTGTTGCCTTGGCACATTAACGTATTTTCGAGTAATCTGTATAAACTCTGATGGCGGCCATTTTAGGGATAGGTTTGCCTGAGTCCTCCTAGGAACGCCCCCACCTCCTGGAGACGCCTCCGAGCTTTCGTCACCAGCCGAGTAACCAACCACTGCTCCTCAGCAGAACCCCCTCCCCACTGATGCCACAGACAGCATGTGGAGGGGGCGTGTCGGAAAGGCTCAGAGGTTCTTAAAGAGACAGAGGCCTATTTCAAGACATTCACTACAGCCATTTTGAGAGAGACATTTTATACAAGGCAGTTATTCTAATGTACTGCATTTACAGACCAACAGAAGGTTTGGTCATCATTGTAGTGTGATATAGACTGGTGCTATGTGATGGAAAAAGCCCCCCCTCTTTAACTGTATTGTGAAGTAACTTTACTTATTGCTTAGCTCGGAGAAGAGGGGGCGGAGTTAACTGAATCAAAGCGTTGTGTCTTCCAGGTTTACAAAATACCCCCAGAAAATACTTATTTTCATCCCCAAAAATACTCCTCCATAGTGGTAGAGGTACAACATATCATATGCCTATACTTTACTTTGGGATTTAACATTTGTCTATGAATATTTCAGCTGGAAATGCAGGAAAAGCTTTCATTAAAGAGAACATTTTTTATTTTGGACTCTGATTCTCTTGTCTGAACTGTTGGGAATAAGGTTTTCTGATTCTGAGGCCTTTGATTACAGTGATTTCTGTGTCTGTGTAAGAACTGCAGTGAGCGATGGCGTCCGGACCTTCCCTGACGATGACGGTCACGGCGTCGCTGCTCTGGAGTTTCCGCTCGTCCGTCACCGTCAGCGTGAACTCGTACGTTCCCTGCTCCAGCCCCGTCACGGTGGCCACGGCGCCGTCGGCGTTCTCGATGTGCACGTCGTTCGGGCCCCTGAACACAGAGAGGAAGTAAAGACCGGATCACCTCGGAGCTTCACCTGCGGCTCCACTGACTTGCTCTGCTTCCACAGGTAGGTGGCGATCTTCTGGTCGTCCGAGCTCTTGCTTCCGTCCAGAGTGGTTCGGTCCACGGGTAACGTCAGCTCCTTCTCCGGGCCCGCGTCCGCCACCGGGGGCTTGTTGTTTTCTGTCGGGGAAGACGGCGTTAGGGCCCGACCCATGAGGATTTTAGGGTCCGATACCGAAACCGATACAGGCCGATATTTGTAGTAATTTAATTAGATGTTTTTTTTTATCTCTCTAATAGCCTAAAGCTTAACATGTATGGATATAGTTAAGGCTAAACATTGCAACCTAACAGAGGCCGATGATGTTTTTTTTTACCTCTTAACTCTCGCCATAACCGAGCACATTTTCTCTCCATGTTCAGCTTTCCCCAAATCTGAAAGCTTCTTGACTGGAGAGTTCACAGACTATCGGCCACTATGCCTCATTTGTAAGCTAGACTGCGTCGTTATCACGGTGTCACTTTTTTTGCTCTGTTTATTTCACATTTTTGCAGCTTGTTTGTTGGGTTTTAGTTGCTTTTTTGATCATTTTTTTCTGTTTTTTAGGGGGGGAAATTTTGCTTTTTTTTTTGTTTTAACATTTTTTCTGCTTTTTAACCATTTTTCCCTGTTTTTTTTTTAAAAACATTTTTTCTGCTTTTTAACCAGTTTTTTGTGCTTTTTTCATTTTTTTTTGCTTTTTTTTTTTTAACAATTTCTCTGCTTTTCTTTAACAATTTTTTGGCTTTTTTTTAACCATTTCTCTCCCCTTTCCCTCCTCTCATCCTCTCTCTCCCCTCTCCCTCCTCTCTCTCAACTGCCACCTCCTCCTCTTCTCTCCTCCTCTCTCCTCTTCTCTCCTCTCCTCTTCTCTCCTCCTCTCTCGCCCCTCTTCCTCCTCCTCTTCTCCCTCTCCCTCCTCTCCTCCTCTCCCTCTCCTCCTCCTCTCTCTCCCCTCTTCTCCTCCTCCTCTCCTCCTACTCTCCTCTCCTCCTCCTCTCTCTCCCCTCTTCTCCTCCTCCTCTCCTCCTCCTCTCCCTCTCCTCCTCCTCTCTCTCCCCTCTTCTCCTCCTCCTCTCCCCTCTTCTCCTCCTCTTCTCCCTCTCCCTCCTCTCCTCCTCTCCCTCTCCTCCTCCTCCCTCTCCTCCTCCTCCTCTCTTTCCCCTCTTCCTCTCTTCTCCCCCTCCTCCCCCTCCCTCCCCTTCTCCTCTCCTTTCCTCCTCCTCCCCTCTCCTCTCTCCTCCTCCCCTCTCCTCCCCTCTCCTCTCTCCTCCTCCCCTCTCCTCCCCTCTCCTCCTCCTCCCCCTCCCTCCCCCTCTCCTCCCCCTCTCCCTCTTCTCCCCCTCTCTCCCTCCTCCTCCTCCTCTCTCTCCTCTCCCTCTCCCTCCTCTTCTCCTCCTCCTCTCCCTCTCCTCCTCCTCTCTCTCCCCTCTCCTCTCCCTCTCCCTCCTCTTCTCCTCCTCCTCCCCCTCTCCTCCTCCTCTCTCTCCCCTCTCCTCTCCCTCTCCCTCCTCTTCTCCTCCTCCTCCCCCTCTCCTCCTCCTCTCTCTCCCCTCTCCTCTCCCTCTCCCTCCTCTTCTCCTCCTCCTCTCCCTCTCCTCCTCCTCTCTCTCCCCTCTCCTCTCCCTCTCCCTCCTCTTCTCCTCCTCCTCCCCCTCTCCTCCTCCTCTCTCTCCCCTCTTCTCCTCCTCCTCTCTCTCCTCCTCTCTCTCTCTCCTCTCCTCCTCCTCTCTCTCTCTCCCTCCTCTCTTCTCCTCTTCTCCCCCTCTCCCTCTTCTCCTCCTCCTCCTCTCCCCCTCTTCTATCCTCCTCCCCCTCCTCTCTCTCTCTCCCTCCTCTCTCTCCTCTCCTCCTCCTCCCCCTCCCTCCCCCTCTCCTTCTCCTCTCCTCCTCTTCTCCTCTCTCTCCTCCTCCTCTCTCTCCCTCCTCTCTTCTCCCCCTCCCTCCCCCTCTCCCTTTCTCCTCCTCCTCCTCTCCTCCCCCCCCTCCCCCCCTCCCCCGTGTGGCCTCACCTGGCTGCACGATCACAGTGACCTGGGCCGTGCCCTGTTGCCCTGAAGAGTCCGTCACCGTCAGCTTAAAGGTATAATCTCCCTCCTGCATCGAGTTCAGCTGCAGGAACGGCGTCCGCACTCCCTGAACACAAACCCGAGTCACGTCACTCAGCAAACCCATAACAAATCACATCACACGGGTTCTTTCGGACGAGGAGCTCCCACCTGCATCTCCACCACCTTGTCCTTGCTCTCCGGGCTCAGCGACCACTCGTAGGAGAGCGAGTCGTGGTCGTCCGTGCTCTGGTTCCCGGACAGCGTGATGGAGTTCTTGGGTAACGTGATCACCTGCGAACAGTGAAACAGGTGAGTCTTTAGTGTCGGCTGTCAGAGGGGGCGGTGGGTTCAGACCTGGTTGGGGTCCGGCGTTGGCCACGGGCTGGTAGTCGACGGCTTTGTGGACCACGAGAACCGCCTGAGTGAGTTGGTGGCGCCGTCCGAGTCCGTCACTGTCAGACTGCAGGAGGGAGAGTTTCATCACAAATGACATCACACCAGACGTGAGGTGAACATCTGACCACCCACATTCTGTCCTCTTTGGCTGTTTTATAGGGCTGTGTAACGCCTCATTTGAAAGCTAAGACCCACAAAACTGAGCTTTTTCCTCGCGTTGTTGCTGTGTTGTGTCACCTTTTGTATGTTTTTTCTTTCTTTCTTTTTTTCCATTTTTGTAACATTTTTGTTGAATTTTTGTCACATTTTTGTTGATTTTTTGTTGAATTTTTGTTGAATTTTTATTGAATTTTTGTCACTTTTTTGTTGATTTTTTATTGATTTTTTATTGAATTTTTGTCACAATTTTTGTTGAGTTTTTGTTGAATTTTTATTGAATTTTTGTCAACATTTTTGTTGAGTTTTTGTCAAATTTTTGTTGATTTTTTGTTGAATTTTTGTTGAATTTTTATTGAATTTTTGTCACTTTTTTGTTGATTTTTTATTGATTTTTTATTGAATTTTTTTCACATTTTTGTTGAGTTTTTGTTGAATTTTTATTGAATTTTTGTCACATTTTTGTTGAATTTTTGTTGAATTTTTGTTGAATTTTTATTGAATTTTTATTGAATTTTTGTCACATTTTTGTTGATTTTTTGTCACATTTTTGTTGATTTTTTGTCACATTTTTGTTGAGTTTTTGTTGAATTTTTGTTGAATTTTTGTTGAATTTTTGTTGATTTTTTGTTGAATTTTTGTTGATTTTTTGTTGATTTTTTGTCACATTTTTGTTGAATTTTTGTCACATTTTTGTTGAGTTTTTGTTGAATTTTTGTCACTTTTTTGTTGAATTTTTATTGAATTTTTGTCACATTTTTGTTGATTTTTTATCACTTTTTTGTTGATTTTTGTCACATTTTTATTGAGTTTTTGTTGAATTTGTATTGAATTTTTGTCATTTTTTTGTTGATATTTTTATTGAATTTTTGTTGAATTTTTGTCACATTTTTGTCGAGTTTTTGTTGAATTTTTGTCACATTTCTGTTGAATTTGTATCATTTTCTGGTTGAATTTTTGTCACTTTTTTGTTGATTTTTTATTGAATTTTTATTGAATTTTTGTCACATTTTTGTGGAGTTTTTGTTGAATTTTTAT
Organism: Gobius niger; assembly: GCF_951799975.1. NCBI lineage: Eukaryota > Metazoa > Chordata > Actinopteri > Gobiiformes > Gobiidae > Gobius > Gobius niger. The sequence continues at coordinate 30,374,660 of NC_136865.1, read as the reverse complement.
TGAATTTTTGTCACATTTTTGTTGATTTTTTATTGAATTTTTGTTGAATTTTTGTTGAATTTTTGTTGAATTTTTGTTGAGTTTTTGTTGAGTTTTTGTTGAGTTTTTGTTGAGTTTTTGTTGAATTTTTATTGAATTTTTGTCACTTTTTTGTTGAGTTTTTATTGAATTTTTATTGAATTTTTGTTGAATTTTTGTTGAATTTTTGTTGAGTTTTTGTTGAATTTTTATTGAATTTTTATTGAATTTTTGTCACATTTTTGTTGATTTTTTGTCACATTTTTGTTGATTTTTTGTCACATTTTTGTTGAGTTTTTGTTGAATTTTTGTTGAATTTTTGTTGAATTTTTGTTGATTTTTTGTTGAATTTTTGTTGATTTTTTGTTGATTTTTTGTCACATTTTTGTTGAATTTTTGTCACATTTTTGTTGAGTTTTTGTTGAATTTTTGTCACTTTTTTGTTGAATTTTTATTGAATTTTTGTCACATTTTTGTTGATTTTTTATCACTTTTTTGTTGAATTTTTGTCACATTTTTATTGAGTTTTTGTTGAATTTGTATTGAATTTTTGTCATTTTTTTGTTGATTTTTTTATTGAATTTTTGTTGAATTTTTGTCACATTTTTGTCGAGTTTTTGTTGAATTTTTGTCACATTTCTGTTGAATTTGTATCATTTTCTGGTTGAATTTTTGTCACTTTTTTGTTGATTTTTTATTGAATTTTTATTGAATTTTTGTCACATTTTTGTTGAGTTTTTGTTGAATTTTTATTGAATTTTTGTCACATTTTTGTTGATTTTTTATTGAATTTTTGTTGAATTTTTGTTGAATTTTTGTTGAATTTTTGTTGAGTTTTTGTTGAGTTTTTGTTGAATTTTTATTGAATTTTTGTCACTTTTTTGTTGAGTTTTTATTGAATTTTTATTGAATTTTTGTCACATTTTTGTTGATTTTTTGTCACATTTTTGTTGATTTTTTGTCACATTTTTGTTGATTTTTTATTGAATTTTTATTGAATTTTTGTCACATTTTTGTTGATTTTTTATTGAATTTTTGTTGAATTTTTGTTGAATTTTTGTTGAATTTTTGTTGAGTTTTTGTTGAATTTTTATTGAATTTTTGTCACTTTTTTGTTGATTTTTTATTGAATTTTTATTGAATTTTTGTCACATTTTTGTTGATTTTTTGTCACATTTTTGTTGATTTTTTGTCACATTTTTGTTGAGTTTTTGTTTGAATTTTTGTCACATTTTTGTTGAGTTTTTGTTGAATTTTTGTCACTTTTTTGTTGAATTTTTATTGAATTTTTATTGAATTTTTGTCACATTTTTATTGAATTTTTGTTGAATTTTTGTCACATTTTTATTGAGTTTTTGTTGAATTTGTATTGAATTTTTGTCATTTTTTTGTTGATTTTTTTATTGAATTTTTGTTGAATTTTTGTCACATTTTTGTCGAGTTTTTGTTGAATTTTTGTCACATTTCTGTTGAATTTGTATCATTTTCTGGTTGAATTTTTGTCACATTTTTGTTGAATTGTTGTCACTCTTTGGTTGCGTTTACATCCTTGCTTTCTTCTTATTTTTTGTGGCTATTTTGTGTAAAGCCAAACTGGAGAAAATGGGATCCGTTCAGGTGGTAGTTAAGGGGTTAATAAATGTATTTGTTCATTTGACCCGGGACGATGGGCCAGTGCCTCATTTGAAAGCTAAGACTCACAAAATGAATCTGAACGGATCTTTGTCCTTGTGTTTTCATTGCATTTTTGTCACTTTTTCTTCCACACATTATTGCTCATTTTCCCACATTTTGTAAAGTCCCTGATTTGTCAGATAAAAACTGCTCCTTGTGTTTTGATCACAGCGTGTGTAGTTCCCCCTGTGGCCAGAGGAGGGCGCCCCAGGCTGATGCTTCGGCCCGTGTGTTTCCCGTTTGTACCTGAAGGTGTAGTTCCCGGGGACGAGGCTGGTGAGCGTCAGGACCGCGGTGTCGGCCGAGACTTTCCCGTCCCGCAGAGGACCCTTCACCTCCTCCCAAAGGAACTTCACCACTTTATCATCGTCTGTGCTCTCTGGAAACATATTTAAAAACCAGTTCATGATTATAATGTGCAGAGGAAACAGGGGAACCTTTAAAGCTTAGAGGTGGGTGCACTTTACTGCTCCTGTTTTCGATCATAATAACATTTACAGTGTAATGCATTAGGGCGCGCAGACGTCCCCAAATCCAGGCTCCAGGTCCCGGATGCAGAATCCATCTCAAACTGGATTATATTGATAATAACTGCCTGATTAAAGTCTTTATTATGAGAGCGCCTCGTCATCTGCCTTCAGTTTTATTTGAACGCTCTCTTCTCTGTGACATCAGGACGCTGTGAACTTTGAGGACACGTCTGTGCAGAGTCTTCTGTCTCAAAACCTCCTCAAACAGACGCCTGCGAAGTCTCTGCCTGCAGTTGGTAATCAGAGAATTATTTATTAACTCTCATATTTGGCTGCCTTTAGTCGGCCTCTCCATGGAGACGAGTAGCATGCAGATTATAATCCGTGTTCAGGGTTTCCGTTAGCCGCTACCTTCCTTCTGCCAAAAACACTAACGAGAAAATCCCTGGAGAAAAAAAAGGAAAATGGGCTAAATTCAATTCTGAACCTCAGTGATTGACTCAGTGTTTTTGAGGTTTTCTCTTCATGAGTCATCACATTTTCCAAGAGAACGGGGGCCGGCAGGTGCACTTACTTTTATAAAAGTGTGTTAACACATCGAGCTGTTCAGTGCCAACAGTCCAGACCATTTTCATATTTGCAGCACCACAGCGTATTCTATGTTATAGCTGTGGCTCGTTTGGAAGCTGAGACTCTGTTTTCACCTACGGAGAGCTTAGTTTAATTCTTCGTGCCTCAGTTCCGGAGAAATCTAAGGTAAACAGAGGCTAGTTTTTTATCTAAATCACAGATTTTTTTATAGATTCGTAGATAATTCGTGTTTTATGATTAACTCCTCTCTCCTCCTCTCTGGACGGACACTAACGTTATGGGAAGAGGCAAATGCCTTTTCAAGACAACATAGTTTTTACGTTTTGAAACACGCGTGTTCTCGATCTCTTTTTATGGCGTGTGCATTTAAACAGCCTGGTTCTGGATTGAAGACTTTAACAGGATGGAACGATTTTAATCATTTACAAAATCTGAGAAATGTTCAAATCTCAACTGTTTCGATCTTTCCATGTGAAGCTGCTCTGCTTTGTCAAACTCTCCAGAGAGAGAGAGAGAACACCACGCCCCCTCGGACTAAAAAAAATAAATGTAATGATGTTTATATAAAATGTATAGATGTGACTTTTCACAAGTTTTTGATCGTCATTTATTTCACTTCTGTTCATCACGGAGCTACCAAGATCACAAATAAGGTGTATTAGAGTGTTTAGTTTTGTAATAAAATAAATAAACACAAAAACAGTTTTTCCGTTTATGGCACTCAGTGTGTTAAGAACACAACTTAAATCAAGGAGAATTTCAAGAAATCTGTCAATGAGGCAAGATAGTTACACACTTACATTAACTAGATGAAATGTAGTTGTTTTATCTTAACCCCTTAACTCCCACCTGAACCGAGCACGTTTTCTCCAGTTTGGCTTTACCCCAATCCAAAAGCTTCTGGAAAAAAGCTGTGAAAATAGCAACAAAACTGAGACGAAAACAAGGATGGAAATGTGACAAAAAAATGATAAAAAATTGATAAAAAAGTGGCAAAAATAGACAAAAAAATGATAAAAAATTTGATAAAAATAGACGAAAAAATGATAAAAATTTGATAAAATGAGACAATTTTTTTTTTTTTTACAAATGTGACAAAAAATGAAAAAAAAAAGATAACAATTTGACAAAAACATAACAAAAATTTGACAAAAAATGACAAGAATGTGATAAAAAATGTACGAAAAAATGACCAAAATGTGACAAAATGAGACTTTTTTTTTTTTTTTAAATGTGATTAAAATTTGACAAAAAAAACAACCAAAAAATGACACAAAAAAAGAGAAAAAAACAAGAAAAAATGTGACAAAAGTGACAAAAAATGACATAAAAATGACAAAAAAAAGTTACAAAAATGAGTTGAATACCCAACAAAAAAATGATCTGATGACGTGAGGAAAAAGATCCTCTCGGTTCAGGCGGGAGTTAAGAGGTTAATTACTACATCAGTTTAATTTCAAGTGTAAATATCTTGCCCCAGGGACAGATTTCCTCAAATTGCAGGACTGGGTCTGTGGTGAAACGTTCTGCTGCATCTCCATCATCTCCATCAAGTGTTTCTGAACCCACTCGTATTAAAGCGCTGGATCTATGATAAACATGAAACCCTGAGGATGCCTGTTCCTTTACAGAAAGCCTCAGGGGCCTCAGGGGCCATAACCAGTCTCTGCACATTCTCACTGTGAAGCTTCAGTTTAATCTCCCCTCAGCCTCCTCTCGTACTCACGGCTGCCGTCGATCACCGTGGACCTGATGGGGAGGGAGATTTCCTGGAACTTGGGAGACACCACAGCGACGGGCGGCTTGTTCACACGCGGCTCTGTCGACACAAACAACAGCGGCTCAGTTACAGGATCGATATCTCCGACAGAGCGAGTGAGTCAGCGAGCGAGGAGGCAGAACTGACACCGCTCTGTTCTCACATCTACTCAAACGCCGCCATGAAAGGAGCAGAACATGCAGATGAATGTGGACCATGCTTTTGTACTTCAGCTGAGAGATGTCAGCTTGAAACTTCTACATCATATTTACTGATATAAGTATGAGGAAAAAATGCATTGCAAGCTATGTTATCATATAACAATAAGACATTTTATGCATGAAAATTGCGAAATCTACATAATGTGTAGACCCAGATTTAAGTGCATGGTTTATTTTCTGTTATAATCTGTTAGACATTTGGAAGATTTTTCCACACAAGGATTTTGTAATAACTAATGTGTTTGTGAGGAGCCTGTAAAGAGTCTTAACCTCTTAACTCCCGCCTGAACCGAGAGGATCTTTTTCCTCACGTCATCAGAGTTTTTTTCCAGCATTTTTTTGTTGGGTTTTCAACTCATTTTTGTAACTTTTTTGTAATTTTTTTGTCATTTGTCATATTTTTGTTTTGTTTTTTTTGTCAAATTTTTGCCACATTTTGTCATTTTGTCGTCTATTTTTTATCAAATGTTATCATTTTTTGTCACATTTTTGCAATTTTTTTGTCATTTTTTGGTCCATTTTTTGGTCCATTTTTTGTGACATTTTTGACACTTTTCCATCAATTTTTCTCACTTTTTTGTCTCATTTCCATCATCGTCTCAGTTTTGTTGCTATTTTCACAGCTTTTTTCCAGAAGCTTTTGGATTGGGGTAAAGCCAAACTGGAGAAAAGGTGCTCGGTTCAGGTGGGAGTTAAGGGGTGAAGGAGTGACTAAAGGTCAGATGTTGTTAAAGTTTAGTCCCTGTGTATATTCCTCCCGTCTTTAGCCGCTGCTGTCTCCCACACAGGAAATGACCATATTTGGATAACAGCGTCATCTCGGTCACAGCCTTTCCTGCTACACGTGGATACCAAACATGTCACGTATTTGTGAATGAATAAGCGTGGGAAAGAGCAGGGAGACACAGACATGTCGGAGTCCATTTCACAAACTGTTAAAAAAAAATCCCCCCAGGGGTTACCAAAAATGCGTGAAACACAAATAACTGCAAATAATAATAGCTACTTTTTACTTACTAGTTATTTTTTCTGTATATACAGTATTTGCATTTGAGTCTGTCTATGCAAATATCATGCTACATTAAAACAAATGTTAACTGTGGAAAAATCCTAGTTTTTATTTATTTTAATTTGATCATTTTGAAAGTGTCAGTTCAGCATGAATTTTTTTATGTCCATTTTTAGCTCATACTTTTGTTGACGTCAACGACCTTTGTAATAAAAGTTTGAAAACTGTGAAAGTTGATGCTTCAACGCTCTGTGATAAACACCAAGACACAACAGTGTTTCCTTAACCCCTTAACTCCCACCTGAACCGAGCACATTTTCTCCAGTTTGGCTTTACCCCAATCCAAAAGCTTCTGGAAAAAGCTTTGAAAATAGCAACAAAACTGAGACGAAAACAATGATGGAAATGTGACAAAAAAGTGAGAAAACATTGACAAAAAAGGGTCGAAAAATGTCACAAGAAATTGACAAAAATATGACAAAAATTTGACAAAAATGTTACAAAAATGAGTTAAATACCCAACAAAAAAAATGATGAAAAAAAAATCTGTTGACATGAGGAATAAGATCCTCTCGGTTCAGGCGGGAGTTAAGAGGTTAAAGGAGCTATACCTGAATTTCTTTCTAGTTATGAAATAAAATGAGTTTTGTCTTCCTTCAGTATATTGTAAACTCAGACATTTGTGGGGAAAAGACAGTAGATCTAATTATAAAGCATGTGTATCAATTTCATGAACTCGGAGGCTAGTTTTCTAAAATTCTTGTGAAAGTGACCCTGAAAAGTGACCCTGAAAGTAGTGAAATGTGCCGATAAACATGCCCCTGTAAAGAACTGGGAGATTACAAATATGTTTGGAAGATTAGGGATGAGTTTATACCCCCACCAACATATCAATTTAGTGTCTTCCTCTTTCATTGTTTGAAATGACAAAATCAACTCTTTAACTTTGCGAACGGAGTGAAACAGCGCCCTCAATTTGACACTGGTGGCCAAAAAGGGTACTGCATGCATATTTACCATTGAGAATGGAAGGGAGAGAGTTGGTATTAACCAGATAAGTAGGTCACTCAACAAAATTGTTGGTGTAATTGTTTTTTTTTTTTTTTTATATATATATATATATATATATATTTTCTATAAATTTCCTAACTTACAAAATCTTTTCATAATTTTCCAAAATGTTCGATAAATTCTGTTCCAAAATGTTCTTGTCTTTTATGTCTTTTTTATGCTGTGACATTAAAACTAAGATGTTAAGGGATAATACAGCGTCTCGTTTTAATAACATTTGAACCAGGGGTAGGCAACGTCAGGCCCGGGGGCCAAAACCGGCCCTTCATCATCAAACTCTGGCCCTCGAGATGATTTTGAGAAATATTATGACCCAAAATCAGAGATCAAATGCCTGTTAAAGTACTGAAGAAATGTTAAAAATACTGTCAATTCCTTAAAATGTCTTAGCAGAGCATCCTTTTAGACTATAATCCTAAAAGAATAATCATCTAACGGAAGAAATGACTTAAATCTACTTGAATTTAAATCTAAAGTTTGAGTAGGTTTGGTCTGGCCTTAGAGCAGATAAAACCTATTCTGGCCAATGGAACAAGCACAAGATTTTTTTCAAGTTTTTTCTTCATTCAGATTATTTTGTATAATTTCAAGTGAAAAAGAAATGTTTTTTTTACAGTAAAAGTTAATTTCCAGTGGGATTTCTATTTGTTCGATTGTCATCAGCGTTTTTATCTCATCTTAAATTTACTCACATTTAACATAAAAAAGCGATTTTAAGTAATTTATCTAATTTAAGATGGACATTTTTCTAGTGTGTATGATGTACAACACTGGCATATGTAGAAATGATGCTTTACGTCAATCGCTTCAATTGGAGGGTCCGGCCCTTGGTCTTTTGACGATGAAGAAAACCAGCCCTCCACCAAGCAAACTTGCCGACCCCTGCCTTAAAGTCATTCGGCCTGATTCTCTTCCTGCTGAACCCTGTCTCGATCACTCCGTTACTCGTACCGGGTTTCACCGTGACGTTGACGTATCCTTCGCCGTGAGCGCCGCCTCCGTCCACCGCCACCTCGAACTCGTACAGACCCACGGTGAGCTGCAGAGACACAGAGCGTTAGTGGAAACGCTCAGACCCTGAACACGTCACACCCTGAACACGTCACACCCTGGACACGTCACACCCTGAACACGTCACACCCTGAACACGTCACACCCTGAACACGTCACACCCTGAACGCTCAAACCATGAACACGTCACACCCTGAACACGTCACACCCTGAACGCTCAAACCATGAACACGTCACACCCTGAACGCTCAAACCATGAACACGTCACACCCTGGACACGTCAGACCCTGGACACGTCACACCCTGAACGCTCAAACCATGAACACGTCACACCCTGAACACGTCACACCCTGAACACGTCACACCCTGAACACGTCAGACCCTGGACACGTCAGACCCTGGACACGTCAGACCCTGGACACGTCAGTGTAAACCACAGCTGATTTTGTATTAAGCTTATGAAAGACCACAATTGTGTATTTGCAAAAAACGGGATTACAGTTTGGGCAATAATATATTGAATCAATTTGTAATTAGAGTACATTCCCCTGGCCGTCCAAAGATTTGTTGAGAGGGTGCTCGGTCAATATGTGAAGCAATATTGTCGTGCGACCCATATAGCACGAGGAACACACAGGGAGGCGGACAGGAAACAGCCGGACTGAACTTCCTGTGATTGTACAGTCCCGAAAAAGCTGAATTTGCAGGCAAAAACGTCCAACACAGAGGGTTATTATAAATCCGTACGAGCCTAAAACTGTGGCTTTTGTGAATAAAGGGGGAAATTTGGAAAATTGACGAATTTCAGGAGAAACTCTGAGTCCAACATGCTGCCAGGCAAAGAACTCTGGCCATTTTCACTGAGGATGGGCGGGCCACTTACAAGCCACTTAAAAGACAATTTAAAGGCATTTTTGGCGTCAGACCCTGGACGCGTCACACCCTGAACACGTCACACCCTGAACACGTCACACCCTGAACGTGCCTTGCTGAGTTTGAGCGTCCCGCTGTGCTGCCCCTCCATCTCGCCGCTGTCGTCTTTGGGGTGAGTGATCAGCCGCCAGTCGAACACGTAGTTATTGATGCCTGTGGAAACACAAAAACAGTTGGTTTGTAATTAGTTAATTTACTCAATTACATTTCCTTGAGTAAAGTCAGATTTTTTTCCATCATTTTTTTGTTAGGTAGTCAACTCATTTTTGTAACTTTTTTGTCACTTTTTTGTCACTTTTTTGTCATTTTTTCGTCAATTTTTAAATCACATTTTTGTTATTTTTTTTGTCAAATTTTTATCACATTTTTGTCTTTTTGGGGTAATTTTTTGTCACATTTTTGTCATTTTTTGTCAATTTTTTGTCATTTTTCGTCAATTTTTCGTCACTTTTTTGTCAATGTTTTCTCACTTTTTTGTCACATTTCAATCATTGTTTTCGTCTCAGTTTTGTTGCTATTTTCACAGCTTTTTTCCAGAAGCTTTTGGACTGGGGTAAAGCCAAACTGGAGAAAATGTGCTCGGTTCAGGCGGGAGTTAAGGGGTTAATTTGGATTTTCTGAGGACTTTTTTAGTCACTGGGTTAGTTTTTCAGATGAAGAAGCTCCTGGGCATAAAATGGAGTAAGAATCTCCAGAACTGTTAGCGGCTAGTTATCATCATTAGCAACATTAGCAACATTAGCCTGTATCTTGTAAACACTGCAGACGCTGCAGCTCTAACAACATTTAGCTCTGGTTAAATCCAGCTCAGACTCTGATTTAGGAAGTGTTGTCTGTAATAAAGTCAGCTCTATGTGGAATATTGGATTTACACTAAACTATTCTCCAGGTTGTTGTTATTTTCTCTCCTCAGTGGAGCTGCTCCTGTACTACTGGTAAAAGGGCATCCCTAGTTTAGGCCATATTTACCTGTATTACTAAGAAGAGTTGAGCAATGTCATTATTTTTTTAGTCCAATTTACTTAAAATGATATTAAAGGCTTTAATTTAGGCACATTTTATTAAATGACTTAAAGGGGCTGGATGCAAGTTGGTCATTGTATACTCACTACTGCCACCTCAGGTCATACGTGTAACTGCAGCTTCTATATTAAAGGGGGGGTATTATGCAAAATGGACTTTTTCAAGCTTTACATCATGTTATTATGTCATTCCCTCATTAAAAACATGCCTGAAGTGTTGCCTTGGCACATTCACGTAATTTTGAGTAATCTGTAAAAACTCTGATGGCGGCCATTTTAGGGATAGGTTTGCCTGAGTCCTCCTAGGAACGCCCCCACCTCCTGGAGACGCCTCCGAGCTTTCGTCACCAGCCGAGTAACCAACCACTGCCCCTCAGCAGAACCCCCTCCCCACTGATGCCACAGACAGCGTGTGGAGGGGGCGTGTCTGAAAGGCTCAGAGGTTCTTGAAGAGACAGAGGCCTATTTCAAGACATTCACTACAGCCATTTTGAGAGAGACATTTTATACAAGGCAGTTATTCTAATTAACTGCATTTACAGACCAACAGAAGGTTTGGTCATCACTGTAGTGTGATATAGACTGGTGCTATGTGACTGAAAAAAGCATAATACCCCCTCTTTAACACTTCTAAACTCTGAATTGTCCCTTTAAAGCTTGAACCCTTTTAAGGCCAACGTACAACGCGATTCTATGAGGCAACGCAGACCGAGGCTGCGGTGGCGCTCGACCCCGTGAGAGGAAAACACAGGCTTTGTTCTGCAGACAGAGAGAGGCCTGTCAACGAGGAGCAGGAGACAAAGAAACCACAACTCATGAGAATGGACCTCAGGAAGAGAATAATGAGGATCCTTAAAAAGATAAAATAAAGAACAAGAAACGGGTAAAAATGAGGCAACAATGCAAGGAAAAAGATCAGTTTAGATCAGTTTTGTAGCTCTTAGCTTTCAAATGAGGCACTGGCCTAGACGCTGTAAGCTCCAGCGAAGAAGCTTCTAGATTTGGGTAAAGCTGAACTGGACAAAATGTGTTTGGTTAAGGCGATTAAGGAAGTAAAAGCTGGGGAGGAGAACCTGGAGTGATACGGACATGATACGTTTATGTAATTAACCCCTTAACTCCCACCTGAACGGATCACATTTTCTCCAGTTTGGCTTTACCCCAGTCCAAAAGCTTCTGGAAAAAAGGTGTGAAAAAGCAACAAAACTGAGACGAAAACAATGATGAAAAAGTGGCAAAAATGTCACAAGAAATTGACAAAAAATGACCAAAAAAATGTAAAAAATGTGACCAAAAAATGACACAAATTTGATGAAAAAATGGACAAAAAAATGACAAAAATGTGACAAAAAATGACAAAAAAGTTACAAAAATGAGTTGAATACGCAACAAAAAAATAATCAAAAAAAAAATCAGATGATGTGAGGAAAAAGATCCTCTCGGTTCAGGCGGGAGTTAAGAGGTTAAATTATTTTCGGATACACATTAGGGATTGTGAAAGCTAGAAACAAGTTTGATCAGAATCAGGAACTCCAGCTCATTTTTACCAAAGCGTTGTTTCCATGTTCGTGACTCATTGTTGCCGTTACGAGACTCTGAGTAAAGGTAATAACTCTGCATCGTTACCTTCTGGCGGCGCCGGCACCACGTAGGCGTTCAGTTCCACTTCGTTATGCGGCAGAGTGACCTCCACGTTCTCCCCCGCGGACACCACCAGGGGGCGCACTGACGGGACAAAACAGGAGACAGAAATCAAACACTCTCACAAAATAATCCAGAGGTGATGTGAATAAAGGCCGAACTGTAGAAAAGAAACGGGAGGGAAACAGCACTTATTTAGAATTGGTTTGGTAATGAGAGTTTTAAAGCAGGGATCACACAGGCAGCAGCAGCAGTAAGTTAAAGTTAAAGAGCAGGTATTCTGCTTTTTCATCCGGGCCGGGTCACACAGTAGCCTCAGAGGCTCCTCCAGATGTTCAGGCAGGAGACCTGGCCCCTCCAGTGAGTCCTGGGTCTCGGCCTTCACATAGTCCGGTTCACTGTGTTCAGATTTCCACTGTTGTGAAAGTCTGAAAACTATATATTTTTGGAATCCTTATGGCAGGGGTAGGCAACGTCAGGCCCGGGGGCCAAATCCGGCCTTCCATCACAGAACCTCTGGCCCCCAAGATGATTTTGAGAAATATTATTATGCAAATAAGAGGTCAAATACCTGTTAAAATGTCAGTATTTAAAAAATGTCCCGTCAGAACATCCCGCTTTGTCATATATAATGTTTAACAGTGATTCTCCACCGGGGGGTCGGGGCCCTAAAGTGGGTCATGGGACAATTTTCAGTGGGTCACGTGTCTATAAGGAACTTTTATTCAATATTTTCCTCCTGAAACTGCACAGAAACACTCACTGTGTTAAAGTGAATGTCATTGGGTTGTTTTGATCATAATTTCAGTCTTAAAGGGAAATCTCCTGCTTGTTCAACAAAAACTTGTGGAAAATACAACGTTAAATTCAAAATACGGCAAATTAAAGTTTTAATTTAAAGGGTTAATTAATTAAAGGGTCCTCGGCTCGTCGGTAATGGTGGGTCCCAAAGCCACCTGAGAACCATGTGAAAGAAAATAGTTCTTTCTTTAGGCGACAACGTTGAGGTTCGGCCCTTGGGTATTTTGGGAACGATGCATATCGGCCTCCAGGACGCAGACTTGCCGACCCCGGCTTTATGGTCCAAGTCAGTGGTTCTCAACCTTTTGGAGCCGCGACCCCCATTATAACAGTTAAAGGGGTTTGTGACCGCCCGCCCGGGTCACACCGTGAGAAATCGGAACATTTGCCTACATCATTCTTAAAAAAACAAAGAAAAAAACAAACGGCTAAAATGAAATTCATAAAATTACGAACATATAATGGCACTCTGGTGAAATAGCACACACATGCGACAATAAAATATTATAACATACGCTAACAGAAAGTAAAAGATATATTTTATCTACATGATCTGGCGACCCCCCAAATTGGGGTCCCGACCCCCAGGTTGACACCACTGGTCTAAGTAATGAGAAAAAACAATGTCTCCATTTGCCTTCGTCATTTGGTAAAATTGTGCAATTATAATATTTTTCCCACTAAAGTAAATGGGGAGTAGGGTGCTTCCTCGTACTATGTAAAAAAAAAATGTTTTAAATCTGCTTTCCTCCAACCCTGCATTACATGATGCTTGTTATAGAGAAGCTGTAAAAAAGGTTTTAGCTGAAAATATTGATATTTAGGACTTGCTCAACTCTATTGAAGTTTTTACCTTTTACGTCACATGGCGCCAATCCAAGATTCAGACATTTTTATTACTTTCAATTAAATCAAAACAAGCTCAACTATATATGGTCTAAAAAGACTACAGTTTTGGTGTCAGGTGGTAAAACCGATGTAAATATTGGAAAATATTACTTTAGTTTAAAAGTCTTCAGTTGTTTTAAAAGAAAATGTTTACCCATGCTAACAAATGCTAACGCTAATGCAAGATTCCACATAAAAGCCCATTTAATTTGAAATTAGTTGCTAATGTCAGGTGGTGCAACTGCAAAAAACAGCAAATAACCATCTGAAAAATATAGGGATGCACCAATCCAACACTGGTATATGTTATCAGAGTCAAAACTAGAAAAAAAAAATCAGATATTGGTTTAAAACATCCGATACTGAACCGATCACTGCTTTGGGCTGACACTGAGCACTCTGTCCGTGGTCCTCTGGCTTTATTGCTGATTCCAGCATCAGTCAGTTACAAATTACTGATGAAATGTTCAGAGGAGAAAGGCTGTCTAAGATACACTTGGCAAAGATTTGACTTTGTACAATTTTTTTGGAAACTATTTAAATTTTAGAGAAAACTCCACCTGACACTTTTTATACAGAGAAGCTACAAATACATTTAAATACATAACTTGTTTAAACACAAAATTATCGACTCAAAAATATGCATGCCATCAGTTTTGAAAAAACTTTTTGAAAATATGGTTTTAGACCCTAATACAACATATCCATCCATCTTCTTCCACTTTTCCGTTGCCGGGTTGTGGGGGCAGCTGTTGGAGTTGCACCAGCCCCTATGGCTCCTCCTGCAGGTGGTGGGTCCACAGAAGGACTCATGGTTCTGACCGGGCCTGTTGGTCTCTCATAAGGAGCTTCTGAACCGCTCTTTGTCTGACCCGTCACCTAGGACCAGTTTGCCCTGGGAGACCCTACAGGGGCACGAAGCCCCCGACAACAGAGCTCCAGGATCATTCGATTCTATTATTTATATTTTTGAACATTAAATCGCATTGAGCAAGTTCTAAATATTCTTTAAATTAGCTAATATTTTGGCTACTGAATCTTTATATGACCCATAGGTGCATCCCTATATTTTTTAGATGGTAATTTGGTGTTTTTTGCAGTTGCACCACCTGACATTAGCAACTAATTTCAAATTAAATGGGCTTTTATGTGGACTCTTGCATTAGCGTTAGCATTTGTTAGCATGGGTAAACATTTTCTTTTAAAACAACTGAAGACTTTTAAACTAAAGTAATATTTTCCAATATTTACATCGGTTTTACCACCTGACACCAAAACTGTAGTCTTTTTAGACCATATATAGTTGAGCTTGTTTTGATTTAATTGAAAGTAATAAAAATGTCTGAATCTTGGATTGGCGCCATGTGACGTAAAAGGTAAAAACTTCAATAGAGTTGAGCAAGTCCTAAATATCAATATTTTCAGCTAAAACTTTTTTTACAGCTTCTGTATAACAAGCATCATGTAATGCAGGGTTGGAGAACACTGCCCTGAAACTTTCATTTTTTAGAAGCACCCTAATGGGGAGTCCTGGTCGTCGCTACGGCAACACCATGAAAAATGGGTTTTTCTCTCCACAAAAACCCAGTGAAATTACAGAGTGAACCTGACCAACATCCTCTCGATAAGAAGGAGCAGCACCTCCACTCCGAGCTCCACACCCTGTCCGTCATTACTCAGACCTCATGGCTAAAGGAGAGCGAAGGAACTAGGGCTGGTTACCAACGAAACCAGTCGAGTATTTTTGTATCAAAAACAGGAACCGAAAAAAATCTATCTTCAGATCCAAGTTCTGATCATAGACTGTAAAAAATAATGGACGTCTTCTGCTCACTCCTCCCCGTTTACCACAATGACCACGGTTCATGGAGGATTTACAGGCTCCTCCTCCCCAGCTCTGACGAAGCATGTTCCTAAAAAGGGCATAAGGGCGGGATCTTCACCGTAGACTCCGCCCTTGTGTGACGTGTAGCTCGTGCTGCTCCAATGCTAACAGTCCGACCCTCATTAAGTACGAGATTTCAAAAATTCTTCTTACAAAAACCAGCCTGGTTTCATAAATTGTGACTAACCCAGCGTTATCACAGGCGGAAGATCCAGCCTAGTCTAGTGTTGAAAACATTTAAACCAGGCGTTAAAGTGGTTTTTAAGGTGTCTAAACTCCAATGCTTTTCAATGGGGGCCTAGCGGCGATATGGAGGTACTACAGCAATGGCGGCCTCCAGTGTCGTGGTCATAAAGCAGAGCAGCCAGCGCCCATTGGTTCTGATGCTGTTGGTCCAGGGCCAGTAAAGCAAAAGACTCAGCTCAAAGAAATCATTTTTTTTGGCAAATTCTTTACTCACAATTTTTCCTATCCATTTCTCACCCATTTCTCAACATTGGAGATGAACCTCATGTTGTCTCTGTTTCTAGATTTATAACACAAACTTTATTCTCCCTCACACTTGTATCGGCCCCCTGATCTCACACTCCGTCCCTCCCTCACTGAGATGCTTGAACTCCTCCACCTGAGGCGAGGACTCTCCACCGACCTGCAGGGGGCGCCACCTTTTCCCCACAGAGAACCACGGCCTCAGATTTTGAGGATTCTACAGGTTGTTTTTTTTGCAGGACTTGGTAATAATCCGACACAAACAGCTAAAACTAAACACCGTCTTATATATTACTGTTTATCTTCATTCATTGGGCCTTGAAGAACCTTGATCTGATCTCACCTTGAGCCCCTTAGTACAGTTTCAATGAAGGCGAAACGTTAATGACCTTTTGTTCTGGAAGGAAACAATGCGGTGCTTTACTGAAATTAGGGCCACTGGTCGTTCGAGTTTTTCTACTTTCGGAAACAATGGAGCTTTGAGAATTCTTACTGATGATTCAGCTTCACACACGCCTTCAAAGTCAACAGGGAAAAACCGGGAAACTCCTGATCAGCGTCTACAACATCTGCCATGTGGACGGGTTTGAGAGACGCTGCCGGTGAAGAAAGATGGCAGGCATTTTACGATATCTAAATAATGGATATGGCCGGGTTTGATTTTAAGTTTTATTTTAAGATATAAGTCCCTCCTTCCCGGATCTCAGCGATTAATCAGAGTCTAGCAGGGCCGGACTGGCAGAAAAAATCAGCCCGTAATCAGCCCATATTCAATGCAATAGTCGAAGTGAGCAAAACAATGAGCCCTTGGTTTGAACTAAAACAGTATAAGCAACGAATCGAGGACAATAGTTGCATTTTGTTTCTGCAGAATTCAAGCTAACACCTCAGAGACTCAACACTTTAATCTTTTCATTTATAACTTGAAGGAACTTTTGCAAAATTACTTAACAATCTTAAAATGTGCGTTCCGTTAATGAAGTTCCTCTCGCGACTGCAACACAAATAAACTTCTCAAAACCAACCAAATGATCCCACTGTGGATGAAGATGAAACGGTAAAACTCACCAGAGTTCAGGAGGTGTGGAGTGAGAATAGAAGTCCCAAAAAGGCCAAACATTGTAAATCCTTTTAATGGAAACTACGTCGAGGGGCAAGACGGGGTCACCTGACAACTCCCAGCATGCACTTCTTTGCAAACATTTGTCTAAAATGTATAAAAAATAGCGGTCTAAGGTTCTGTGGGTCCTGGAGGGAGTTACAAACTATTTCCTCTTATATTCACAATGAGAGGGGCATGAGTGTTATGTCCCAGAGGCCCATCGCTCATTATACAAGATTATCTGTGAACCATGACTCAAGAAAGCGCCACCAGAGGGGAATAAAAGGCGTCACATCCCTCTAGTGGAGAAGTTGCGTAATTGCATCTATGTAAAGATAGATACGCCAATGTTTTTTCCCGCTAATTGTGGGCCGGTGTTAAGGTATAACGGGCCTTGTCTCGGTCTGACTGGCCCAACCGGCCCAAAAGTACGTCGGCCCGCCGGGAAAACTCCCGAATCTCCTAGTCTAGTATCCTCCCACGTCGACCAATGAGACGAGCTGTACCTGTGAACCAGCCTGTCAGGTCCAATCAGGAGGAGGGGGAGGAGCTTGATCGTTTACTTTTGAAGATTCTGTTCCTGTTATTCTTGCAAACTAAAGATTCACTGATACTTCATTAGACGCGAGAACAAAATCAAGTCAATTTTGCCTCGTAACCATGGAAACGTCTTACGAAGTATGAACGAGCCTCATGACTTTTAGATGTCGTAGTTTCAGGCGTGTGTTTAGCGGAGCTAGCGCCGCATGTCGGCCTGGTTTATTTCCTTAGGATGGGCTATTGGGCTTATGCACAGTTTCCCCACGTGACGTCTTCCTGGACTGTCAGCCCGACGCTGGACTTCCTGTCGACGATCGTTTACTTTCACAACCAGCAGGTCCCACACACATGAAGAGAAGCTCAGGATCTGGTTAAGGACAACGAGTTACTGATGGAGTCACAGCAACGTATTACAAACATCATGTTCGCTGTGAATCCAGCCCCAAAGGAAACGCCAGCTGTCGTGAGGGGCGGAGCTTTGATCTTAGAGCTAAAGGCTAGTGTTAAAAATGATAATACAACATGTAAATATTATTTAAACTACTAACAGGATGATTCTTTTTTGCGCAGGCTCTTTCAAAACTTTGCGCTAGTTTTAATGACCAAATCTTGAGCCATCGCTTCATTTTTTTGGGACCTGCTCATTTTTTACCTCTTACCACCCGCCTAAACCAAATGCATTCTGTCCTCTTTGGCTGTTATATAGGCCTGTGTAGCACCTCATTTGAAAGATAAGACCCACAAAAGTGATCTTTTTCCTCGCGTTGGTGCTGTGTTGTGTCAACTTTTTTTTTTTTTGTCACTTTTTGGTTGAATTTTTGTCACATTTTTGTTGAATTTTTGTCATTTTTTTTGTTGAGCTTTTGTCACATTTTTGTCATATTTTTGTTGAGTTTTTGTAAATTTTTGGTCAATTTTTGTCACATTTTTGTTGATTTTTTGTCACTTTTTGGTTGAATTTTTGTAATTTTTTTGTTGAGTTTTTGTCACATTTTTGTAGCGTTTACATCCTTGTTTCCTTCTTATTTTTTGTGGCTGTTTTGGTGCTTTTTCCCCAAGAAGCTTTTTGATGAGGGTAAAGCCAAACTGGATAAAATGGGATCCGTTCAGGTGGGAGTTAAGAGGTTAATGGGCAGAGAGAGCGGACAGGAAGGACAGCGTCGGCGGAAATCACGTGGGGTCACTGTGCATCGAGCCCATTCACAAACATTCCATCGAACAGAGGAAAAAGCAACAACTTCACGGCAAAATACAAGCACCGTCTCATTCATTAGTTCAACCTTCTCTATGCCTGACTACTAACAGACCAAACACAATCAATATCTCAACTAAAATAAAGTTATTTTTGGATGATTTGGCCTCACTCTGCAGCCTGTACTATCTCCCCCCTCGCAGTCGCGTAATGGTGAAGCTGCTACGATGATAAAAGCCTCGGATGTTCATGGACATTTTTTGCCCCTTTGCAGTGCTAGCATGGAACTTTTCGAAGGTATGTTGTTTTTGTACAACAGGTCAAATGCTAACGTTAGCTCTGCTGCTAAGTCTAAACTTTAAGCTGTTGCTGCTGGTTTATTTGTGCGTCTTTCTAATTAATAAAGTGCTTATCCTTTAAAATCCACTGTTTATCTGCTCAGGCTGCAACAAAGACTGGTCCTTATGTAAACATGCTGAGCTTCACCTCTTTTTTATTATCGTCACTGAGTAAAGTCAGAGCGGACATGTGTCTCAGTAGTGTTTAATGTGTGTATTTAATTATATTCTTTTGTCAGACGCTCCTTTTGTATTTTTGACAAACTCATGTCGTGTCATTGAAGCTCTTAGTTTGGTCACAGTGAATGGAGGAGTGGGAGTTTTACTTTCTGAAGCAGAGCGGGGTTGGAAGCTGCTGTCGCTCCACTCACCGGCCGCTGTGGGGGCCGCGGCGTCGTCGGGGCTGCTCCCGTTCGTGGGGGGGTCCGTGGGGGGGTCCGGGGCCGTGGAGTTGCTCGGGTTCAGGTCCTGGCCGGTGCCGTTGTTGGGGCGGCTCTGGTTCCTCTCGGTCGCGGCGCTGAGGGCGGCCAGCGTCGGAGCCTCAGGTTTAGGGTTTTGCTGCGGAGACAAGAGAGAAACTTTGTCACGTTTGTGTAGAAGAAGAAACATCAGCTGAGAGTAATGAGGTGAAAGTTGGGCTCGGCGATATCGACAAGGAATATCTCAGTGATTCTCAGTGTTCAGAAGCCCCTTATGAGAGACCAACAGGCCCAGAACCACGAGGCCGTCCTTCTGTGGACCCACCACCTGCAGGGGGCGCCATAGGGGCTGCAGCTCCAACAGCCAAGTGGAAGAGGATCCAACACTCAGACTCAGCACCACAGTTGATATATATTCGCTGATATATTAGTTGAAAAATATTCCAGCAGAACAACGCGCTTTTTAGCTTTACATTGACGTCACTTCAACATTTTCGTTGCAACATGATGAGGTCATGTGACAGGGCTGCGCGATAAATCAAATTAATTCAATGAATTCAGGATTTTAAAAACAGATGATTTGGACTTCCTGACGATCTGCTGCTTCACAAAGGCCAAAGTGTTTTAAGTTTCTGCCCCTGAGCCTTTCTCTCACTCTGCTCTGAACAGACCATTTAACTCCGCCCCTTTCACTTGAGTCTCCATGGAGACGGTCGTCAATCACAGCAGAGGCATGAAGACGATAAAACAAACACTTTTAAAACTCCATGATTATTCAGAGGTTTTACTTTTGAGCAGACGAGGAATGTCTGAAACAGAAATAACTATACTAATATACTATACTATACTAATAAAGGGTTATGTTATGTTAATGGGCCTCATGGTAGCTAAATTATGAAATATTATTATGAATCAGAATCAGAATAGTTTTTATTGCCATTGCTTGTAAACAGGTTCACAAATTAGGATTTTTTCTTGGTGAGACGTGCAACATAAAGGCCAGATCTTGTGGTGGCGCACGGGGCGGCGCAGGCTCTTGGTGGATTATTTTCCGAGTGGCGGCGCTATATGTGCCATTCGCCTCCGCCACCTGTGAGGGGGCGTCACAAGAGGAGGTGACTGCACTGATGGAAACACGGCTGACATTCACTTCCTCGTTTACATTGCTTAAGCCTTAGGCTCTCACAGGTCAAACTAAAAACTTTATTTACCCCATCGTGAGCTAAACCATGTTCACGTCTCGAGAGAAAAAGAGCTACAGCGTCCGCTGTGGCGCGGATCTGCCGCGCTTGGTGTGAACGCGAAGCAAAACAAAAGCACATGTTCACCCCCCACTCCCACACAAACCACTCTCCTGGACGCGGAGTCCATCTGGTTGGAGGAAAATGTGTGTCTCCACCCACTTAAATGCGCTAAGTCTGGAGTGGCGAGATCACAAAGTGCTGCTACTGAGGGCAAAATGTCACGCTATCGTCTCCGTTTTGATGCACAAGATCGGGCCCTAAACATTTCCGTTTGCTCGACGTTACTCACCGTAATGAGAGGCTCCGGCGGGTTTGGTTCCTCAGCCAGTTCAGATCTTCTCCTTCTTCCAGGATAAACCTGACCCTGAGACAAAGACAAATGATTTAAAATCCTTTGAGCTGATTTAAAGGCTGATTTAAAGGCTGATCTAAAGGCTGATCTAAAGGCTGATCTAAAGGCTGATCTAAAGGCTAATCTAAAGGCTGATCTAAAGGCTGATCTAAAGGCTGATCTAAAGGCTGATCTAAAGGCTGATCTAAAGGCTGATCTAAAGGCTGATCTAAAGGCTGATCTAAAGGCTGATCTAAAGGCTGATCTAAAGGCTAATCTAAAGGCTGATCTAAAGGCTGATCTAAAGGCTGATCTAAAGGCTGATCTAAAGGCTGATCTAAAGGCTGATCTAAAGGCTGATCTAAAGGCTGATCTAAAGGCTGATCTAAAGGCAGATCTAAAGGCCGATCGCCGGCGTGGTCTTACCCTGGAGATGAACTGCAGGAGCCCCAGAGACTCCCGGTGCGGCTGGGGCAGGTGTGTGATGGCGCAGCCGTCCCTCCTGGTGCAGGAGAGCAGCTGACAGCGCCCCCCCAGGCTCCACACGGCGGTGCAGCGGGGCCACATGCAGCAGGACTCCCAGCAGGTGGCGCCGCCTTTACCGAGGGCCAGAGGGAACCAGCCCAGACCCAGAGTGCTGCTCCAGTGGATGCCCAGGACGCCCCCCGTAACGTGGCACAGGCCGGAGCTCAGTCCTGAGGGGGGACGGAGGATTTAGAACATAATCAAACCAAACAAACACAGACTAGCCACGACCCCCATTTTAACAGTAAAAGGGATTTGTGACCCCCGCTCAGGTCACACTGTGAGAAATAGAAATAGTAGCCTACATAATTCTTAACCTCTTAACTCCCGCCTGAACCGAGAGGAACTTTTTGTAATTTTTTTGTCATTTTTTTGTCACATTTTTATCACATTTTTGTCATTTTTTTGTCATTTTTTTGTCATTTTTTGTCACATTTTTTGTCACATTTTTTGTCACATTTTTGTCACATTTTTGTCACATTTTTGTCATTTTTTGTCACATTTTTTGTCACATTTTTGTCACATTTTTGTCATTTTTTTGTCATTTTTTGTCACATTTTTTGTCACATTTTTTGTCACATTTTTGTCACATTTTTGTCATTTTTTTGTCATTTTTTGTCACATTTTTTGTCACATTTTTGTCACATTTTTTGTCACATTTTTGTCACATTTTTGTCATTTTTTGTCACATTTTTTGTCACATTTTTGTCACATTTTTGTCATTTTTTTGTCATTTTTTGTCACATTTTTGTCACATTTTTGTCACATTTTTGTCACATTTTGTCACATTTTTGTCACATTTTTGTCACATTTTTGTCATTTTTTGTCACATTTTTGTCACATTTTTGTCACATTTTTGTCACATTTTTGTCATTTTTTGTCACATTTTTTTGTCACATTTTTGTCACATTTTTGTCACATTTTGTCACATTTTGTCAAATTTTTCGACCATTTTTTTCAATTTCTTGTGACATTTTTTGCCACTTTTTCATCAATTTTTCGTCACTTTTTTGTCACATTTCCATCATTGTTTTCGACTCAGTTTTGTTGCTATTTTCCAGAAGCTTTTGAACTGGGGTAAAGCCAAACTGGAGAAAATGTGCTCGGTTCAGGTGGGAGTTAAGGGGTTAAAAAAAAAAATGGCTAAAATGAAATTCATCAAACTACAAACAAATAATGTCACTCTGGTAAAATAGCAAACACCTGCTACAATAAAATATCAGACTATATGCTAATGAAAATATGGCTATTTTATCTAAATGATCTGGCGACCCCCCAAATTTGTCTCGCGACCCCCCTGGGGGTCCCGACCCCCAGGTTGAGAACCACTGGACTAAGCCATAGAGCAGTGATACACCATAGATCGAGTCTGCTCCTTTACATAACACATAAAGAAAGGCCTGTAAATATGATTTCCCTCTGGTTCTGTAACTTGGCAACTAAAGCTCTTTACGTCTTTATCTACACACATGACCTTCTGGATTCTTCTATATAAAGACTGATAAGATAAAAATGTGTGGAAAGGATGAACAGAACAAAGGCGCCATGTTTTGTTATTAACAAAAACACAGGACATAACCCTCAATGTGTCTCCTGTAGGTTATATCTATGGGAGAGACACGTAATAACTCTATACACTTAAATACACGGATACAAACATTTCCCAAATCCCTTCTTTGCATCGACCTGAACCTGAAACACTGTCCTCTTCAAGGCAAGTTTATTTGTCGAGCACAATTCATACACAAGGCAACTCAAAGTGCTTCACAGTTGCATAAAATAAAATCAATAAAACATCAACATGAAATGAATCAATTACAGTGAAAGGCAAGAGTGCAGATAAAATACTTTCAGTCATAAAAGAACTGTTTTCAGCCTGGGTTTGAACATTGTCAGAGTTGAGACCCCTCCCTGAGATGGTTCATACGGCTGCAACATGAAAAGACTTACTAAACTCTATTCTCTGAGCGACAGGAAGCCAGTGCAGAGACCGGAGCACTGGACTAATATGGTCGTATTTCCTGGTTCTGGATGTTCAGCAGCCGTTACAGTCGTCTAACCCAGTGTTTCCCAACCAGGGGTACGGGGAAATCTCTATTTCAGATTTCAAAAAGTGGGAAACCTTCATTGGAAAATCTATATTTTGCAGTAAAATGTGCTGCTTTGGGAGAATTTTAGGTTCATTTTTACCACAACATTATCCTTTTTCTTACAAATACCACTTTTTAGTAATTACTTTCTAAATAAACTGCAATACCCTTGAGGTAGGGGGTACACGGACAACCACTGAAAAGCCCAAGGGTACGAAAGACAACCACTGGGAACCACTGGTCTAACCTGCTGGATAAGTCTCCAAGTCTGGTTTTGACACTATTCCTCTGATCTTTATGTTTTTCAGATGGTAAAAAGCTGCTGATGTTGTTGCTCTGATGTGGATGTTTAAGTTCAGGTCTGAGTCCATGATTATCCTAGATTTAGAACCAGATTTTTTTTGGTTTTAGAGAGTGGGACTCAAGGTGACACTTTGTCTGAAACCCTGGTGTCAGACAAAGGAATTTCTCATAGACTTTTCCTTTCACTGTGAGAGATATTCTTTTACCACTGCAGTTTATATCTGTCTGTAAATATTATATAATACCATACATCAGGGGTAGACAACGTCAGGCTCGGGGGCCAAAACCGGCCCTCCATCATCAAACTCTGGCCCTCGAGATGATTTTGAGAAATATTATGACCTAGGGCTGTGCAATTAATCGAAATTCGATT
Organism: Gobius niger; assembly: GCF_951799975.1. Classification (NCBI taxonomy): domain Eukaryota; kingdom Metazoa; phylum Chordata; class Actinopteri; order Gobiiformes; family Gobiidae; genus Gobius; species Gobius niger. The sequence continues at coordinate 30,350,720 of NC_136865.1, read as the reverse complement.
ACGATTTCGATTACAACAGTAAACGATTACAAAATTAGCATAATCGCAAAAAATCGATTATAATATATATATATATTTTTTTTTTTCTAAAACGTTTTTTTTTTATTTCCCACATTTTTTTTCTAATTTTAAATTTTTGGATTTGGTCTTTCTGCTGGATTTTTGTAATTTTTTTGCTGGATTTTTGTCTTTTTTTGCTGGATTTTTGTCTTTTTTTGCTGGATTTTTGTCACTTTTTTGATGTTTTTTGTCATTTTTTTGATGGATTTTTTTGATGGATTTTTTTGATGGATTTTTGTCACTTTTTTGCTGGATTTTTGTCTTTTTTTGCTGAATTTTTGTCTTTTTTTTGCTGGATTTTTGTCTTTTTTTGCTGGATTTTTGTCTTTTTTTGCTGGATTTTTGTCATTTTTTTGCTGGATTTTTGTCTTTTTTTGCTGGATTTTTGTCACTTTTTTGCTGGATTTTTGTCTTTTTTTTTTATGGATTTTCGTCTTTTTTTCTGGATTTTTGTCATTTTTTTGCTGGATTTTTGTCTTTTTTTGCTGGATTTTTGTCTTTTTTTGCTGGATTTTTGTCACTTTTTTGATGTTTTTTTGTCATTTTTTTGATGGATTTTTTTGATGGACTTTTTTAAAGGCAACAAATAATCGTTTGAATAATCGTGATTTCAATTATGACAAAAATAATCGTGATTATTATTTTTTCAATAATCGAGCAGCCCTATTATGACCCAACTCAGAGATCGAACGCCTGTTAAAGTACTCTAGAAATGTGAAAAATACTGTCAATTCCTTAAAATGTCTTAGAAGAGCACCCTTTTAGGCCATAATCCTAAAAGAATACTCATCTAAAAGGAAGAAATGACTTAAATGATTTTGAGAAATATTATGACCTAGGGCTGTGCAATTAATCGAAATTCGATTACGATTTCGATTACAACGGTAAACGATTACAAAATTAGCATAATCGCAAAAAATCGATTATAATATATATATATATATTTTTTTTTCTAAAACGTTTTTTTTTTTTTCCCACATTTTTTTTCTAATTTTAAATTTTTGGATTTGGTCTTTCTGCTGGATTTTTGTAATTTTTTTGCTGGATTTTTGTCTTTTTTTGCTGGATTTTTGTCTTTTTTTGCTGGATTTTTGTCACTTTTTTGATGTTTTTTGTCATTTTTTTTATGGATTTTTTTGATGGATTTTTGTCACTTTTTTGCTGGATTTTTGTCTTTTTTTGCTGAATTTTTGTCTTTTTTTGCTGGATTTTTGTCTTTTTTTGCTGGATTTTTGTCATTTTTTTGCTGGATTTTTGTCTTTTTTTGCTGGATTTTTGTCTTTTTTTGCTGGATTTTTGTCTTTTTTTTGCTGGATTTTTGTCTTTTTTTGCTGAATTTTTGTCTTTTTTTTGCTGGATTTTTGTCTTTTTTTGCTGGATTTTTGTCTTTTTTTGCTGGATTTTTGTCATTTTTTTGCTGGATTTTTGTCTTTTTTTGCTGGATTTTTGTCACTTTTTTGCTGGATTTTTGTCTTTTTTTTTATGGATTTTCGTCTTTTTTGCTGGATTTTTGTCATTTTTTTGCTGGATTTTTGTCTTTTTTTGCTGGATTTTTGTCTTTTTTTGCTGGATTTTTGTCATTTTTTGATGTTTTTTTGTCATTTTTTTGATGGATTTTTTTGATGGACTTTTTTAAAGGCAACAAATAATCGTTTGAATAATCGTGATTTCAATTATGACAAAAATAATCGTGATTATTATTTTTTCAATAATCGAGCAGCCCTATTATGACCCAACTCAGAGATCGAACGCCTGTTAAAGTACTCTAGAAATGTGAAAAATACTGTCAATTCCTTAAAATGTCTTAGAAGAGCACCCGTTTAGGCCATAATCCTAAAAGAATACTCATCTAAAGGAAGAAATGACTTAAATCTACTTGAATTAAGAGATAAAGTTTGAGTAGATCTGGTCTTAGAGCAGATGAAACCTTTTCTTGCCAATGGAACAAGCACAAGTTCTTTCTTAATTCAGATTATTTTGTATAATTTCAAGTGAGAAAAATAAAAAAATTACAGTAAAAGTTAATCTGATGTCCAGTGGGATTTCTATTTGTTCCACTGGCATTAGCGTTTTTATCTGATCTGCTTTAATTGGAGGGTCCCGCCCTTGGTCTTTCGACGATGAAGAAAACCGGCCGGAGCAAACTTGCCGACCCCTGCTATAAATAATACATTTCCCATAATTTCATGCTAATTCCTACATTCAAAATTCTCTGATTTTGCAGCCCTGGTCCACAGTAAGGTCAGCTCTGGTCGGAGATAAAAGACGAAGCTTTATCCGTTCAGTTTATGATTTTCTCCACAGTTTCTGCTTCGCCTCGAGCACAGACTGTGGATTGTGTGGATTGTGTGGATCTTCTCTCCGAAGCCTGTGAAAGCTCCGCCTGCTGTGGTTTCTGCTTTCACGGCCGACACAAAGAGAGCGGAGTCACTGCTCATTGTTTACGCCGACACGTCTTGGAAAGCGAAGAGCGGAGTCGAGTTAAATGCGCTCGACTCCGACTTCCAGAGGGATTTAGCAACGTTCGAGTCATATATGCGGAGTCTGCAGGGACGGAGCCACGGCCAACTCCGCAGCCTCTGATCTCCACGGCCACGCAGGACAGTCAGCACCGAGATAAAAGGAAGTCACAGAAACGCCTTCAGCTCTGAGCCTGTTCCTAATGTGCACATATGTCCATTCTGGAAGAGCACAGAAGGGCCACCGGTCCCGCCTTAACCGAGCTTTACCCAAATCTAAAAGCTAAAAAGAAAAGCATCAAAATAGCGACGAAAAAAAGAGGATGAAAACAAAACAAAAATGTGCCGGAAAAGCAACAAAAAAAGTGACAAAAAATGTGATGAAAAGGTCAACAAAAACACGACAACAAAGCAACGAAAAGGCCACAAACACGTGACAAAACCATAACAAAAAAATTATAGAAAAATTTGACAGAAACACAACAACAAGCCACAAAAAGTAATGAAGAAACAACAAAACAAAAAGTGACAAAAAGTTACCATCACTTTTGTAGGTCTCAGCTTTCAAATGAGGCGTTACACTGTTGCTCTCCAGCCGAGAAGCTTTTAGATTTGGGTGAAGCCGAACTGGAGAAAATGCGCTCCGTTAAGGCGGGTGGTAAGTGCACATTTAAGCTAATTTGGGCCAGGCTGGTCAGAGTCCAGGGCTTGTTTTTCAGTCCCAGTCCGCCCCTGAATCTGACCCACAAAAAGAGTTAGCATTTAGCTCAGAGACACTTTTATACAGTTTTCAGAATGTATTTTTTCCTATAGTCGTTAGCATTAGCCTCAAACATTGTTAGCCTCACCATCTCCTCCAAGCTGCAGCTCGGGCTGGGCATCGTTATTTTCTATACCGGTGCTTTAGCGATACTTGGTTTTCAATACCGATACGAAAATGAGCCAGAAAACAGAACAATAATGGAAGATCTGCAAATTTACAATATATTTATAATAAAAATTGGGAGAAATTGGGCCCCGGATAAAGCGGAAGAAAATGGATGGATGGATGTGCAAAAATAAGGAAAAATTGTAAAGAAATAGGGGAGAAAACGGGGGAAAATGGGGGGAAATAGGGAAAAAATTTACCACCCGCCTGAACCAAATGCATTCTGTCCTCTTTGGCCATTATATAGGCCTGTGTAACACCTCATTTGAAAGCTAAGACCCACAAAAGTGATCTTTTTCCTCGCGTTGTTGCTGTGTTGTGTCACCTTTATGTTTTTTTTTGGTCACATTTTTGTTGAATTTTTTGTCACATTTTTGTTGAATTTTTGTCACATTTTTGTTGAATTTTGGTCACATTTTTGTTGCGTTTACATCCTTGTTTTTTCTCATTTTTTTGTGGCTGTTTTGGTGCTTTTTCCCCTAGAAGCCTAGAATGTGACAAAAAATTGACGAAAAAATGACTAAAAATGTGATAAAAATGTGACAAAAAATGATGAAAAAATGACGAAAAATGTGAGAAAAATGTGACAAAAAATGACAAAAAATTTGATAAAAATCTGACAAAAAATTGACGGAAAAATGACACAAAAAATACAAAAAATGACAAAAATGTGACAAAAAGTTTAAAAAAAATGAAGAAAAAAAATTACAAAAAAAGTTACAAAAATGACTTGAATACCAAAATAAAATGATGGGGGAAAAAATCTGATGACATGAGATAAAAGATCCATTTAGATTTTTGAGAGTTTTGTAGATCTACACTGGCTACAGGATTTGGGTAAAGCTGAACTGGAGAAAATGCTCTCAGTTCGGGCGGGAGTTAAGAGGTTAAAAAGTTTCCCTGTTCACCTGCAGAATCTCGCCTTAACTGCAATCATTGTAATATTTGTCAAACGTAATTACACCGGAGAATCCTGTAAATCAAATTGCATAATAACGTCCGGCTCCTTCAGTTTGCAGAATCGTCGCAGACACAGGAAGTGGAACTGATTAAGAGTCGCAGCACACGGACTCAGAGAGAACTGAGAGTTTAGCTTCTGAGGCGAAACTACAGGCACTACTTCACTGAAACTAAAACTCGTGCACATTTTTCAGTGTAGATTATGAGATATTGCGAAATGGAAACAGCAGGTGCTAAAATACAGCCCTATAGAGGAAAACAGGTGTAAACATTAGATCTTATGTCTTGTTTTTCTAAGCTGGAGTCGTCGCCCTGTTTAAACACACGCCTCCGGGTTTATAGACACGTCCTGGTCCCAACAGCCTCGTAAACCTCTTGCTTCAGTTTAAGGTCTGTATTTGTTCAGGACACGCTCGGCTGATATAGAGGCCAAGCAAGACGAGGAAACAGGAAGTCGTGTCTCGATAAAAGGATGTGTCGGTTTAAGCCTTTTCAAAACGGAACAAGACAAGTTTGTGCTTCACAGGTCGATGAAGCTGAAGTGTAATAACTGCACCGAGATGATGGGAAATAAAACGCATCAAATCACAATATCTGTCAGCTCTATTTGGAGGATCCTCTCCAGCAGATCTGCAGGTTCAAACTTCTGCCCTCTGGACTCAAGCTTTACATCATGTTATTGTGTCATTCCCTCATTAAAAACATGCCTGAAGTGTTGCCTTGGCACATTCACGTATTTTTTGAGTAATCTGTAAAGACTCTGATGGCGGCCATTTTAGGGATAGGTTTGCCTGAGTCCTCCTAGGAACGCCCCCACCTCCTGGAGACGCCTCCGAGCTTTCGTCACCAGCCGAGTAACCAATCACTGCTCCTCAGCAGAACCCCCTCCCCACTGATGCCACAGACAGCGTGTGGAGGGGGGCGTGTCTGAAAGGCTCAGAGGTTCTTAAAGAGACAGAGGACTATTTCAAGACATTCACTACAGCCATTTTGAGAGAGCGATTTTATACAAGGCAGTTATTCTAATTTACTGCATTTACAGACCAACAGAAGGTTTGGTCATCATTGTAGTGTGATATAGACTGTGCTATGGGACTGAAAAAAGCATAATACCCCCTCTTTAACATCTATCAATCCTGTAGTATCTGCTTGTTCTGATGATAATATATTTCTCTTTGTATGTTCTGATTCATTCATTGCTGGTCAGTGACTGAGCTTTAAAGAGGGGGTATTATGTAACGCTTATTATTCGGCCATTTGCCAACTGAACACACACAACATAAACTTCGTACACTTTCATAAAGGCCGAAAGGTTTAATTAATGACTTCCGCGACAAATAGCTCCCAAAAGTTTGCGCGTTGCTCTGCAACGTTTTGCTAGGCTAGAAGCAGCAAGGCTAGCAGCTAGCCTAGCTACTTAGTTGAAGGTGCAGTTGGAGGAATCGTGGTGAATCTCTGGGTAAGTTGAAAGTCAGACTCACGTTAACTTCACGAGCGATTCCCCCGACTTCTCTCTCAGTGACGGGACAGAGATAGTGTCGCTGCTACGTACGTGTGGAGTGACATGAAAGCACCACCTCCGTTTCCATTGGCAGCGTCATTATTTTTCTCAGACGTCCTTTATCAGAAAATAATGACAGGTCAAATCAACGGAGCTTCTACTTACGTTGTGAAGAGACGTATAATAGGCTTTTTTCAGTCACATAGCACCGTCTATATCACACTACAATGATGACCAAACCTCCTGTTGGTCTGTAAATGCAGTAAATTAGAATAACTGCCTTGTATAAAATGTCTCTCTCAAAATGGCTGTAGTGAATGTCTTGAAATAGGCCTCTGTCTCTTTAAGAACCTCTGACCCTTTCTGACACGCCCCCCTCCACACGCTGTCTGTGGCATCAGTGGGGAGGGGCTTCTGCTGAGGAGCAGTGGTCGGTTACTCGGCTGGTGACGAAAGCTCGGAGGCGTCTCCAGGAGGTGGGGGCGTTCCTAGGAGGACTCAGGCAAACCTATCCCTAAAATGGCCGCCATCAGAGTTTTTACAGATTACTCAAAAATACGTGAATGTGCCAAGACAACACTTCAGGCATGTTTTTAATGAGGGAATGACATAATAACATGATGGAAAGCTTGAAAAAGTCCATTTTGCAAAATACCCCCCGTTTAACTGATGTCAATGTCCACATTAACCAGCAATAAAATTGAATATTTTAAGGGTGAATTTATGGATTTGATTTTTTTATCGCAAATTTTACACTCTGAATTTAGACTGCTGAATTGGATGTTTTGAAAAAGAATACAGTGAATATTTAAAAAGGTGCATTTTTCATTTTCAATTCAAAACCCTTCAAAAAATGAGCAGTGTAAATTAAGTGACTGAAAAAAAATCAAGTCAAAAAATCATGTGAGAGAATTTCATGGACTCAACAAAAACAACATGGAGAGTGAGTAATTGTAATGACCCCGCTCCCTCAGGTCAGAGGTCACACACGGGTCATGTTTAAGCGTGTGGGGCAGGTCTCAGCTCCGACACCTGTTGACTTTCTCATGAGTCCGAGCGTCACCAGGGATTGTGGTTAAACATTGAAAGCCGCTCCGTCTGAGGCCGAGTTACAAACATGAACCTGATCGAGGTTTGGAAATGTCAAAGCGCCGCTGCCCTGGAGTGAACTGACCCCGAGTGACCGCAGGAGTAACTCGACCTCATGGAAACACAGACCGCTGACAGCTTCACCTCGGGGGGGGGGGGGGCGGGGGCTCCAGCTCGTATCAGGACACGACGTCACAAGATCTTTTCAGTTTGTTTTCGTTCAGGAGATGAAACTGATTCTTCACGCGGAGCCGTCAATGCTGAGATGTTAAGCTTGTTTTTTTCTTCTTTAACCTCTTAACTCCCACCTGAACCGAGCACTTTTTCTCCAGTTTGGCTTTACCCCAGTCCAAAAGCTTCTGGATAAAAGCTCTGAAAATAGCGACAAAACTGAGACGAAAAATTGATGAAAATTTGACAAAAAAAATGACAAAAAAATGACAAAAATGTAACAAAAAATTACAAAAATGTGATAAAAATTGACGAAAAAATGACAAAAAAGCTACAAAAATGAGTTGAATACCCAACAAAAAAATGATCCTCTTGGTTCAGGTGGGAGTTAAGAGGTTAACCTCTTAACTCCCACCTGAACAGAGCACTTTCTCTGGTTTATAGAGGTGAAATTTGGGCACGATTACCTTTAACGATGTTATCACGATATTTGCCTGTGGTTAAAAAATATCCGTGAAACTGCAGTATTGACGGGGATCGGGCAATTATTAAATATTCCTCTTCATCGTCTGCTGTAAATGTCAAGGAAGTATTTAAAGATAAGATAATCCTGTAATTGATCTCACAACAGAGAAATTCTGCATTCAATGAGATCACTGAGGCTGTGCATAGACAGGAAATGTGCAGTTAAATAGTGAAAATACAAATTAGAAAAAAGTAGAATATGGAGGTGCAAAGTTTACAGTCCGAGTGCAGGTTGTCAGTAGGTGATCCTGGTTTGTGGTTTTTGCACATGTGACTTCACAGTCTTGTTGTTCAGTCTGACAGCTGTGGGGATGAAGGACCTGAGGGTGCCTCAGTCTGCCAATGAAAGAGCTGCTCAGCTCCTCCACAATCCATCCTGTGCAGTGGGTGGGAGGTGTTGTCCATGATGGAGGTGAGTTTGGCTAATGCCCTCCTGTCCCCCAGGGGGCAGCCCAGGACAGAGCTGGCCCTCCTGTTCTTGTCCCGCTCTGTGCTGGCCGGGGCCCAGCACCCAGTGGAGAGCAGAGGCCTCAACAAACAAACGTCACAAAGAAGAGAAGGTTTTACCTGTGGAGGAGCTCAGGATCCAGAGGTAGATGAGGAGGAGCTGAGGGAAAACCCCGCGCAGCAGCTTGTGACGTGCATAGGACATATTACACAGACCTGGAACAAAGACAAATGTGTCGTTTTTATTAGGACTTACAGGTTATTTACAAGTGCAAACAGAAACACTGATGTGATGAGCTTAAAAGGGGCTATAGATGCAAGTTAGTCATTTTATACTTTATACTCACTCCTGCCACCTCAGGTCATACGTGTAACTGCAGCTTCTATATTAAGCTCGTGCATGACGGCACTTCAGACCCGAAGTAACACCTTTCTGAGTGACAGTGCAGGATTTTAGAGGCAGTTGTGGTGAACAGGTCTGAGCTCATTCTACACATGAGGACATGGCTGGAACATGTAGGAAAATACTTAGTTTTAATATTTTTAAACTCTGTATAGTCCCTTTAAAGCCGGGCGCTGCAGGTGAATAGGGGTAAAACAAGTTTATTACGGATATTTTCAGTGATTAAATAATGGACAGGTTTAAATTTGTGGTATTTTGTGACGCACACAAGTTACAAAGATAATCTCATCTCGGTGCAGCCTTTCGTGCTACACATGGATACCATAGGGATGGGTAAATCCTGGTATAACGCCCCCAGGGCCTCGTGTGCTGGTCCACCCGGGCCAATAAGCTCCAGCCTTAAAGGGACTATACAGAGTTTAAAAATGTTCAAATTAAGTATTTTCCTCCTACATGTTCGTCCATGTCCTAATGTGTAGAATGAGCTCAGACCTGTTCACCACAACCTGCACTGTCACTCAGAAAGGTATTACTTCGGGTCTGAAGTGCCGTCATGCACGAGCTTATTATAGAAACTGCAGATACACGTATGACCTGAGGTGGCAGTAGTGAGTATAAAATGGCTAACTTGAATCTAGCCCCTTTAACGGTCTTAACAACTGTTAAGCAGTCTGAATCGGCTCTTTTCATCCCTGCAACCCACACGAGAGCGTAAGGTGTCGGCCCATCCCCGCGTTCCTCCTCCTTCTCCAGCCGTGTGAGCCGTGACACAGGAACGGGAAAGACACCCCCCCCCCCGAGCTGCTGCCGCTAACCCGCTAACAAACCAACAACTTTGTATTGAACAACAGCACATTCTTCTTTCACAAATACCCGAACTGAAGAGAACGAGCCGGTGGCAGAAAACAGGTTGTGGCTCGAGTTAATTATTTTACTGCACCAAGTTTTCATTTGGACTCAGTCCCAGAGCTACAGCCAAATCTAACCAACAGCCTCGATTTACTAGATAAGAATAAGAAAAAAAGAAAAAAAAAAAATCCAAATAATTTAGAGTAATAAAAATAAACATAGACCAAGGATTAATGCCTATACAGTAGACTCTATCAAACTATTATTTGCTTTTAAAGCTCTGATAAGAGACCGTTAACCCTTAACCCCCACCGTAACCGAGCATGTTTTCTCCAGTTTGGCTTTACCCGAATCTAAAAGGTTCTTGAGTAAAAAAAAAGTAAAAATAGCGACAAAAACGAGGATGAAAAACGTAACAAAAAGTGACAAAAGAAGCAGCAAAATAGACACAAAAACGTGCCGGAAAAGCAACAATGACACAAAAAAACAAGTGATGAGAAAACAACAAAAACAGGGAGAAAAAATATACGAAAAAGAGACAAAAAAGCAACAAATATGTGACAAAAAAATCACCAAAAATGTGATGAAAACGTGACGACAAAGTGGCAGAAATGTGTGGAAAAAAGTCTTTTAGATTTGGGTAAAACTGAACTGGAGAAAATGAGCTGGGTTAAGGCGGGGGTTAAGAGGTTAAACAGATCTTTTTCCCTTGCTCTTTTATGGCGTTTGTCACATTTTTGTCACTTTTTTGGGGCTGATGTTTTACCTGGCTCCGCTCGATCAGTGGAAGAACAGAAGAGGAAGAACGAGGAAGTCAAGTCGGCGAAGTGTGAAACGGATCCAACATGGCCGACGCCGGGGCCTGGCACGGCTCAAGAGCTCACATTAACCTGAGGAGAGACGAGGAGGGACAGGGTTTAAGGCGCTGCAGGTGGACAGAGAAACAAGTGATCAAGTTATCACTGAGATAAACATGGGGGAAAATGTGCTGCAGGTTTTCTTCATGTCATGTTTTCATATTTCCTCAGCTGCATTCGGTTTCAGACACTGATCAAAACGAGAAGAAGCCACAGAGATCTGCAGGTCGTGGGCAGGAAGTGGGCAGAACCGCTTCCTGTAGAAGAGCTGCGGGTTTTTCTGAAACTCGCACCACAGAATCAGCTGCAGCTCAACATCATCACCATCAGACTTTATGATTCAAGCTTTCTTTAAGAATGAGGCTGTAGGAGAAATGTCAGGCCTAAGTCAGCGGTTTGTTATCTCACAGGACTTTGCACGTTCACTCTCGTTTTCACAGATAATGGATAAAAACAGACAAATATAACTTTACTGCAGTTTCTGAGTTACTGCATAAGTTACTGTTTAAGAGGGAAAGTTTGTTCTTGATGTTCTTGTTCTTGACACTGAAAGGAAAGTCTGTCTATAAACCGTCTCATTCACTCCACACTTGGTGGTCATGAGTTGTTATTGAAGCCACAGCCGCCACGTGGCAATAATGTGTTGTTTATATCCTATCATGTCAGTGCCCTCTGCTGGACACGTGTGAAAATCTATCCTTTTTCTTTATGTAATGCCCCCTAGAGGCTAGAATGAGCATTCTGGTGATTCTTTAAAGGATCTATATCATGCTATTTTAGCCATTCCAAAGTTAAGTATAGGCATTTATATGATATATTGTACCTCTACCATTATGGAGCACTCATTTTTGTGATAAATATAAGTGTTTTCTGGAGGTATTTTTCAAACCCGGAAGACACAACGCTTCGATTCAGTTAACTCCGCCCCCTCTCTCCGCACATACAACTTTACCGTAATATAAATAAACAGCAATAAGTGAAGTCACTTCACGATGCAGTTATACGGAGTTGACATCAGCAACACAGCTTCATAAATGGCTAACACACATGCTAATATGCTAACACACAAGCTAACCCGCGTTTGGATTGACTCACCGCTCTGGTCCATCGCTGTTTACATTATGGGACTCGCGTTGGTTATAAAAGTTAATCCACTTTGATTCTGGCGAAGGTTCACCAAACATCCATCAGTGACAGTCACAGAAAAACACCATTTTGGTGATAGTCGCTGAATCCCGGAGAAAAAAACAGCTGAGTGGCCTCTTCCTGAAAAGGGTTGAATATAAACTCCCGTCCTCGTAGCCAAACGCGCTTCTTTTTCTCAGTCCGTGACATTATCGTTAGTTAAGAATAAAAAACAGGTGTCCAGAGTAGGTAACGAGCTCCATCTTCACAGCTGCAGCGCAAACATGACTGATCTGTTCAGACGCGATGTGTTTGTTTTGGCCACAGCTGACCTGGAAGCACCTCGGGCACATCCTTTTTTTTTTTTTTTTTCATTTTTTACTCTTTGTTTCTCTCTTACGACAGAAATAATGAAAACGCTGTTTTACAAATTAAAATCAGGCCGTAAGCATAGAATTAAGACATTACATTACAGACGTCGAGCACTTCCGTTCCGCTGTTACGACACAACTGAACACTCAGTCGTTCACCAGGAGAGGGCGGAGCAGCTGCTCAGAGAGCAGGATTCAGGAGGATTACTGAGAGCTGCGTGAATGAAGCCACAAACCACTCTGGGGGTGTTTTTGATAAGGAAATAGCAAAACAACATGGCTAAAAGCTCCAAAAAGTCGATTTTGCATGATATAGGACCTTTAAAGGGACTGGATGCAAGTTTGCCATTTTACACTCACTCTACTGCCACCTCAGGCTATATGTGTAACTGTGCCTTCTATACTAAGCTCGTGCATGACGGCACTTTGGACCCGAATTAACACCTTTTTGAGTGACAGGATTTTAGAGGCAGTTGTGGTGAACAGGTCTGAGCTCATTCTACACATTAGGACATGGAGGAACATGTAGGGGGAGGAAAATACGTAATTTTAACATTTTTAAACTCCGTATAGTCCCTTTAATGGTGATTCTTTCCAAAACTCCGCACAGGAATGTCAGAGACTTCCTTTTTTTGGCCGGATCTGGCCCGCGGGCCGCCTGTTTGAGACCCCTGGTCTGTACACTTTAACCTCTTACCACCCGCCAAAACCAAATGCATTCCCTCCTCTTTGCCATTGTCGTCACTTTTTATTTCCCCTATGTGTTTTTGTCACTTTTTTAATTACTTTTTTGCTGCTCTTTTGTCACTTTTTTGCTGGATTTTTGTCTTTTTTTTGTTGGATTTTTGTCATATTTTTGTTGGATTTTTGACACTTTTTTGTTGGATTTTTGTTTTTGTTGTCCTAATTTTCTTCTCGTTTTTTGTCCCTGTTTTGAAGAAGCTTTTAGATTTGGAGAATTTGGAGAACAGGAGAAAACATGTTCAGGTGGGAGTTAAGAGGTTAAAAGTATGTTGAAGAAAATGCCTTGTATCGGTATTCGGTATTCGCAGATGCTCAAGTCAAAGAACCTTTAGAAGGTTTAAGAAAAAGTGGAAGCTTCGTTGTTTGTCAGATGTTCAAATTGAAGCTGATTTTCACGTTTTCGTTAAATTTTCATTTCTGTTTATTTTGCTGAAGCTTCTTGTTTACATCCTGAGCCAGTTGTGGCGTTTATTTCCGAACATTTGAACAAACTTTATTGGGAATTAAACAGTTTGTTTCCTTGACTTGGACATTTACAGCGAAGGATTTCCTCAAAAATGTTTCATATTTGAAGCATCGTCGTCTTTTGCTGCAACTTTCCGACGACAGGATCTGCATCAACATGAGCGACAACTTGGTCTTTTTGATCCCAGACGCCCCACACGACCACGCCCACATGGCCATAGGACCACGCGACCACACGACCACGCCCACACGACCATAGGACCACGCGAACACAGGACCACACGACCCAGACGCTGACCTCAGTCGTTTGTTCTGTGGATGCCGCTCCTTTGAGACTGTTCATGTTTTAACCTCTTACCTCCCGCCTAAACCAAATGCATTCTGTCCTCTTTGGCTATTATACAGGCCTGTGTAACACCTCATTTGAAAGCTAAGACCCACAAAACTGACCTTTTTTTTTTAGCATTGCTGCTGTGTTGAGTCACCTTTTGTATGTTTTTTTTTTTTGTTTTTGAATTTTTGTTGAATTTTTGTAGAATTTTTGTTGAATTTTTGTTGAATTTTTGTTGAATTTTTGTTGAATTTTTGTTGAATTTTTGTCACATTTTTGTCACATTTTTGTTGAATTTTTGTTGAATTTTTGTCACATTTTTGTTGAATTTTTATTGAATTTTTGTCACATTTTTGTCACATTTTTGTCACATTTTTGTTGAATTTTTGTTGAATTTTTGTCACATTTTTGTCACATTTTTGTTGAATTTTTGTTGAATTTTTGTCACATTTTTGTCACATTTTTGTTGAATTTTTGTCACATTTTTGTCACATTTTTTTTGAATTTTTGTCACATTTTTGTTGAGTTTTTGTCACTTTTTTGTTGCGTTTACATCCTTGTTTTCTTCTCATTTTTTGTGGCTATTTTGGTGTTTTTTCCCAAGAAGCTTTTTGATTAGGGTAAAGCCAAACTGGAGAAAATGGGATCCGTTCAGGTGGGAGTTAAGAGGTTAACACACGTTCCTGAGATCATGTTTAGTTCAGATCCATGTTTCCTGCTCGCCTCCCTCAGACTCGGCCATAATCATAAAGTCTGATCTAAGCGCCGTCACTGACCTGCCGAGTCCACATGTCTCTGATTCCTCCGTCTCCAAAGCTCCACAGACGTGATTAAAGGTCCGAGTCTCAGGGGAAGCTCCGCGTTGTGCTGCGGGTTTTCGGGCGGGAGCAGGTTCACAAACGGCCGCTCTGTCTCCGCTCAAAGGCCGACGTCCCCCGGAGACGCTCCCATTCAGGGCGACGACAGACGGGCACCGAACGCACCAGCTTCACCAGCTTCACCAGCTTCACCCACCAAACCACTCATAACCTCAGGTCAGAGTTATTCACCGGAGACGGCAACGAGTTCACCAGTTTGGAAGAATCTGGGAAGAAAAATACAGAAAACAGTGGAATATTGTGTTAACATTGAATAAACAGGTCTGTTCGACAGCAGGAGGAACAAAAGGCTTTAAAGCTATTTTAATGTGGAAAAAATATTATTTTAAAGCCACAACCGGAAACTTTTGAGGTAGAATTTAAGCCAAAACTGCATATGTTTAACTCCTTAACTCCCACCTGAACCGAGCTTTACCCCAATCCAAAAGCTTCTGGAAAAAAGGTGTGAAAATAGCGAAAACAATGATGGAAATGTCACAAAAAAGTGAGAAAACATTGACAAAAAAGTGACGAAAAATGGATGAAAAAGTGGCAAAAATGTCACAAAAATATCACAAGAAATTGACAAAAAATGGACGAATAAATGACAAAATGTGACAAAAATATGACAAAATTTGATTAAAAAATTTACGAAAAAATTACAAAGATGTGACAAAATGTGAGAAAAAAAATTACAAACATTTGCCAAAAAAAAAAAGACAAAAATGTGAGAAAAAATGAATTTTTTTTTTTTTTTAAAGTTACAAAAATGAGTTGAATACCCAACAAAAAAATGATGGAAAAGAATCTGATGACGTGAGGAAAAAGATCCTCTCGGTTCAGGCGGGAGTTAAGAGGTTAAAAATGAACAATATCAAGTGTCAAACAGAAGAGAAATAAGCATGTATCTGGAGTTAGTAACATACATTTCAATATTCCAACAAATATGTATACATACATTTGTTTTATGTTAATTTAGTTGAAACTAAATCATGTCATTAATATTTTTTCTTTTTTTTTTTTCTTACTTTATTCATCCTAAGCTTATATATTCTGGAATTTTAGTAGCTTTAAACAACTTTTTGAAAGCTTTGACTGTTTGGGACAGTTTTAACTGATCTTCCACAGATTAACACCTCTCACAGAAATGCATCCACTCTTTTTATTCTTTTGAGCTTTTGCTTTTTTGAAAATAGCAGTTCCTCGGACGTTCTACTGACTTTTCCTGTGTTCAAAAAGCTCCTGGATGGGAGGAGGGAGAAGATTATTATATGCTTTGTACACTATTACTTAGGGCTGTGCAACTAATCGAAATTCGATTACGGTTTTGATTACAACAGCAAGCGATTATTAAATTAGCATAATTTTTTCAAATTTTTTCTTTTCTTTTATTATTTTTTTTGCAAAGTAGACTTGCGTTATTTCAGGCCGCTGGGATTATTTCCCCTTCGCTTTTCACGTGCCGTGGCTCATGCTTTTATCTGACATAAAAACAAACAGCGCTGTGTGATGATGTCATCAGGCCGCGCTGCTCAGTTTGCTTGTGCAGGTGTGAGGGCTGGCCAGCAGGGGGCAGGTGTGAAACAGGGACCTCTCTTTAATCAAGGCAAACTTGAAATCATTTGTACTTTTATGACAGTTCAGAAAACATAAAATATCATCATAGTGTTTTGATTAATAAATAAAATAAAGATAGAATTTTTTTAAAGGCAACAAATAATCGCTTGAATAATCGTGATTTCAATTATGACAAAAATAATCGTGATTATTATTTTTTCAATAATCGAGCAGCCCCACTATTACTAATGTATTTAGATCAACAAGATCATGGATTTGCAGTAGGCGTAGCTCTACAAAGAGAGGGTAAGAAGAATAGAAATAGGTAGAAATAATGCGTTAGTTTGATATGGCGCTTTTCTGGACACTCAAAGATGCTTCACATTATTCCTGCTGCTAAACCGAAACTAAAGCACCTAAAAAGCCTATATTTATCAGGTCTGTAAATCACTCTTGAGCAACAGGAACAATGGTCTGAAAATGCGACACGACGACTTTCAGCTTTTCCCTCAAAGTAGAGCCAGACGCCGCAGAAAAAAACTCGTTCCCACAACCTGTTCAGCGAGAGCCAGTTCCAGCACGAGGGGAAACCAAACATACTCAGGCGTAAACGACTGAAATGTGGCTTTTTTTTTGCACCTGTGAAGCTTCTCTGCCTCGTAATGACCGGGCGCTGACGGTTTCACAGGCAGAGGGAAACAATGGGGCCTTTTTCTGACGTTTGTGCTCACATTTGGAGAGAAAAACAATAAAATAAAACAGTTAAATGGTCTTTATATTGAAAAAATAAGCAACGGTGTGATATAATGAGTCAAAGATGTTAACAATGAAAGTTCAAACCAGGCTCAGTCTTTGGTTAAACTTAGTCTTAAAAATAGCTGGATAAAAAGGGGCTCAGTTAATAGAAAAGCTGACTTATTTAGAAGGATAACATCAGTTGCATAATCACCTTTTGATTTCATTAGCGTTTTCAAGCTGCTGACAGGAAGTGACATAGATAGAGGTAAAGTTCAGAGCAGTTTGGCTGAATCCGAAATCATCAAATTATAGCCTCTAAGCGCTAACACGAGCAATGACTGTTAGATCTATGCAGTTAGTGCCCAATCTGACCGTCCTTACCCAGGGGAAGGGGAAGTGACATCACCAACAGCTGTTTTTCTTTTTCTTTTAAAGTTATTGGTGGAGTGCAGGCCGAACAAAAGCGCATGTCGCCCCCTGCTGTACAGTGTCCAACAACAACAGTGTCCAAATATAGATCCAGAAAATCCAAATGATCCTTCACATTTCCCTTTAGTGTTATTTTATCTCAACAGCTGTTTCTTAAAGCTACAGCAGCAAATGATCCATGTGGCTTAAAGGGGCTAGATGCAAGTTAGCCATTTTATACTCACTACTGCCACCTCAGGTCATACGTGTAACTGCACCTTCTATATTAAAGGAACAGGCCACCGTTTTTACATACTGAGATATGTTCTTACCTTAGCTTTGACGAGTTCTTTAGGACCTGTCTGATCTTCACCCGTGCCTTCAGTCACGTAAACACAGCGCAGACGGCGTTAGCATTTAGCCTCTCCCTCTCTCCTCTATAGCTCCAAAACAGGTCAAGATAGAAGCTACCAAGCTCTTCCACGTTTTCCCGATTTAAATATGGTTACGTGAAGAGTTACACTACAAAGTATAATTACACAAAATTAAACAATGTGGATTTTCTAAGCGGATAAAAGGGGGACTATATTGTAAGGTGTAATAATAACAGGAGTAGTTCGAAATCTGCGCAGTAATCTTCACTTTACTGTGCGGATGCCAAATTACTCCTGGTATTATTACGCCTTACAATATAGTTCCCCCTTTTATCCGATTAGAAAATCCACATTGTTTAATTTTGTGTAATTATACTTTGTAGTGGAACACTTCACGTAACCATATTTAAATAGGGAAAACGTGGAAGAGCTTGGTAGCTTCTATCTTGACCTGTTTTGGAGCTATAGTGGAGAGAGGGAGAGGCTAAATGCTAACGCCGTCTGCGCTGTGTTTACGTGACTGAAGGCACGGGTGAAGATCAGACAGGTCCTACAGAACTCGTCAAAGCTAAGGTAAGAACATATCTCAGTATGGAAAAACGGTGGCCTGTTAATTTAGGCTCGTGCATGACGGCACTTCGGACTTCAGCTCATTCTACACATTAGGACATTGTTAAAACATGTAGGGGGAGGAAAATACTTAATTTTAACATTTTTAAACTCTGTATAGTCCTTTTAAGTTTCTACTAACTGAAAAAAAAAAAGCACAAACTGCTTCATTTAATCCGTTTCCTGAGTTTCCTCTTTAACACTGACATGTGACTGAGCTGTGGGGACGACAACATGGATTTATCACTTTTATAAAGCTTGGCTTGTGCAGAATCTTTTCCTATATTTTTATCATTAAATGTGCTTCAATCAACAGTGGTTGCGCATGAATTACTCGCGGGTGGGGGCGAGGGGGGTGATTGGCGCAGTGGCTTATGGGACGGCACATAGCTCCTAATCACCGGTTAGTTACATCAGAGGTCCCTATGCTAAAGTGGCCATGATAGTTAGCATCAGAGGTCCCTATGCTAAAGTGGCTATGATAGTTAGCATCAGAGGTCCCTATGCTAAAGTGGCTATGATAGTTAGCATCAGAGGTCCCTATGCTAAAGTGGCTATGATAGTTAGCATCAGAGGTCCCTATGCTAAAGTGGCTATGATAGTTAGCATCAGAGGTCCCTATGCTAAAGTGGCCATGATAGTTAGCACCAGAGGTCCCTATGCTAAAGTGGCCATGATAGTTAGCATCAGAGGTCACTATGCTAAAGTGGCCATGATAGTTAGCATCAGAGGTCCCTATGCTAAAGTGGCCATGATAGTTAGCATCAGAGGTCACTATGCTAAAGTGGCCATGATAGTTAGCATCAGAGGTCCCTATGCTAAAGTGGCCATGATAGTTAGCACCAGAGGTCCCTATGCTAAAGTGGCCATGATAGTTAGCATCAGAGGTCACTATGCTAAAGTGGCCATGATAGTTAGCACCAGAGGTCCCTATGCTAAAGTGGCCATGATAGTAAACCCCCCAGCTCCTTCCTCACTGACAGCCCAATTCGGACACTTCTCATCATGGCGGACGCTCACGCACATCCGGTTTGGTGTCAGAGCTCTGACCAATCTGCTCGTTTCGGACGGGGCCTCTGACTCATTTCCCGTTGACTTAACATGGTCGGCACGGCAACAGTTTATCTATGTCACTTCCTGTCGGTGTGAAACTATAAACATCACGGCCAAACTAAAGAAATCTGGGTTTAATTGTGTTAACTATGTATAATGTGCACTTTAACCTCTTAAGTCCCACCTGAACGGATCCCATTTTCTCCAGTTTGGCTTTTACCCTAATCAAAAAGCTTCTTGGGAAAAAAGCACCAAAACAGCCACAAAAAATAAGAAGAAAACAAGGATGTAAACGCAACAAAAAAGTGAGAAAAACTAAAAAAAAAATGTGACAAAAATGTGACAAAAAATCACCAAAAAATTACAAAAAATCACTAAAAATGTGACAAAAATTCAATAAAAATGTGACAAAAAAATCAACAAAACTTCTGCAAAAATGACAAAAAATCAACAAAAATGTGAAAAAAATTCAACAAAAATGTGACAAAAATTCAACAAAAATGTGACAAAAATTCAACAAAAAATGACAAAAACTCTAAGCTCTAAACTAAAAAAAAAACATACAAAAGGTGACTCAACACAGCAACAACGCGAGGAAAAAGATCAGTTTTGTGGGTCTTAGCTTTCAAATGAGGTGTTACACAGGCCTATATAATGGCCAAAGAGGACAGAATGCATTCGGTTCAGGCGGGTGGGAAGAGGTTAAGGTGTAACTAAAATTTCAGGCATTTTTTAAAGAATCAGCAGCGTTTTTCCCCCCATCAATTCATTCTATCCCATAAACTTTGATGTTGCAAAGTATCAAACCTGTAGCCACCACAGACCAGACCAAAGATTACTCACAGTGCAGCAAACCAACTAAAACATCTAAGAAAACGGTACAGCCAAGGCCGTGGGAACCCAGGGTGATCAGGGGGCTGTAGCACCCCCTGTTGGATAGTTTGGGAACAGCAGGCAATATTAACCCCTTAACTCCCACCAGAACCGAGCACATTTTCTCCAGTTTGGCTTTACCCCAGTCCAAAAGCTTCTGGAAAAAAGCTGTGAAAATAGCGACAAAACTGAGACAAAAACAGTGATGGAAATGTGACAAAAAAGTGACGAGAAATTGACGAAAAAATGAAAAAAAATGTGGAAAAAAATGTGACAAAAAAGTGACGCAAAATGGATGAAAAAATGACACAAAATTTGATTTAAAAAAATGACAAATGTGACAAAAAAATTACTACAAAAATTTGACAAAAATGTGATAAAAATGTGACAAAAAATGACAAATATTTGATAAAAAATTCACGAAAAAATGACAAAAATGTGACAAAAGTTTGACAAAAATATTACTACAAAAAATTGACAAAAATGTGACAAAAAATGACAAATATTTGATAAAAAATATACAAAAAAATGACAAAAATGTGACAAAATGTGACAAAAAAGTGAATAAAAATTGATGAACAAATAACAAAAAATTTGACCAAAAAATGACAAATGTGACAAAAAAATTACTACAAAAATGTGACAAAAATGTGATAAAAATGTGACAAAAAATGACAAAAAATTTTAAAAAAACGACGAAAAATTGATGAAAAAAAGAAAAAAAAATTGACCAAAAAATGACAAATGTGACAAAATGTGACAAAAAAATTACTACAAAAATGTGACAAAAATGTGATAAAAATGTGACAAAAAATGACACAAATTTGATAAAAAATTCACAAAAAAATGACAAAAATGTGACAAAATGTGATAAAAAAAAATACTACAAAAATGTGATAAAAATGTGACTAAAAAAAATGACAAAAATGTGATAAAAGTTACCAAAATGAATTGAACACCCAACAAAAAAATGATGGAAAAACAATCTGATAACAAATAGGAAACACGCGCAGAAAAAGCGTTTTGGGGGCACATTTAGTCCCTCAGCACCCCCTAGCTAAAACATCTTCCCACGGCTCTGGGTACTGCTGTGAATAAACAGGCAAATACGTCGTGCAACGTCCACATGAATAATGCAAACAGGTTATTCTCGTCGTACGTTCTTTCCCGCTTCTACATAAATAAATGAGGCTTAAGCAGCAGCGTGTCTGTTTGTCACACGTTGCAACATCAGGAGAAAATGCACCTGCGTAGACACTATTCCAATGAAAACCACCTCCCAAACGCAAGCACGGGAATAACGTGTCATTCCAGATATTGGGGGGGAATTATATAAGCGTGTACTCGCAGTGAAAAGCGAAGGGGAGGTGAGGATACGGTAATTCTCGGTTATAATCCCGGATAACCCAATAAAAGCACCTTGCAGGCTGCATCATCTCCTTCACGTACACCACACGCCGCTGCTACTACTACTAGCCCCCGCGCGGGTTTCAGAGCAATATGTCCGGAAAAATCAACGGTATTATTGTGTTCTTACAGCCAAAAGCAACGATAGAGTCCTCCGCTTCGTGTTTACCCTCCGCGAGCCGTGTCATCGTCGCAGCTTCTTGGTCCCGGGACGTAAATTGGGTCAGTGTTCCTTTGGCATGTTCAGCTGATGCGGCTCCAAACCAGGATGATACTACTTCCGGTGAGCGCCGACGTTTCAAAGTAAAAGCACACGTCATTATTTTATTTTTTTATTTTTTTCACGGGTTTATTTTTGCCTAACCTCTTAAGTCCCACCTGAACGGATCCCATTTTCTCCAGTTTGGCTTTACCCTAATCAAAAAGCTTCTTGGGGAAAAAAGCACCAAAACAGCCACAAAAAATGAGAAGAAAACAAGGATGTAAACGCAACAAAAATGTGACAAAAATTCAACAAAAATGTGACAAAAATTAAATGAAAATGTGATAAAAAATCAACAAAAATTCAACAAAAATGTGACAAAAATTCAACAAAAATGTGACAAAAATTCAACAAAAAATCAACAAAAAATCAACAAAAATTCAACAAAAATTCAACAAAACTTCAACAAAAATGTGACAAAAATGTGACAAAAATGTGACAAAACTTCAACAAAAATGTGATAAAAAATCAACAAAAATTCAACAAAAATGTGACAAAAATTCAACAAAAATGTGACAAAAATTCAACAAAAAATCAACAAAAAATCAACAAAAATTCAACAAAAATTCAACAAAAATTCAACAAAAATTCAACAAAAATGTGACAAAAATGTGACAAAACTTCAACAAAAATGTGACAAAAATTCAACAAAAATGTGACAAAACTTCAACAAAAATGTGACAAAAATGTGACAAAAATGTGACAAAACTTCAACAAAAATGTGACAAAACTTCAACAAAAATGTGGCAAAAATGTGACAAAAACTCAACAAAAATGTGACGAAAATTCAACAAAAAATGACACTAATTTAACAAAAATGTGACAAAAATGTGACAAAAATGTGACAAAAATGTGACAAAAATTCAACAAAAATTCAACAAAAATTCAACAAAAATGTGACAAAAATTCAACAAAAATGTGACAAAACTCAACTAAAATGTGACAAAAATGAAAACAATGATAAGAGGTTAAAGGAGCTATACCTGATTGTACAAAGACACAGGGTCACTCAAATATCAAATTGCTATTTTTTGGTCCAAACTAATCTCAAACTTTCCTTTACAACATCAAAATTCGTCACAGGGACTGAGTTTAAACCAGGTTTCACAACTTTCAGGAGGAAACTGTCACTTCACTGTAAAATATGCCTTTGACTGTTTAAAAGGCTTTAAAACCAGTATTTTTTGGATCAATGTCTGCTTTTACCATATACTAAAGGACAAAACAAATTGTATTCCGATAACTGAAAATTAAAAAGTCATGGATAGCTCCTTTAATGACGTTTTTATTTTATTTGCTTAATGACGTTTTTGTTGTATTTAGTTAATGTATTAGTACGGCATATTAGGGCCATCTAGTGACGAAAAAAAAAAAAGATTTTCAAGTTTAAACATGCTAATTTGTGAGGAAAGAAAATAGCAAATTTGCAAGAGTTTTTTTTAAAGATGTTCCTGGGTTGGCCTCCAAAATAAAAGCAGCTGAACTGTATACTTTGCTTAGGGAGATTATGCAAAATATCAAGCATGTTCATGTTGACAAGGAGCATTATCATAAACGTGAGAAGGAAAAAACGATTAACTGCTAAGCGCCTCCCAGAAGACGGTGAAAGACTGAGCTGCACAGGAGGAAGAGGAAGGAGCTGACCAGTGCAGGACACCATGCTCTGATACAGGGACAAACCCAGGAGGCGCTGCACTGGAGGATCACAGGAGATTGAAGACAGCCACCCAGGTTTCCCCCGACTTCCAAAAACAAGCTGCTCAGGTTGACCCAGTCGCTTACAGCTGTTCTCCTGTGCAAGCGCAGCTCTCCCTGGGCTTGTGTGCGTGAGCCCTTGGGTTGCAGACCTCGGTCGTGCACAAGTTTGACTTAAAGCAGCTGACAAAACAGGCAATTATGTGACAAATTCGTTTTAAGGCTAAAGGCTTTATAGTGTCACCGCTCTTAGCAATTTTGCAACTTTTTTGTCATAAATTCACATCTGTAAAGCAGCACTAAGTAACTCTTGCCCCTAAAGGCCATAAGCGCAACTGCAGGTGTCGTGGCATGTTACGTTTTTTCACTTGTTTGTCTGTGAGACTAAATACTTTTCACTCAAACTTGGCTGTAAATACTGTTTAAGTGGCGCTAGCCCACAGTTAGCTTTGCCCGTTAGCCTGCTAGCTTCTTCTTCGTGATTCCATTAGTGTGTATTGATGACTCCGACCCGGCGACTGAGTGTAGTTTTATGGCCAGAGACAATACCAGAGGGAGATGAGAGACCCTCCAATCATCCCATTAACACTTGTATTACCCCCAGAGGGACTACGGAAAGCATTTATTAGGCAAGGCAAGTTTATTTGTAGAGCACAATTCATACACAAGGCAATTCAAAGTGCTTCACAGTTGCATAAATATAAGAAAACAAATACAATCAATAAAAACATCAACATAGAATTAATCAATTACAGTAAGAGGCAAGAGTGTAGATAAAATACTTTCAGTTATATGCATTTTTAAGTCTTGTTTGGACTCGCTCTGTCTTGAGCACTATTTCGCTCTGTCTTGAGCACTATTTTTTAGTCTTGTTTGGACTCGCTCTGTCTTGAGCACTATTTCGCTCTGTCTTGAGCACTATTTTTTAGTCTTGTTTGGACTCGCTCTGTCTTGAGCACTATTTCGCTCTGTCTTGAGCACTATTTTTAAGTCGTGTTTGGACTCGCTCTGTCTTGGGCACTATTTCGCTCTGTCTAGAGAACTATTTCGCTCTGTCTTGAGCACTATTTTTAAGTCGTGTTTGGACTCGCTCTGTCTTGAGAACTATTTTTAAGTCTTGTCTTGACTCGCTCTGTCTTGAGCATTATTTCGCTCTGTCTAGAGAACTATTTCGCTCTGTCTTGAGCACTATTTTTAAGTCGTGTTTGGACTCGCTCTGTCTTGAGAACTATTTTTAAGTCTTGTCTTGACTCGCTCTGTCTTGGGCACTATTTCGCTCTGTCTAGAGAACTATTTCGCTCTGTCTTGAGCACTATTTTTAAGTCGTGTTTGGACTCGCTCTGTCTTGAGAACTATTTTTAAGTCGTGTTTGGACTCGCTCTGTCTTGGGCACTATTTCGCTCTGTCTAGAGAACTATTTCGCTCTGTCTTGAGCTCTATTTTTAAGTCGTGTTTGGACTCGCTCTGTCTTGAGCACTATTTCACTCTGTCTTGAGAACTATTTTTAACTCTTGTTTTGACTCGCTCTGTCTTGAGGTAAACAAGTTACTTGGTATTGCTTAAACCATGGATCTATTATAATAAAGTCGAAAATCTTTTTTTTTGTCACTACGCCGTCGTAAATAATAAAAGACACAAAATAAAATGACTTTTCGACATTATCCGTGTTTTTTATTTTATTTTATTTTTTATCAGAACCTTCCAAAATCTTCATATATGAGAGAGTTTCATTATTAAAATGTGTAAAGTTGAGTTTCTGCTATTATCCGTGTTGTTTTTTGGTCATAAGGCTTAAAATATACGACGCTTGAACGTTACTCTGAAGTGACAGCACCGGCCAAAATGGCGCCGGTCACATCCCAACAACCGCCGCTCCCATTGGTCCCGCCATTTTCAATCCTCGTTCTGATTGGCTGCTCCGCGATTATTTTGACATCGCGAATCCGGAAAGCGTTATCAGCGGACACGCCGCGTGAAAGTCAGGGGAGCGGTGTAAACAACGTGAGTTATCCTTTCATTTAAAGGTTTTTATCTGGTTCTATTCGCTTCAATCGCGTGTTTTTGTCAATGGCGGCAGTTCGGAAGCGTAACGAGGCAGTTTTATTGTTTGTAACGACGCTAACGGGCGATGCACGTGGTTTTCGGCTAACATTTTGGCGTTTTCTGCTGTCGGTTTTGCAGTTGTCGAGGGGATGATGGCTGAAAGCGTAACGGAGGACGTTGAGGAGAGCGGGGAGACGTCTGCGGGAGAAGGAGGGCTGAGTGAGGCGCAGACAGAGGTGCTGGAGCGGTGTCTGCACGCGCTCAAACACGCCAAGAATGACAGTCACACGCTCGCGGCGCTGCTTATGGTGAGTGGAGGCTGTATATGTAATGTATAAATGCATCAGCTACCATTTATAAAGGGTTAGTGCTAGATCGTATGCTCCGGAGGGACGGTCTGCTGTGATTTTGTATAGATCTATGAGTTGGTTTGTCTAAAAATACAAATAATCCTAAACCTTAAAATTAACCCCTTAACTCCCACCTGAACCGAGCACATTTTCTCCAGTTTGGCTTTACCCCAGTCCAAAAGCTTCTGGAAAAAACAATGATGGAAATGTGACAAAAAAGTGACGAAAAATTGACGAAAAAATGACAAAAATGTCACACAAAAATTACAAAAAATGGATAAAAAATGGACAAAAAAATAACAAAAATGTGACAAAAATGTGACAAAAAATGGACGAAAAAATGACAAAAATGTGACAAAAAATGGATTAAAAATGACAAAAATGTGACAAAAAATTGACAAAAAAATGACAAAAATGTGACAAAAAATTGACGAAAAAATGACAAAAATGTGACAAAAAATGGATTAAAAATGGATGAAAAAATGATAAAAAATTTATTTAAAAAAAAATGACAAAAAATTGATTAGAAATTGATTAAAAATTGATGAAAAAATGACCAAAATGTTACAAAAAAAATTACAAAAATGTGATAAAAAATGACAAAAAAGTTACAAAAATGAGTTGAATACCCAACAAAAAAATGTTGGAAAAAAAAATCTGATGACTTGAGGAAAAAGATCCTCTCGGTTCAGGCGGGAGTTAAGAGGTTAACCATTTCCCTGGCCCTAACCTTAATTTGTGTCATGATATCTCACGTTTTCACAGCAGACCGTCCCTCCCGAGCATACGATCTAGCGCTAACCTTTATAAAGACGTAAACTCATAGTTCATAATCCTCACAATGCAGACATAAACTAGCTCGTTGTTAAAACATCTAATTGCAATTTTTCTGAATGGTTTTGCACATTTGAAGCTTATTTTTGGAGCTTGTACAAATGAGAGACGCTTGTATTCAGTTCGGGCTGTCACTATGTAATTACTATATAGACTTCTCGTCCCATACATGACAGAAAATAAATATATTCCGCTCAATATTTATGTAAATTTATTTAAATTCTTCTTGAGGTTTTTTTTTGGCATTTTTTTTGCTAGCCAGTTACCTGTCGACACCTGTAAGTCCTGTTTAACAAAACTTGCATAATATTTTCAGAAACTACAAGGTCTTAGCTTTCAAATGAGGCATTGCATTGGCTGATAAGCTGTAAAGACAATCGCAACGAAAACGTGACCAAAAAAAGTGATCCAAACATGACTATAAGCGGGGGGAAAAAACACAGAAAAAAAAAAAAAAAAAAAAGCCGAACTGGAGAAAATGTCCTTGGTTAAAGGAACAGGCCAACCTTTTTCCATACTGAGATATGTTCTATGGCTGGGAAAAAAAATCTATTTGATTTAAAAATCGAGTTTGTAGGTCATCATCATCATCATCATCAGCCTTTATTGCAGACTCGAGGTCCAGTTAAAAACAAAAAACAAAACAAAAACGAACACACAACAACATTTAGAGCAGACAACTGTACCAGTGTGGCCACAGTTCAGACTGGCAGCGCGTGGCACGAACTTTGATGTTTGTCAAGCTCATAATAATCATTTTGTCACAGTTGTTGAGCCGACAAATAAATCTGTACATTAAATTTCTCAAAACAGCACGAAAAGTTCTGATGCCGCAGAAACAAATAAGAGGCTGGCACTCTCCCATCGAGGTCTTAGACAGTCATTAAGCCACGTTAAGTTTTTCGTATGCTCGAACGTCAAATCAATTCATATGTTTTTTTTTACTACTGCCACGTCAGGTAGTGAGCATAAAATGACCAACTTGCATCTAGTCTCTTTAACAATCTTTGCTGCACGGTGACTTTTCAGTTAGAGAAAGGGTTTGCCTTTGCAGTTTTGTTTATGTTGATGCACTTTAATTAAATACAATCAATCAAGATATATATTTAAAATACATTTACTGTTCAGTTATTTTGTTTTTAAATCGAAAAGAATCAAATCGAATCGCAAATCCCCGCCCTAATCTGTTCTTACCTGAGCTTAGACGAGTTGATGTGTACCTGTCTGGTCTTTGTGCGTGCGCTCAGTCACGCAAAAAGACCAAAGCTGTTGTTAGCATTTAGCCTCTCCTCTACGGGGCCAAACGGGGGTGAAGTTAGAAGCGACAAAGCTCTTTCACATTTCCCCGATTTAAATACGGTTACGTGAGTAGTTACATGATCCAAATATAGTCACACAAAATTAAACATGTCGATTTTCTAAGCGGATTAAAAAGGGAACTATATTGTGAGGCGTAATAACACTTCAGGAGCACTTCGACATCCGCGCAGTAATATCTTCAGAATTCTTTAGGAGTGAAGAGTCAGGATATTGCAAATATGTTAGAAAAGTTAAAGCAATACTAAGTAACTAATTTACCGATATAAACAAACTTTCATATCTCAATATTCATGCCAAATATCTTGATATCGATATGATATAACTATGGGTTAGGTGAAAATCAAGCATTTTGCAGAAAAATAAAGACATAATAATAAAGAATGCAGTTTTATAGATGAAAATCTATATCATTTATATCTTGCTTTTCTCGATTTTAATGTTTTGAATGTTCATATCTCGATATCAATATGATAACAATATATCTTTCAGCCCTGTTATTGGGATGATTGGAGGTCTTTCATCTCCCCCTGGTGTCTCTGGCCAGAAAACCACAATTGAAACTTTGCTGCCACCGGGTCGGAGTCCCCAATACACACTAATAGAATCACGAAGAAGAAGCTAACAGGCTAACGGGCAAAGCTAACTGTGGGCTAGCGCCGCTTAAACAGTATTTACAGCCAAGTTTGAGTGAAAAAAAAAAAAAGATCTCCATTGTGTAATTGAATGAACAATATCCCTCTGTTCCTTTGTCTTTTCTGTCAGCGTAGGATTTACTCTTAATGAGTAAAAAAACACAACATGCTACGACACCTGCAGTCGCGCTTATGGCCTCTAGGGGCACAAATTACTGCTTTAAGAATGAGTTTGGACGGCAACTAACATATTGTTTTAGTGGCTTCACTCTGTCATTGTTTCTAGTTTAAAAAATCAGGTATACAGCCTTTAAATTTCCCCCCGACGACGTTCTGTTTCTCCAGATCACGCGCCTGTGTCCGGCGAGCCAGTTGGACAAACCCACTCTGCGGCGCATCTTCGAGGCGGTCGGGCTGAACCTGCCGGCGCGGCTCCTGGTCACGGCCACCAGGGGGGGCAGCGGCAGCGAGAGCTCGGGTCTAGCCCCGGACGAGCTCCTCTCGCTGGGCACCGCCCTCCTCGCCGCCCTCTGCACCGACCCGGAGGTGGCTCACCGACCGCAGC
Source organism: Gobius niger (assembly GCF_951799975.1). Classification (NCBI taxonomy): domain Eukaryota; kingdom Metazoa; phylum Chordata; class Actinopteri; order Gobiiformes; family Gobiidae; genus Gobius; species Gobius niger. The sequence goes on along the minus strand of NC_136865.1, from coordinate 30,321,858 downwards.
TCCTCAGCACCGTCCCCGTCCTCCTGCAGATCCTCTCCCGGGGAACCGGCCCGCACAGGCACGAGGGGAACGCCGAAGAGGGGCGTCCGGGGAACTCGGAGAGCCGTCCGGCGGAGCAGAAAGGAGATGGAAATGTCCAATCCTCGCCGGAGTCTTTCTCAAAAATCGACAAAGGAATCGCCGCAGACTGTTACCAAGTGCTTTCCTCGATCTGCTCTTTGCCTCTGGGCGCCGATCATCTCCTAAACCGCGGCGCTGTTCGGGCGCTTTGCCAAACCGTGGAGCAAAACCAGACTCTGAGCCACGAGAAGGGCGTACCTCTGCTCGGATGCTTACTCTCCGGGAAAACCAAGGAGAAGGCGTGGAGCAGGCACCCGGCGGAGCTGCTCGCCCTGCTGGGGAGACTCACCGGGGAGTTCTGCCGGGCGGCGGAGCAGGAGCGCCTGGACTCGTGCGGCACGCTGGCCCGGTTCCTGCCGCCCGGCGACGCCCCGGTGGACGGGGAGCGGCTGAGGGAGGTCTGCGGGCGGATCTGGGGGGTGCTGAGGCCGATGCTGCAGTCGAAGCTGACGCCGGGGCAGGTGGGGCCGGCGCTGGTGCTCGCCGCCTGCCTGCTGGACGTGTGCGGCTGGGAGGGGGCGGGGCCGCCCAAGTTCTGCTGCCTGTTGGTGAACCGCGCCTGCGTGGAGGTGAGGATGGGCCTGGAGGAGCCGCCGGGGAGCCGGGTCGGCCCAGAGACGCAGGACACGCTCACGGGTAAGGACCAGGACGGGGTGAGAGCAGAGAAGCGTGGAGGGCAGAGTGGGGGTTTTGTTTTTTGGGGAAATTGGGATAAAATAGAGAAACAATTGGGGGGGAAAATGGGTGTGGGATTGGGAAAATCAGTGGGGGAAAATCTGGAGAATAGTTTAGTTGGGGGAAAATAGGTGGTCAAAGAATCGGGGAAATTGGGGGAAAATAGAGAAAACATTTTTAAAAAAATTGGGGAGGGGGTGTGATTGGGAAAAACTTTGAAAAACTAGTGAGGAATAAACGGGGGAAAATTAAAAAAAAACAATTTTTGGGAAATGTGAGGGGGAAAAACTGGAGTGGAGCCCAATATTTTAAGCAAAAATAGTGTAATTGTATTTTGATTTAATGTTTCTTTCCAATATATCGATACAAATCGATCATTATTAAAGGATCTATATCCTGCTATTTTAGGCATTCCAAAGTTAAGTATAGGCATTTATATGATATATTGTACCTCTACCATTATGGAGCACTCATTGTTGTGATAAATATAAGTGTTTTCTGGAGGTATTTTTCAAACCCGGAAGACACAACGCTTCGATTCAGTTAACTCCGCCCCCTCTCTCCGCACATACAACTTTACCGTAATATAAATAAACAGCAATAAGTGAAGTCACTTCACGATGCAGTTATACGGAGTTGACATCTGCAACACAGCTTCATAAATGGCTAACACACATGCTAATATGCTAACACACAAGCTAATATGCTAACACACAAGCTAATATGCTAACACACAAGCTAACACACATGCTAATATACTAACACACATGCTAATATGCTAACACACAAGCTAACCCGCGTTTGGATTGACTCACCGCTCTGCTCCATCGCTGTTTACATTATGGGACTCGCGTTGGTTATAAAAGTTAATCCACTTTGATTCTGGCGAAGGTTCACCAAACATCCATCAGTGACAGTCACAGAAAAACAATATTTTGCTGATAGTCGCTGAATCCCGGAGAAAAAAACACTTCTGATGACGAGTGGCCAAGTGCTTGAAAAAGGTTGAATAAAGTCCTCGTCCTCGTAGCCAAACGCGCTTCTTTTTCTCCGTGACGTGATCGTTAGGTAAGAATAAAGAACAGGTGTGTCCAGTTATAACGAGCTCCATCTTCAGCTGCAGCGCAAACATGACTGATCTGTTCAGACGCGATGTGTTTGTTTTGGCCTCAGCTGACCTGGAAGCACCTCGGGCACATCCTTTTTATTTGTTTCTTTTTTTTTTCTCTTCTTTTTTCTCTTTGTTTCTTTCTTACGACAGAAATAATGAAAACGCTGTTTTACAAATTAAAATCCGTCCGTAAGCATAGAATTAAGACATTACATTACAGACGCTGAGCACTTCCGTTCCGCTGTTACGACACAACTGAACAGGTCAGTCGTTCACCAGGAGAGGGCGGAGCCTCAGAGAGCAGGATTCAGGAGGATTACTGAGAGCTGCGTGAATGAAGCCACAAACCACTCTGGGGGTGTTTTTGATAAGGAAATAGCATAACAACATGGCTAAAAGCTCAAAAAAGTCGATTTTGCATGATATAGGACCATTAATTAAAAGCGATGAACATCGATGTGTGGCCAGGATCGATGCAAACGAGCCGAGCGCCGATCGATGTAGCGGATCGAAGACATAACATATCGATACATCGATTAAATAGATGAATGGTTGAATCGGAAGAAGGTCCTGCTGTACAAATGTGCCTCAGTGAACTGTCTTATTAGCTTTATCCAAATATAGTATAAATAATTTGGATGTTTTACAATCTTGTTGCCGAGACGACGCTGTAATCCAAATATGGTCATTTCCTTTGTGGGAGACAGCGATGTTTTCTGAAAGGGATTTTTATAAATATATAATTCCTTTGAACCCAAAAAACAGATTTGTGTTTATTTTTTATGAACTACTAAACAAGATCCAAAATCCCTCTGGAAAAATAATATATCAACAAAATAAAACCTTGAGTTTAACCTCTCACCTCCCGCCTTAACCAAGCGCATTTTCTCCAGTTCAGCTTTACCCTTAAGCTTACAACATGTTGGCCAGTACCTCATTTGAAAGCTAAGACCTAGAAAACTGATCTAAACAGAGCTTTTTCCTTGTATTGTATTTCTTGTACTTGTATATTCTTTTTCATCTCATTTTTACCCGTTTCTTGTTGCTCTTTTACAGTGTTTTCATCACAATTTTGCCACATTTTTGTTGAGTTTTTGTTACTTTTTTGCTGCACTTTCATCCCTCTACTGTCACAGTTTGTTGCTTATTTATTGCTCTTTTGGTGGTGAGTTTTGTCAGTTTTTTGTTTTACTTTCATTGCTTTTTTGTGGCTTTTTTTGTTGCGTTTTCATCCTCGTTTCCTTGTTTTTGTCGTTATTTTGATTATTTTTTCAAGTAGCTTTGAGATTTGGGTCGGTTCTGGTGAGGTTTAGGAGGTTAAACCTGCTCAGTTCATTATTTAGATTTTGTGGAATGATCATTATAAGCTGACAGGTTTCAAAGTGAATGTTTTCATGTTTTCCCCTGATCTCCTCCAGCGTCTAATGTTTGTCTCTGTGACGCTCAGGCTGTTACCGCATCATGGAGGCGGCGATGGAGCAGGCCTGCGTCACGGGGAGCATGGAGACCACGGGGACCACGGGGACCGGCCAGACCCCAGCGCAGAGCTCCGTGTCCGGGCTCAGTCTGCAGCAGAGCCGGCAGGTCCTGGGCGTCCTGCAGGAGGCCTTCTCCGCCGTCATCTACCACCTGCAGCAGGTCAGGAGATCCTCACACCTGGAGGTTCTGACTGGGAAAAGTGTGAAAGATGAGCCTGAAAGAGGGAAATGCTGACACCTGGTGGTTTTAAAGCGCAGTTGCACATCTTTGATTTCATGCTGTGCTTGTGAATTTTTATTTAAATCTCCTCAGCCGAGTCAGGGCGATTAGAGGGGCCGATAAAATAATGTGAACGTTTGTAAGATGTGCAGATTTACAGCGTTAAGATGAGATAATCCTTTATTGATAAGTGTAAGTGAGAGCGGAGGGGAGAGGAGGAGGGAGAGGGGAGAAGAGGGGAGAAGAGAGGAGAGAAGAGGGGAGAGGAGGAGAGAAGAGAGGAGAGAAGAGGGGAGAGGAGGGGAGAAGAGGGGAGAGGAGGAGGAGGGGAGAGGAGGAGGGAGGAGAAAGAGAGGAGAGAGGAAAGAGGAGAGGAGGAGAGAGAGGAGGGGGGAGAGGAGGGGGGAGAGGAGAGAAGAGGGGAGAAGAGAAGAGGAGAGAAGAGAAGAGGAGAGCGGAGGAGAGAAGAGGAGAGAAGAGAAGAGGAGAGAATAGGAGAGAAGAGAAGAGGAGAGAAGAGAAGAGGAGAGCGGAGGAGAGCGGAGGAGAGAAGAGAAGAGGAGAGAATAGGAGAGAAGAGAAGAGGAGAGAATAGGAGAGAGGAGAGAAGAGAAGAGGAGAGAAGAGGAGAGAGGAGGAGAGAGGAGGAGAGAAGAGGAGAGAAGAGGGGAGAGGAGAGGAGAAGAGAAGAGGAGAGGAGGAGAGAGGAAAAGAGGAGAGGAGAGAAGAGGAGAGAAGAGGGGAGAGGAGAGGAGAAGAGAAGAGGAGAGGGGAGAAGAGAAGAGGAGAGGAGGAGAGAGGAGAGAGGAGAAGAGAGGAGAAGAGAAGAGGAGAGAGGAGGAGAGAGAGAGAGGAGGAGAGAGAAGGGGGGAGGAGAGAGAGAGAGAGAAGAGGGGAGAGGAGGAGAGAGAAGAGAGGAGAGAAGAGGGGAGAGGAGAGAGGAGAAGAGAAGAGAGGAGAGAAGAGGGGAGAGGAGAAGAGAAGAGAGGAGAGAAGAGGGGAGGAGAGAAGAGAAAAGGAGAGAAGAGGAGAGAGAGGAAGAGAAGAAGAGGAGAGAAGAGGGGAGGAGAGAGGGGAGAAGAGGAGAGAGGAGAAGAGAAGAGAGGAGAGAAGAGGGGAGAGGAGAGAGGAGAAGAGAAGAGAGGAGAGAAGAGGGGAGAGGAGAGAGGAGAAGAGAAGAGAGGAGAGAAGAGAAAAGGAGAGAAGAGGAGAGAGAGGAAGAGAAGAGGAGAGGAGAGAAGAGGGGAGGAGAGAGGGGAGAAGAGGAGAGAGGAGGAGAGAGAGGAGGGGAGGAGGAGGGGAAGTAGACCAGTAAGGCTGGAAACGTTAAGGCACACGTGGCCCTGGGGCCGTTTTGGCACTCATGCCTAGTTTGTAGCACATTTTTCGGACAATTTGCAAAAATATTGCTTCATCATCGTCATCACCACAAATATTTAGTCATTTTTTTTATTCTTCCTAATTTTATGCCCATTATTTACCTTTTTTTTTCTTTTTTTTTAACCAATTCCCTCTCCCTTTTCACTGTTTCCTTACATTTCTTGACATTGGAAGATCTACAATTTTACAATATCACCAAACAGTCATTTCAACGATATCGACTTTACTTTGGAGAATGAATCCTACAGACGCTGAAATCCAAATATCCAGCAAATGTCTGTAACTGTAGCTGTTTATAAAGTTATCCTCCTGGTGTTTGTTTTATCCTCCTGGTGTTTGTTTTATCCTCCTGGTGTTTTGTTTATCCTCCTGGTGTTTGTTTTATCCTCCTGGTGTTTTGTTTATCCTCCTGCTGTTTTGTTTATCCTCCTGGTGTTGGGTCCAGGTGGAGGAGCGCCGGTTCTCCGAGCCCTTCGTCCTGGCCTCGTTCCGCTCGCTCTGCTCGTGGCTCGCCGAGGAGACGTCCTGCCTGAAGGAGGAGGTGACGGCGCTGCTGCCCTTCCTCGTCGGCTTCTGCAGGAGCCACGTGAGCGACGGCGAGGGAACGGAGCTCTGCGATTGGCTGGAGCACATGGCGGTCGACGGAGGGAAGGAGCCGCTAAGGTAACGTTACATCACACGGGGAGTCGAGCCAAAATGGAGGATCCTCACTTCTCCCTGCGTGTCCAGATACCTCCTGCCCGCGCTGTGCCACCTCTCGGCTGAAGACGCTCCCAGGAAGGCGCTCCTCTCGCTGGACGCCCCGCGGCTGCTCGTGGGCTTCCTGCGCCGCTCCTGGAGCCGCCTGAAGGAGGCGCCGTCCGCCCAGAGGGACCCGGGGTTAGAGACGACCTGCTCCGCTCTGCTCAACTTCACCGTCACCGAGCCGCAGCGAGTCCGGTACGGAAACCACACGCGGCACGTTCACCTGCGGCGCCTGAACACGCCTCTTTTATTTTGTAGGAGCGACCCCTGCTTCCGGGACCTGGAGACCCTGTTGAGTGAAGCTCTTCCCGTGGTGATGCACAAACCCGCTCTGTTGGTTTTGGCGGCGAATTTCTGCACTTTGGCTCTGATGATGGGGCGACTCCGGACCAAAACAGGTCAGAGGGAAACGAACACACTTGGTTTATTAAAAATGTGGAGGAGACTTGAATAATAACCTACTTTTTACACCAAACTGTTTATTTATCCACTGTGGGTGAACCCGTTCCTCCAAATTTTGCGAGACTAAGACTATAGCCTATATTTTTTATTAGAGATAATAATGATATTAATAATTTAAAAGAATTAAACATCTGAAGCCCTGTCAAATCTCTGCAATTCGTGCCTAAGATCTAAACCAGAGGTAAGGGCTGAACCTCATCATTGTAGCAAGTGGCTCCACGACCCAACATCACCCCAGGATGACAAGCCGCGACCACAATAAACTGTAATTTGTCATATATCGTATAAAATAATGTATTTTCCACGCAGGTTCTTGTTGAACAAGTCGTAGATACTGTGCGCCTTTAAGACTAAAATGGTCAAAACAATCTAATTAAATACATTTTAACAAACTCGGTTAGTGTTCCCATGTTAAATGGGAACACTAACCATTGATAGTTTCAGATGGAAAATATTGAATAAAAGTTCCCTATAGACTCGCGACCCACTTTTGGGTCCCGACCCCCCCGTGTTGAGAATCACCGTTTTACATTAGATATGACCAAGTGGGATGTTCTGCCAGGACATTTTGATTTATGATAATAATAATATTACCTAAATCATCTTGGGGCCAGAGGTTCTGTGCTGGAGGGCCGGGTTTGGCCCCCAGGTCTGACGTTGCCTACCCCTGATCCAAACTCAGTGGTCAGATAGAAATAACCAGTTGCAGGTTTAAGTTAGTTTTACATCAGTTCAGTGAGAGACCAGAGGTGAGAGAATCTGACCATGTACCTTTTTATAAAGTGTCGTCCTAAAGGCCAGTCTGACGGGTTAACGGCTCGTGGTTCCACTTCTTCCTCTCGATTATTATTATTTTCCCTCTTCAGTGTCTCTTCTGACCCTTGTGTCTCTCCTCAGACTCGGTGGACTCCGCTCAGCGCCGCCTGTTCTCCTGCTGCCTCCGGTTCCTCCGCGGCGCTCTGACCTCGGGCGGCGGCTCGGGCCCGGCGGCGGTGAGCCCGGCGTGGGCCGGCGCCTGGGACGAGGCGGCCGAGCTCTGGAGGCTGTCTCTGCAGGCTCTGGGCGGCTGCGCCCGGTCCCAGCCGTGGGTGGTGTCGCTGGTGAGGGACGAGGGCTGGCTCAAACACACGCTGGCCACGCTGGGTCAGTCCACGGCGCCGCCCGACGACGACACCCGCCACGCCCTGCAGGAGGCGCTGTGCGCCGTGGCAGAGCAGTGTCCCGTCTGCAAACAGGAAATCCACAAAGCCATGAAGAGCGACCAGGGCGGCCTCGGCGCCATGAGCGTCCTGAGGCGGCTGGTGTCTGTGAAATAATAAAGAACCAGAACCAGAACCAGAACCAGAACTGTCGGGTTTGTTTCAGGGTAAACAGGGGCGAGCTGGGACTGAAAAACAGACCTGGACTCTGAACAATCTGCCTCTTACCCCCCGCCTGAACCAAGTGCATTAACTTCAGTTCGGCTTTACCCAAATCTAAAAGCTTCTCGACTGGAGAGCAACAGTGTAACGCCTCATTTGAACGCTAAAGCCAACAAAAGTGATGGAAACTTTCTCATGTTGTTGCCACTTTTTTGTCACATTTTTGTTGCTTTTTCATGACTTGTTTTGTGGCTTGTTGACGTGTTTTTTGGTCACGTTTTTGTGGCTGTTTTCACTGTTTTGTTGTTGTGTTTGACACGTTTTTTTATTTCACTTTTTCGTTCAAGTTTTTGTTCCGTTTGCCTCCTCGTTTTTGTCACTATTTTCATGGTTTTCATTCAAGCTTTTAGATTTGGGTAAAGCTTGGTTCAGGCGGAGGGTAAGAGGTTAAGGACATCGGTGGCCCTTCTGTGCTCTTCCAGAATGGACTTATGGCCAGTCCGCCCTGATGTTAAAGGACAGAAGGTGAACATCCTGTAAATGAGTAAATAATGCACTTAATAAAGAGTTATTTTGTCAGAAAGTGTTGTTGTGTTTTCCACTTCATTTCTTAAAATCATCCAAATGCTGCAGCGTTCTCTCTGTCATCGGCCGATTGTTTCTACGGCTGGTCTCAAGACAGTGAAATATGGATGAATGTTGATCGAGACATAATGAGGCTTCTGCACTTCCACTTTTGTCTTTTATTATCATGGATGGAACTAACAAATCTACACAGATGCGGTTTTATTTGAAAAGCTTGAGAAACACTGACCTAAAACGTGTTTAGTTTAGTCTCCTACAAAGACAGGGAGAAACGTCAGCACTCGCCTGCAGTTCACACACTCCCCGCCAGATAGCGCCCTTTCCTCTCCTTTCCTTCGCTCCTTGAGGCGTTTTGCAGCTCGGAGCCACAGCGGCCTCCGGGGCCTCCGGGGCCTCGGATAAACACGAAACAGCTCCGTTTCAGACAATAAAACACAAACGACCAGCGTGACCGAAGGACGATTATGAATATGTGAACTTTAATTAATTTAATCACTGTTAATGAGTAGAATTTGAAATGATGTCCACATGTTTTATTATTATTAATCACGGTTAGGCCCTTTTCTTAGTTTTTCTTCACGGAAAATTACATTAAAAATAAACAAAAACTAAATATGAGTGAGTTTGAATTACGAGTATATTATATAAAGGATAAAAACATTTGTATTTATTTTCTAATTTCAAGCGCAATGAGATGTTTATTTATCGCAGGAAAAGACGCAGCAAAAACGTGGCAAAAAAAAAAAAACTCGGGTCAAGAAGCTTTTAGATTTGGGTAACGCCGAGCAGGAGAAAGATGCGGTGTCTCCTTCAGTCCGGTCTCGTTCCCCATTTCGGGCTTGTGTTTTTACGCCCATTGTTGGACCATTTTCACGCTTCGCCCTTTCGCCCATCGATTCCCCGCGCTCCCTCCCTCTCCCTCCCTCCTCCTCTCTTTCATCCCTCTTTCCACGCGTCAACTTTTGAATAAGAAATGAATAAACTTTCCACCAGCCCCCCCCCCCCCCCCCCCCCCCCCCTCCCCTCCCCCCCGCCCTCTCCCGCCTCCTCCTCCGCGCTCCATCGCCTTCAAAAACTCTGCGCTTGACAAACTCCTGCCCAGTGTCGCCGCCGCCAAACCCCACGAATCTCTCTCTCCCCACGACACGTCTCCAAGTCCCGATTTACGCGCAGGTGCCTCTCCAAGCGCAGTGATGCTGTGGAAATCCAAGAGCAAAAGCGACGTCCTGCAGGTAAACGCCTTTTTATTTGATGCGTAAAAGCCTACCCAACGCGTAAAACGTAAGAAGACATTGTATTTTGTTAGTGTTTTAGACGACGTTTTGTGCGTAAAAGTGCGAAGAAGCGCAACACAAATCATGGCACCGACAGAATTACAAACAAAAAGAGCTCATCTGGGACAAAACGTGGGCCGTGGCCGAACCAAAGCAGTTTGATTTGTCTTCTTCTTTTGTTGACATCACGCAAGAATCCGTCTTTTCGGGGCCTCAGCGGCTCCTTCGAAAGTACCACTTTAAGAGCGTCGCAACCCCGGGGACCCCTCCCCTCTGCGTGCGCGCCCTCCTTATAAGCGGCGCGTTCATGGAGAGAGCGCAGGAGCCGGTCTCATCTCCCTGTTTGATGCTGGGTCGTGTCATTCGCAGAGAGAGAGAGAGAGAGAATACAGCGGGGAAAGACTGAAGCGCGGACCTGAATGGACTCGGATTATCGCCGTGTTTGATTTTGTTGTTGCCGGATTTTATTCCCTTTTTGTTTTATTTTTTGTTTTGGACGTGGTTCATTCCGTCGCTTTGGCTTCCAGATGTTGATCCACACGTACTCGGCCATGGTGAGTTGCAGTCACGCCGCGTTCGGACATATTTCGCAACTTTGTTCTCGTAATGCACGCGCGCAAAGGCGTAAACCAAACGCGTAAAAAACGACTTGTGCTTTACCCAATTAAACATTTTGCGTATTTCGTGTATTATTAAAGCGAGAGGCAGGTGGAGAGACCCGCTGCTTTACGCGAATGGACGCGTTTTCTCCTGGAAATGGTTTTCAAATCGCGGAGGGAGAGAGCGGAACACACTCTTCAGCCGAGGAAGACTCCTGGGACACGGTCTTCAATTTAAAACAACCAAGTACAAATGACAATTCAAAAGCCTTTTTTTTTTAGGATGGAAAACTCTAACACGAGCACATGCTAATCAGTGGAAGCTTTAATTAAAACCTATAGAGTTTATCCACGGGTTTGGGGATTTTTACGCATAATTTACGCAGCATAAATTGCCTATAGTAACCATTTTATATTAACAGTACAATTATGGCTTATTAAAATTGATAATAAATGATTTTGATACACACCTTATATATACGGTATATGTCATTTAAAAATAGTACAAACACAGTCTGTTTTATTTTTCCGTTCACACCGATATTTGACTCGCCAATCCAGTTCACACAAATATTTCCCCAAACGGTTCCGCTTTTGTAAAAGTGACTTGTTGATCCTTGTCCAAACCAATATCGTTATTGAGTATGAGTGACCCAGTTTTTTTCTTTTTTTTTTCCCCGAAATGACGTCCGTTAGTGCCACGGCGCCCCGTGCGTAAAAGCTGACCGCGGTGACAGCGACTTTTCAGCGCATCTTTACCAAGGCGCCGTCGCGGCACAGACCGAGACTCTCACTCAGATTTACAAACTGACATTTATTACACAGCTCGTTGAGGCTAAACGGGGTCCCCGTGTCGCGCGCCTCCGTGTTTCCATTTTGCCAGAGCAGCGGCCCGTATCGACCCGCGTGACCCAGCTTCACGGAGAAAATCCATTACGGACAGGATGCGGTGCCAAATGTGGGCCACTGGGACACGGGCGCAGACGGGAGCGTGTCTCCAGTTGCGCAGTGACGTGTGGTTCGGGCTTTTGGGGCATTTCTGGGTTTGGCTGCTGTGGAAAAACAAACCTAATTGGTGATACTGGACAAGTGTGGCCTGTTTTTGCGTTTTCTGTCGATCATTTCAGCTTTAAATTGTCAACTTCTTTACTGTGACCTTTTAAATGTCAAGTGATTTATTCTATATTTGCGCAGAGAAGAAGCTACATGTCTGGTGCCCAAGGTGTCGTTTTAATTTGCTGTATTTTGGCAAAGCGCGGTCCAAATGTGCGCGCACTTCAAATTGAATTGGCGACGACAAGGCCCGTTTTAGGCTAATCCGCGCGTAAAACCTCTAAACCTCTAAACCTCTAAACCGCGCTCCTAATATTGTTTTTTTATTGATTGTAACGAAGCGATTTGTTGCGTAAAATCCCCGCCACAAACGGCTCAGATGTCGCGGGTCGTGACGCTTTTGTTGTTGACAGTTACAACGGCATCGATTTGGGATCGGTTTGACCCAGAATGTTTTCAAAAATGTCGATCAATAATTCGGACATAGAGAGAAAGAGGTTCACAGGAGTAAATAAGGCGAGTTTATTCTTTTGGTGCCGTTTGATTTAATTACAAACTCGCTGTGCGTAAACACACTTGAGGATGAGCGTAATGTGAGGCCATTTCGACGGATTCAATCAACGAATGGAAACGTGTCTAATCAAGTGGGTGATTAGGGTTAATTAATATTGTTTCAGAGCGGGTTTAAATGGGCTCGTGCGGCTGTAATTACGTTCATTGCGGCGATGACGTAAACGGTGTGAGACAGAAATAATATAAAGGTTAAACAGCTGAGTGTGAGCCCAGCCGCTCGTGCCTTTGTGCTCTGACCTCTTTGTCCTCGCGCCCCCTGCTCCAGCGGCACGTGCACGCCGGGGGTCAGCTCCTCTCACACAGGTGGAAGCACGTGACCGGCTCAGGGGGCATTTGGCGGTTCGTTTGAAGATGTTTCTGTTTATATATGACGTTATTTCTTTTTAATATTTTAGTTTTATCCTTTATTTGTACAGGTTTGTCCCTTGAGACTCAATGTCTCATTTACGAGAGAGACTCGTGTCAAACACGTATATTAGAAACAGCACAAAGTAAAAATACAGAAGTTTAACATCTTAACATGGCTAAACAATTACAACATCAGCCATTTCCATTTGACACATTTCCCAGACCTTTTAATAAAACTCAGGCTGGACCTTCTGGTTCTGCTGAAGCCTGTTCCTGCTGTAGGACCTGAGGAGGAGAAAGGCTTTATCCCGGCTCTGATTGCACTGCTGAGACACAGAGTCCTGAGAGCCGAGGCTGCCATCTCTGCATGTGAAGTAACATGAAAAATACGATGGCACTATAGGTGGAGAATAGATTTATAAATAAACAGACACCAGTGCATAATGAGGGCCGTTTCACCAGCGAGTGCAGGTAAGAGAGGCATGACTTACTTCAATAAAATAAACCAAGTTTGAGCTTAAGTTTCTTCAGCAGCTTTCAGTGCGTCCTGTGAAGGTCAAACTGTCATCAGTGTGTATGCCAAGAACGTCACAAAATCAATGGACTGTCCTTGTTTTGTGGTTATTAAGGTGAGGGGATCCTCTTTTTGATAGCAAATAACACACCTTTAGTCTTGCCTGCACTCACCATCAACCCAAGTTGTGAAAGTTGGGACTGAATGCTGTCAAAGAAAGACTGCAGGTTTTTAAAAACCCGGTCGACAGATTTAGAACGGCAGTAGATCACAGAATCATCAGCATAGAGGTGTAGAACTGCATTATGAGAACATGGTCCAGTTTGTTTATGTAAATAGTGAACAGAGCAGACCCTAGAATGGAGCCCTGAGGGACTCCTTTTGTTCATGAGCAGCCTTGTGGTCTGTCAATCCAATGTCCGAAAGCCTTTGACACGAGATCCCATGGACTGTGTCAAAGGAGAAGAGTGCAGTTATAACAGTGCCCTCTGTCAGTAATAACACTTTAATAACAGTCTGTCAGTAATAACATGTTAATAACAGTGCCCTGTGTCAGTAATAACATGTTAATAACAGTGCCCACTGTCAGTAATAACATGTTAATAACAGTGTCCTCTGTCAGTAATAACACTTTAATAACAGTCTGTCAGTAATAACATGTTAATAACAGTGTCCTGTGTCAGTAATAACATGTTTATAACAGTGCCCTGTGTCAGTAATAACATGTTAATAACAGTCTGTCAGTAATAACATGTTAATAACAGTGTCCTGTGTCAGTAATAACATGTTTATAACAGTGCCCTGTGTCAGTAATAACATGTTAATAACGGCCTGTCAGTAATAACATGTTAATAACAGTCTGTCAGTAATAACATGTTAATAACAGTGTCCTGTGTCAGTAATAACATGTTAATAACGGCCTGTCAGTAATAACATGTTAATAACGGCCTGTCAGTAATAACATGTTAATAACAGTGTCCTGTGTCAGTAATAACATGTTAATAACAGTGTCCTGTGTCAGTAATAACATGTTAATAACAGTGCCCTCTGTCAGTAATAACGTGTTAATAACAGTGCCCTCTGTCAGTAATAATGTGTTAATAACAGTGCCCTCTGTCAGTAATAATGTGTTAATAACAGTGTCCTGTGTCAGTAATAACATGTTAATAGCAGTGCCCTCTGTCAGTAATAACATGTTAATAACAGTGTCCTGTGTCAGTAATAACATGTTAAAAACGGTGCCCTCTGTCAGTAATAACATGTTAAAAACAGTGCCCTCTGTCAGTAATAACATGTTAAAAACAGTGCCCTCTGTCAGTAATAATGTGTTAATAACAGTGCCCTCTGTCAGTAATAACATGTTAATAACAGTGCCCTGTGTCAGTAATAACATGTTAATAACAGTCCGTCAGTAATAACATGCTAATAACAGTGCCCTGTGTCAGTAATAACATGTTAATAACAGTGCCCTGTGTCAGTAATAACATGTTAATAACAGTGCCCTGTGTCAGTAATAACATGTTTATAACAGTCCGTCATTAATAACGGCCTGTCAGTAATAACATGTTTATAACAGTCTGTCAGTAATAACATGTTTATAACAGTCTGTCAGTAATAACATGTTTATAACAGTCTGTCAGTAATAACATGTTTATAACAGTCTGTCAGTAATAACATGTTAATAACGGCCTGTCAGTAATAACATGTTAATAACAGTGTCCCGTGTCAGTAATAACATGTTTATAACAGTCTGTCAGTAATAACATGTTAATAACCGTGCCCTGTGTCAGTAATAACATGTTAATAACAGTATGGCGCCCTCTGCCCACAGGAGCGTGCCGACGGCCTGAACTCGTCCCCTGGGAGCCGCCTGTCTTCTCTGTCGTCTCTGTCGGCTCAGGGCGGGTACTCCTCGGCCCCGCCCCTCTGCCACACGCCCGCCTCGGACTTCCAGCCGCCGTACTTCCCGCCGCCGTACCCGCAGACGTCGCTGCCGTACGGCGCGGCGCAGGGCCAGGACTACGAGCCGTACGCGTCCCTGAACTCTCTGCACCAGCACCACTCGGCACACGCGCAGCACCACCACCAGTCGGCCTGGCACGCCCAGCGCGCCCGCTCCGAGGAGGCGGGGCTTCTGTCGCAGTCGCACCGCGCCCTCAGCCTCGAGCCGCGCCGCGAGTTCCCGTCCGTGCCGCGCCTCCTGCACGGGCTGGCGGAGGGAGCGGCGGCGCTCGGGGACGTGCCTCTGGGCGTGCACCTGGGACACCACGCCCACGACGACCTCCAGGTGAGTCACAGTCAGAACCGCTCACAATCGCAGCATCAAACATCAAACAGAACTTAGATAAATAATAAACGATAAAACTACGGACTACAAGGGCATAAGACAGAACAACGGCCTGAGTGTTCACAGATGAAGTGTTAGCAGCAGATCTGACAGACCACAGAGAGCAGTGCAAATGTCTGGAACTGGTCATTACTGGGGGACATTAACGCATTCATTTTGATTAATTACAAAGATTTTAACACGTTCATTTTTTTAGTGCAATTAACCTCATTCCCGAGCCGGAACTTTTCTATTTGTGTGTTTCTGGTACGCCCGTATATCTGACGCACATGCGCCCACAACATGGTAGTACAGCAGTTAGCGCTCGTGCTTCACAGCTAGAAGGTCTTGGGTTCGATTCCCACCTGGGACAGGGCCTTTCTGTGGAGTTTGCATGTTCTCCTCGTGTTTGCTCCGGTTTCCTCTACCACTAAAAACATGTACAATAGGCCGTGATGAATGTGAGTGTGTGTGAGAGTGCACATGGGGGACGACGGAGGGAAATTAGCCCAAGGCTACAATCCTGTGTAGCTTGTTTACATGAGACCCATGTGTGTTCATTAACATGCACTGTCCCGACCAAATAAACCAATAATCAATAAATAAATAAAATAACAGCAATGGAGACGCTTCACTCGGCCCGTTGGGGACTCAGTCCTGATTGGACGACAGATGCTGTGACAGGTCGTGTTAAAAAGAGTTCTCCTTCCACCGCAGTTACTCACGTCTAAAATACCATCTCATCAATGTTAGCGCTAGCCTCAAACACAGAGACGTCCTCCTTGCTAATGTTAGCTTTAGCCTCAAACACAGAGACGTCCTCCTTGCTAATGTTAGCGTTAGCCTCAAACACAGAGACGTCCTCCTTGCTAATGTTAGCGTTAACCTCAAACACAGAGACGTCCTCCTTGCTAATGTTAGCGTTAGCCTCAAACACAGAGACGTCCTCCTTGCTAATGTTAGCTTTAGCCTCAAACACAGAGACGTCCTCCTTGCTAATGTTAGCGTTAGCCTCAAACACAGAGACGTCCTCCTTGCTAATGTTAGCGTTAGCCTCAAACACAGAGACGTCCTCCTTGCTAATGTTAGCGTTAACCTCAAACACAGAGACGTCCTCCTTGCTAATGTTAGCGTTAGCCTCAAACACAGAGACGTCCTCCTTGCTAATGTTAGCTTTAGCCTCAAACACAGAGACGTCCTCCTTGCTAATGTTAGCGTAAACCTCAAACACAGAGACGTCCTCCTTGCTAATGTTAGCGTTAACCTCAAACACAGAGACGTCCTCCTTGCTAATGTTAGCGTTAGCCTCAAACACAGAGACGTCCTCCTTGCTAATGTTAGCGTTAACCTCAAACACAGAGACGTCCTCCTTGCTAATGTTAGCTTTAGCCTCAAACACAGAGACGTCCTCCTTGCTAATGTTAGCTTTAGCCTCAAACACAGAGACGTCCTCCTTGCTAATGTTAGCGTTAACCTCAAACACAGACGTCCTCCATGCTAATGTTAGCGTTAGCCTCAAACACAGAGACGTCCTCCATGCTAATGTTAGCGTTAGCTTCAAACACAGAGACGTCCTCCTTGCTAATGTTAGCGTTAGCTTCAAACACAGAGACGTCCTCCTTGCTAATGTTAGCTTTAGCCTCAAACACAGAGACGTCCTCCATGCTAATGTTAGCGCTAGCCTCAAACACAGAGACGTCCTCCTTGCTAATGTTAGCATTAGCTTCAAACACAGAGACGTCCTCCTTGCTAATGTTAGCTTTAGCCTCAAACACAGAGACGTCCTCCATGCTAATGTTAGCATTAGCCTCAAACACAGAGACGTCCTCCATGCTAATGTTAGCGTTAGCTTCAAACACAGAGACGTCCTCCATGCTAATGTTAGCGTTAGCCTCAAACACAGAGACGTCCTCCATGCTAATGTTAGCGTTAGCCTCAAACACAGAGACGTCCTCCATGCTAATGTTAGCGTTAGCCTCAAACACAGAGACGTCCTCCATGCTAATGTTAGCATTAGCCTCAAACACAGAGACGTCCTCCATGCTAATGTTAGCGTTAGCTTCAAACACAGAGACGTCCTCCATGCTAATGTTAGCGTTAGCCTCAAACACAGAGACGTCCTCCATGCTAATGTTAGCGTTAGCCTCAAACACAGAGACGTCCTCCATGCTAATGTTAGCGTTAGCCTCAAACACAGAGACGTCCTCCATGCTAATGTTAGCGTTAGCCTCAAACACAGAGACGTCCTCCTTGCTAATGTTAGCGCTAGTTCCAGCCACGCCCACTCTGAGCCACTCTGATGACACTTTGTTTTATGGCCCTATTGCTTTATTATTATTATTTTTTACTTGTATATAAATGTGTCATTATTTTTATTACTGTTTAATGAACTCTACACGTTACATGAGTGATCAGATCCTAAAACACTTTGAAGCTGAACAGCTGTAAATGCACTTTGCCTCTGTTACTTTAATAACTACACAGATGAACAATAATAAACACATTTGTTCTAATTATTACTGAATAATTTAGGTTTATTAATTACAGACCTGTAATTAACTTGATTAAAAAAATGTATCGAGTCCCACTAGTTCTTACATGAATGAGTCTGATACTGAGTTATTGGGTCTTTTTCCGTTCATGAGTCTGATGATGGAGGGAAAAAACTGTTCTTGTGGCGGGAGGTTCGGGTCTGGATGGACCGTAGACTCCTGCCTGACGGGAGGGGGGGAACAGTCCGTGTCCAGGGTGAGGGTGGAGGACGTCATGAGCGTAATAAGAATGTGCTTCGTTTCTCAAACCGAGCTCTGATCCAGGAGCTGAACCACTTCATCATTTATTCATCATCATCATCATTAAGTCTCAGGTTTAATCTCCAGCCGAGGCCTCCAGCGCGTGGGAACGGAGGCCTCCAGCGCGTGGGAAACACAGAGGCCTCGGGGCGCTCACCGCGAGGCCCAAACACAGCAAACACCCCGTGCGTAAAGGGAGCGCACTGGGCGAACCTTCACGCACTCGTACGCGTTTCTCCAGCGGCGGCGCCGGGAGATTCGCGCATTAATTGGACTTTTAATCACAGTCACGGTCTCGCTCTGACGGCGCTTTGGGAAAAGGCCTCGGGGCTGGATTAGATTGAACCAACGCGGCCTGTGCGTAAAAGCAAAATGACACCGACTCTCCGGACCCGTTTAGGGATTTCCAAATCCAACAGAAGTGGACTTTATACAGCGTCAGATCACATGACAGTGTTTGGGTCTGGGACAAACTCAGCCTTGATTTTCAGCTGCATCGTAAAGGAGGTGGAATACAAACAAAATGATGAGCCTGAACTACAACATCTGCAACTGATGTTCAACAAGTGCATTCTTCTTGTTGAATTTTTGTTGAATTTTTATTGAATTTTTGTCATTTTTTTGTCAATTTTTTGTTGAATTTTTGTCATTTTTTTGTTGAGTTTTTGTTGAGTTTTTGTCACATTATTGTCACATTTTTGTCACATTTTTGTTGCGTTTACATCCTTGTTTTCTTCTCATTTTTTGTGGCTATTTTGGTGCTTTTTTCCCCAAGCAGCTTTTTGATTGGGGTAAAGCCAAACTGGAGAAAATGGGATCCGTTCAGGTGGGAGTTAAGAGGTTAAATTATTTAAAGTTGGAGCCTCTCAAATCGTTTTGGAAAATATTGCAGCCTTTTCTAAAAACATAGCTGTTGCAAAAGTACTGTTACGTCTGTTCTTAAAAGTGTAAGCCCAGGTCTATAACCTTCAGTTCTTGCTCTGGGGTTTTACTGTATTAAGGATAATTAAAGTTTTAACCTGTAACATAAAGTGTGGGCGTGGCCAGCATAAAAAAAGAAGTCTGAGAAATGACATTTTACCTTTCATCATAAGGGAATCATATTAAACTGATGAAAACACAGTAAATCTGACCCATATACAGTCATGTATTATGCTATGGATGATAATTATTTATAATTCAGTGTATATATTTTACTTGTAACACCTGGGAAATAGTGATACAGGTTTTTCACCTGGATATTCATAAAATCAAGAAAGTCCTTTTATAAATCTGAACAGTGAAAGGGTTTTGACTCAGCCACAGGGAGGACATCAACACCTTAAACCAGGGGTAGGCAAGTTTGTTTGGCCGATTTTCTTCATTGCCAAAATGCCAAGGGCCGAAACAAGCAATTGTCGCCCAAAGCAAAGCATTTTTTTTTCAACAAATATAACTTTTGCAAATCATATATGACCTCTTGGGGTTTTGCCAGGAAATGTGAAAATATTGAGAGTATTTTCCACATTTTAGAGTTCTTTATCATGTATTTGGTCTCTAATTTATGAATAAATGTTCTCTAAAACATTCTCTTGTGGGCCAACGGTTTTATGTTGGAGGGCCGAATTTGGCCCGCGGGCCTGACATTGCCTACCCCTGCCTTAAACAATGCACCTTTAAAAGAGTCTGAATAAAAAATTAACATTTGATTAGGTTTCATAAAACATTTTGGTTCCTAATTAAATTCAGACTGATTTCGTTCTGATAAATAGTTTTATTTGGTTAATTGTAAAGTTAGAGACTAAATAAAAATATATATCTTCTTTTTGGGGTGAAAGTTGCTGATCAAATAGGAAACAACAGTGCCCCAAAAACCTGAGTCAAATTTTTTTCACGCAAACCTCACATTTTACATGAAGAAAGAAGTGACTCCCAGTGGATTTCAGGAATGTATCACAGGCTGGGAGCATCATGGGCAAAAGTCACAAAGGAAAAACTAAAATTGTCCCAAATTGTTTTCTGAGTTGATGATGTTCAGAGTAATCTGTAAACTGGAGGAAACGTTGTTCTCATGAAGCGGTTTCGGCAATAACCTGTTCGATCATGTTTCGATTATTTCAGTGGCTTTAAACCATCTGACCCGTCACAAACACGGCCCTCCCTCTCCCCCCTCTCCCCCCTGGCCTCCCTCTCCCCCTCGCGCCTCCTTTGTCGCGTCTGTGAGAATGAACGCGCCTGGTTTACGAGGCGGCGGCAGGTGCAGCTCCGACAAACAAACGCCGCCGCGTCGAATCGATGCTCCACGGCCATTACGCGCAAACAACGCGCGTAAAAGGAGCGAGAGCCGGCCCCACGCGCGCCCGCTAAACGCTCTCACCTCGCGCGCCTTCGCTTTTTTTTTTTTTTGATTAATGGATCACATCCGCGCGAGCCCGGAGACCCCCCTCTCGACACGCGCACAAAGGGGACGTATGCGTAAAAGCGGCGCAGGGACAGAGATCACAAACTCCCCCCCCCCCCCCCCCCCCGCGATGAATATGAATGAAGCGTTTTATTCAAAGGGAGACGCGGATTCTTTTCGCCCACAAAGGTTTTGGGAGTTGATTAAATGTTTGAAATTTGCATCTGAAATGTGGCGCGCGCACTTGGACTTTTACGCAACAAACACCGAACAAAGAGGGAGTTTATGGCGACATGTTAATGAGTTTAAAGGAGGGGAACAGCGCAGACATTTTCTACAGGTGGCAGAAAGTCAAGTGGAAGGCGGTTTATGAGGCCTAAATACTAGACTTTTAATGCCACAGGTGCAAGAAATCACGGGAAACCTTTAAGTGTTTGTGTTTGTGTCAGTGTAAACCAGGGGCCCCCAACCTTTTTGTCTCCGAGGCCAAAATGAAAAAGTTCCTGTGGGTCACGGGCCAAACACGCCGATGTCAAGCGTCAAACACATAGAACTGCTAATAATATTATTATTATATTGTAACATTATTTCACTTTCGGTTTACATTTGCATTTGATTCTATCTACGCAAACAACATGTTACATTAATACAAATGTTAACTATGGCAAACGCCTAGATTTCGTCGAACGAAATCAACAACTTTAGAAATATAGTGCAAAATGTAACAACAACACCACCACCTGTATCTGCAGCTCCTACAGTGACTTTGCCTCATTCATTTAGTAACTCAAAGATAAGGTAAGATAAGATAAGAGATAAGATAATCCTTTATTGATCTCACAATGGAGAAATTCACTTGTTACAGTCGGCGTTCAAGAAGATCACTCAGAGTTGTGCAAAAACAGACAGGAAAATGTGCAACCAGTAAAATAGTATAAACACGAGGTATCCCATGTACAACAAGCAGCAGAAATACAACAATAAAAATAGGATGAAAAAAAACTAGAACAGGTCATATAAGTAAAATATCGGGGTGTAAAGTACAGTCCTAGTGCAGGATGTCAGTCAAGTGATGCTGGTACAGGGAATAAAGTGCAGCTGATACAGAGATTATGCACAATACCTTTGAAATAAAAGTTGGAAAACTGGGAAAGTTGATGCTACAACGCTCTGATAATAACGTAGACATCACAACAGTGTTTCCTTAAAGGGGGGGTATTATGCTAAAATCGACTTTTTCAAGCTTTACATCATGTTATTATGTCATTCCCTCATTAAAAACATGCCTGAAGTGTTGCCTCGGCACATTCACGTATTTTTGAGTAATCTGTAAAAACTCTGATGGCGGCCATTTTAGGGATAGGTTTGCCTGAGTCCTCCTAGGAACGCCCCCACCTCCTGGAGACGCCTCCGAGCTTTCGTCACCAGCCGAGTAACCAACCACTGCTCCTCAGCAGAACCCCCTCCCCACTGATGCCACAGACAGCGTGTGGAGGGGGCGTGTCGGAAAGGGTCAGAGGTTCTTAAAGAGACAGAGGCCTATTTCAAGACATTCACTACAGCCATTTTGAGAGAGACATTTTATACAAGGCAGTTATTCTAATTTACTGCATTTACAGACCAACAGATTCATCATTGTAGTGTGATATAGACTGGTGCTATGGGACTGAAAAAAGCATAACACCCCCTCTTTAACTTTTCGAAAGGAGTGAAACAGCGCCCCCAATTTGACGCTAGTGGCCAAAAAGTGTACTGCATCCATATTTCCCACTGAGAATGAATGGGAGAGAGTTAAGTGGTGCAAAAGTAGGTCACTCTCTGGTGGTTCAACGAAATCGCAGGCCCCACTTTGGACACCCCTGGTATAAACAGTGGATAATGTCAGTGTTGTGGGTTCTGCCTCTAAGTAAAAGGAATCATTTCTAACTTTAAATTAGAATCTGATTGAATGACTTGTAAAGCGCACGTGACACATTAAACACAGTTAAAATGACTGTACCCAGTTTTCTTCAGTTTGACCATTTTTTGTTTAGTTTCACTTCCTTATTAGACGCCCACAGGAAGTGACACAGATTGAGGAACCATTTTAAGTCCAGATCTCAACCCCAGTGAGGATCTTTGAGATGTGCATTTCTAGGCTTGAGGACCAAAAAAAAAGCATTAAATTGGATCGGAAATAACAAAATGGTTGGCTATTTCTGTTCCGCGTTTGTGGCATTAATGCCCAGTCTACCCCAGGGCAGCTGTGACTACAATAATAGCTTAGCACCACCGAGTATGAAGTGAACAAATAGTGCAATGTACAATGCATTACTATTATTACTATTATTATTATCGATTATTGTGGTAATCGATTATGTTTACGATGAATCGCTTGGCTGTGAAAGGTGCTTGCGGGAATAGTATTTTTTTCTAATTTTTCTACCACCTGAAGCTAAAGCGGCGCCGCCTGAGGACGATTTATCCAGGAAGTGACTCCAACATGTCTGTGTCGCTCCCTGGTTTTTCCCACACTTATTCATTCACAAATACACAACCCTAACCCAGCGGCTACAGACGGGAGAATATACACAGAACATACACAGAATATACACAGAATATACACAGAATATACACAGAACATACACAGAATATACACAGAACATACACAGAATATACACAGAATATACACAGAAAATACACAGAATATACACAGAATATACACAGAATATACACAGGGCGCATGAGCAGACAAAGGGACGAAACTTTAGGACCTTCCTTTCTTTCTTCCTTCTTTCCTCTGTCTTGTCTCTCTGTTCTTCCTTCTTCCTTCCCTCTTTCCTTCCTTCTTCCCTCTTCCTTCCTTCCTTCCTTCTTCTTTCCTTCCTTCCTTCTTCCTTCCTTCCTTCCTTCCTTCCTTCCTTCCTTCTTCCTTCCTTCCTTCCTTCCTTCCTTCCTTCCTTCTTCCCTCTGTCTTGTCTTTCCTTCCTTCCTTCCTTCCTCCTTCCTTCCTTCCTTCTTCCTTCCTTCTTCCTTCCTTCCTTTCTTCCTTCCTTCTTCCTTCCTTCTTCCTTCCTTCCTTCCTTCCTTCCTTCCTTCCTTCCTCCTTCCTTCTTCTTTCCTTCCTTCCTTCTTCCTTCCTTCCTTCCTTCCTTCTTCCCTCTGTCTTGTCTTTCCTT
Source organism: Gobius niger (assembly GCF_951799975.1). Lineage (NCBI taxonomy): Eukaryota > Metazoa > Chordata > Actinopteri > Gobiiformes > Gobiidae > Gobius > Gobius niger. The sequence goes on along the minus strand of NC_136865.1, from coordinate 30,298,705 downwards.
CCTTCCTTCCTTCCTTCCTTCCTTCCTTCCTTCCTTCCTCCTTCCTTCCTTCCTTCTTCCTTCCTTCTTCCTTCCTTCCTTTCTTCCTTCCTTCTTCCTTCCTTCTTCCTTCCTTCCTTTCTTCCTTCCTTCCTTCCTTCCTTCCTTCTTCCCTCTGTCTTGTCTTTCCTTCCTTCCTTCCTTCCTTCCTTCCTTCCTTCCTTCCTTCCTCCTTCCTTCCTTCCTTCTTCCTTCCTTCTTCCTTCCTTCCTTTCTTCCTTCCTTCTTCCTTCCTTCTTCCTTCCTTCCTTCCTTCCTTCCTTCCTTCCTTCCTCCTTCCTTCTTCTTTCCTTCCTTCCTTCTTCCTTCCTTCCTTCCTTCCTTCCTTCCTTCTTCCCTCTGTCTTGTCTTTCCTTCCTTCCTTCCTTCCTTCCTTCCTTCCTTCCTTCCTCCTTCCTTCCTTCCTTCTTCCTTCCTTCTTCCTTCCTTCCTTTCTTCCTTCTTCCTTCCTTCTTCCTTCCTTCCTTTCTTCCTTCCTTCTTCCTTCCTTCCTTTCTTCCTTCCTTCTTCCTTCCTTCTTCCTTCCTTCCTTCCTTCCTTTCCTTCCTTCCTTCCTTCCTTCCTCCTTCCTTCCTTCCTTCTTCCTTCCTTCCTTCCTTCCTTCCTTCTTCCCTCTGTCTTGTCTTTCCTTCCTTCCGTCCTTCTTTCTTTCCTTCCTTCCTTATTTCCTTCTTTTCCTGACGCTGTAATCCAAATATGGTCACTTCCTGTGTTGGAGATACGGCAGTGGCTAAAGACGGGAGAAACATGTGCAGACAAAGTCCTCTAAACTTTAACAACATCTGCACTTTCGTCGCTCCATAAGTCTCCACACTTTATGGGAAGCTTTTTCACAGGGATTTTGCAACATCTAATGCCTGAGATTTATTGAGGAGAAAAACCAGGAAAAACTAGTAGAAATCTGATTTTTTACAGCTGTATAGGTTATTCAAAATCTCCAGGGGGGCGGAGTCTTGATCCTCCTCGACCCACAGTAAACGCCGCTGCACCTCTGGACGTTCCCCTCGTGTTTCTAATCTGCTGTGTTTCTGTTGCAGGGGATGGAGGAAGGCTCCGCTCTGGGCATCCTGGACCACTCCGTCATTAAAAAAGGTGAGGGATTTTCGGGGGGGGGGGGGGGGAGGATTATAAATGTGGCGTTCCCCCTTCAAGGCCCCGGAGCAGCAGCAGCAGCAGCAGCAGCGCCATAAATTATTCTGTTTCGGATTCATCTGAAGAGGAGGCTGTAGACGACGCCTAAAGGAACTGTGGGTAATGAAGGGAGAGAGACGGGAGGGGGGGAGGGGGGGATGGACGGTTTGGACAGAGACCGACGGGGAACAAATAACCGCCTTAAACTCGGATTATGAGAATTTATCTGGAATTTGAGCAAGAATCTGAATATTGACCCCATTATAGTGTAGGACCAGCTGGTTAACCCCTTAACTCCCACCTGAACCGAGCACAGTTTCTCCAGTTTGGCTTTACCCCCAGTCCAAAAGCTTCTGGAAAAAAGCTGTGAAAATAGCAACAAAACTGAGACGAAAACAATGATGGAAATGTGACAAAAAAGTGAGAAAACATTGATGAAAAAGTGGCAAAAATGTCACAAGAAATTGACAAAAAATTGAAGAAAAAATGACAAAAATGTGATAAAAATTTGAAAAAAAAATACAAAAAAATTGACAAAAAAATGACAAAAATGTGATAAAAATTAGACAAAAAAAAGACAAAAATTTGACAAAAAAATTGACAAAAAAATGAAAGATATGTGATAAAAAAAATGACAAAAATGTGATAAAAATTTGACAAAAAAATGACAAAAATTTGACAAAAAAATTGACAAAAAAATGAAAGATATGTGATAAAAAAAATTACAAAAATGTGATAAAAATTTGACAAAAAAAATAAAACAAAAAATGGACGAAAAAATGACAAAAATGTGACAAAAAATTGACGAAAAAATGACAAAAAAGTTACAAAAATGAGTTGAATACCTAAAAAAAAATGGAGGTTAAAAGATCTCAACCTCCAAACCCGCGCCTGAACCGAGCACGGTTTCTCCTGTTTGGCTTTACTCAAATCTAAAAGCTTCTTGCACAAAGTGTCAAAAAAACTCCAAAAATAAGGACGAAAATACAACAAAAGGTGACTAAAAACAACAACAAAAGAGCGACAAAACAAAAACATGATTAAAAAGCGACAAAGAAGTGACAAAAACACAGCGACAACTCAACAAAAAAGTCGTTTTTTTGGGTCTTAGCTTTCAAATGAGGTGTTACTCTGGCCTCAAGGTTGTGACCTTATGGATTCAGGTAAAAGTCCATCCATCCATTGTCTTCCATTTTATCCGGGGTCACGAGGGCAGCATCTGACTTCCCAATCCACACACACCTCCTCCAGATGTTCTGACCCGAGGCCACACCAGGCCAGCTCGGAGACATAGTCCCACCAGCGTGTCCTGGGTCTTCCACGAGGCCTTGTCCCACTAGGACATGCCTGGAACACCTCACGCGGGAGGCGACCAGGAGGTATCCGTACCAGTGTCTGCGTGCACTTTTGTATGAATGAGTGACTGGTTCTTTCCTGTAAAGCACTTTGGGCCTGATAAAGGGAGGAAAGCGCTTTATAAGTTGAGACCATTTACAATTCAAAGTAGAATCTACAAATCCATTTAACCCCTTAACTCCCACCTGAACCGAGCACATTTTATTCAGTTTAGCTTTACCCCAGTCCAAAAGCTTCTGGAAAAAAGCTGTGAAAATAGAGACAGAACTGAGATGAAAACAATGATGGAAATGTGACAAAAAATGGTCGAAAAAATTACAAAAATGTGACAAAATGTGACAAAAAAATGACAAAAAATTGATGAAAAATTGACAAAAAAACGACAAAAAAACGACAAAAAAATGACAAAAAATGACAAAAAAATGACAAAAATGTGACAAAAAAATTACAAAAATGTGTGAAAATTTTTACAAAAAAATGTGACAAAAAAATTGACAAAAATTTTACAAAACAAGTTACAAAAATGAGTTGAATACCCAACAAAAAAATGATGGAAAAAAAATCTGATGCCGTGAGGAAAAAGATCCTCTCGGTTCAGGCGGGAGTTAAGAGGTTAAAGAAGTGTTTGGAAAACTCTAAAATCGTGCCCAGATTCTCCTCGTGTACGGCAGCACGGCGGGGTCAAACCTTCTTCCACTGACCGTGCATCGCCGCAGCGCCACCTGCTACCCTGGAATGTGCATTAGAAGGACTTTAACCTCTTAACTCCCACCTGAACGGAACCCATTTTATCCAGTTTGGCTTTACCCTAATCAAAAAGCTGCTTGGGAAAAAAACCACCAAAACAGCCACAAAAAATGAGAAGAAAACAAGGATGTAAACGTGACAAAAATGTGACAAAAATTGAACAAAAATGTGACAAAAATTGAACCAAAAAGTGACAAAAATGTGGCAAAAAAATAAAACAAATGTGACAAAAATTCAACAAAAATGTGACAAATATTCAACAAAAAATGACAAAAATTCAACAAAAAAATGACAAAAATTCAACAAAAAAATGACAAAAATTCAACAAAAATGTGACAAAAATTCAACAAAAAGTGACAAAAATTGAACAAAAAAGTGACAAAAATGTGGCAAAAAAATAAAACAAATGTGACAAAAATTCAACAAAAATGTGACAAAAATTCAACCAAAAAATGACAAAAATGTGACAAAATGTGACAAATATTCAACAAAAAAATGACAAAAAGTCAACAAAAATGTGACAAAAATTCAAAAAAAATGTGACAAAAATTCAACCAAAAAATGACAAAAATGTGACAAAATGTGACAAATATTCAACAAAAAAATGACAAAAATTCAACAAAAAAATGACAAAAATTCAACAAAAATGTGACAAAAATTCAACAAAAAAGTGACAAAAATGTGGCAAAAATTTTTAAAAAATGTGACAAAAACTCAACAAAAATGTGACAAAAATTAAACAAAAATATGACAAAAATTCAACCAAAAAATGACAAAAATGTGACAAAATGTGACAAATATTCAACAAAAAAGTGACAAAAATTGAACCAAAAAGTGACAAAAATTGAACCAAAAAGTGACAAAAATGTGGCAAAAAAAATAAAAAAATGTGACAAAAATTCAACAAAAATGTGACAAAAATGTGACAAATATTCAACAAAAAAATGACAAAAATTCAACAAAAATGTGACCACAATGAGGTGTTACACAGGCCTATATAAAAGCCAAAGAGGACAGAATGCATTTGGTTTAAGCGGGTGGTAAGAGCTTAAATGTGACTTTGAAACCTTTACTTTAGAATCAAAAGTTACAGAAAAGTTTCGCATCTTCTCCAGAACTAACAATGAAAGTTTTAGTAACGAGTCGAACTTTCACCTCAAAGGAGAAAACATTAAACCTGCTGCTCTTCGTTTCTCTGCGTAAACTGCGATAAAACACACGAAGCCGCCGTCTCTGCAGCTGCGACTTTGCTTTCAATTAAAAACTGCGTCTGACTTTGCGTCGTCGTGACTGAACTTCGGCGTCGGCGGCGTCGGAGCGAAGGCGTGAATTGGGTTTGGAGGAGCAGGTGCGAAGCGTCTGTTTGTGAATGCGCCGCGAACCTCCCGCCGCTCAGGGATCCAGATTTAGACCAGACGATGGCGCCGCATAGACTTAACCTTAACGATAAAGAACAAGGATCGAGGGGGCGTTTACGGCGGCGCAGGATAAATGTTTACTCCAAGAAAGACCTGATGACGCCGCGCGGAACAAAGGCTCAGGGAAGAGACAGAAACCAATTAGAAACAAACTCAAAACTTTAGGATTCGATGAAACTCTTAATGATCAACTTTACTCCTTAGAACCTTTGAAATACTTACAAAACACTGAATACTTTCCTTCAAATGTATTTTGTAGCACATCCTGTCATCTTGTCCAATCAGAAGATCGTTAAAAAGTGCATTTGTTTCTGTTATTCAGCTTCAACTGTGAAACTAACATCTGATATAGATTCATTTCATGCAGAGTGAGACATGTTTGGCCTTTATTTGCTATAATTTAGATGATTATGGCTTTGTTACGACCCGGCTCTGCTTGGTATAGGAAGTAACAAAAACCAAGATGTAAAATGGATAAATAAAGTTGTAATTTAATAAAAGGTAATGTAAAAGGTAATTTTAACAAAGGAGTGACAAAAATTCAACAAAAAAGTGACAATAATTGAACAAAAAAGTGACTAAAATTCAACAAAAAGTGACAAAAATTCAACAAAAAGTGACAAAAATTCAACAAAAAAGTGACAATAATTGAACAAAAAAGTGACAAAAATTCAACAAAAAAATGTCAAAAATTCAACAAAATTTTTTCAAAAATTCAACAAAAAAATGACTAAAATTCAACAAAAAAGTGACAAAAATTCAACAAAAAGTGACAAAAATTCAACAAAAAAATGACAAAAAAAGACAAAAAAAAAGACAAAAATTCAACAAAAAAAAGACAAAAATTCAACAAAAAAGTGACAAAAATTCAACAAAAAAGTGACAATGAGAAACAGAACCTAAACCAGAATGATATGCCTGGCTCAGTTCAATCCCCTGCTGCTGTGGACGGTTTTGGCTCAGAACAAAGACGTAAATCGTCCTTTTACGTTTAAAATTGCCGCCACGCCTTCTTTTTACATATCGTTAGCCACATAGCATAATTGCCTAAGTCATTTTTTGGCCAAATTGAGATATCTGCCTAACTTTATGCTCCTTTCACTGCTGCATCATCCTGCCTTTCTGCCTATGTCCTTGGCCAATCACAACACTTATTAGAATCCAAAAACACTATCTGCCTTAGTCATCTCTTTGACTTAGGCAGTTTTGATGCTACAAACAAAATGGCAGAAAGCATGTCCACAAGTGAAGTATTAGCTCGTCTCTTTGATTCATTTTCATCTGGTAAGAGTTCATATTTCACATTAATTTATATTTTCTAGACACTAAATGCAATTTCTGTTTATCAAAGGAATTATGAACTGTGTAAATAAAACTTTATATCACATTTTTTTTGCTACAAGAAATTAAGTAGCTAGCAAACATTAGCAAACACTGGTGATGTTTTTTAAATGTAGAAATGTGTTCTGACCAGAAATAAGCCTAATTTTGATTAGGTAAAATTATTACTTAATTTCTTGGTCATAAAAAGACATCTAGGCAATTTTAGACATTTAAGCAAATTTTCAAGTGTAGTTATTTTTCAAGCGTGTGCTTTTGTATTTTAAGTGCAAATAGATTTGTTTTAGAATTGAGATGTTTTGACTAGATGTAAGAAGTATTTGGTTTAGAAGACCATTTAGATGAACCAATGAATTTAATATTGTTTTCTGTGATAAAATACAGCACTTAATCTGAATTGTCTCATGTAAAGCGCTTTGTGACTATGTCTGTGAAAGGGATATGTAAATCTTCTTCTTCTTCATAAGATCTTCTTAATTTTCCTTTTTCTTGTCAGGAAATGGGCTCGATACCAATTTAGAGAAGTTCGAGGATTTAGATGAGAGTAGACGTGAGAATGAAGGAAATGACGTAGACATGGGGCAACGGATTGAAGAGGAAAGAGCTAGTAAAGCCTCCAGAGCTCAATCAGATCCATATTCATCGTCAGAAAGTGAACCCGATGACACTGTCTTGGATAAGGACTATAGACCTGAGAAAGATGACCATCCAGATAATGGTAGTGATACAGACACATCTCAACACAGAGAAGGAGAAACAGGAGCTGCACTTGAAACTTCTGCTGTTCAACGTCATAGGCGCCGAAGGCCACTGTGGAAGCGAGAGGTGATAAAACAGAAGCGTCTTAAGGGGGAGAGTTACAAGAATACAAAAGGACAGGAGAGACCACCAAAGACCATGGGCCCACCCTGCACATCACAGCACTGCTTAAGGTCAAAGAGACGAAGTTGTGAACTACTGACTGAAGAGAATAGAACAGATATCTTCAACAATTTCTGGTCCATGCCCTCCTGGGAGACACGCAAGCTGTATATCCAGACTTTAGTCAAAAATGTACGTGTAAAACAGAAGAAAGGTGGTGTTGCATCAAGGAGAACAACATCCCTATCATACCACCTGCAACTGACAAATAGAGGTCAACTACCTGTGTGTAAGAATCTTTTCTGTTCAACACTTGGCATCGCCCCCAGAACCATCGGATCATGGTTAACTGTGGACAAAACTGATGCATGTAAACCCAAGATCAACAAGACTGGTCCACATGTGCCCATATCAGATGTTGACCAGACCTTCCTGAAAGAATGGCTCTCTGGACTGCCTACAGTCCCATCCCATTACTGCCGTCAGGTTCCCTCCTATCAGGATAAGACGTTTCTGGAGCCAGGAACAGTTCTAAGTGATCTTCACAAGGAATATCAGAAAGCTGCTGGTGAAAATGGAATGCGTGCTGTGAGTGAGACTTATTTTCGAAAATTGTTCAGGGAGCAGAATTACTCTGTGTTCATACCAAAAAAAGACCAGTGTGATGTATGTGTCAGCGCCAAGGTAGGAAATACAGATCAGGATACGCTTAATGCTCACTTGAAATTAAAGGCTCAGGCTCAAGCTGAAAAAGCCAAGGATAAAAAGGAATCCAGTGACAAACTTTCAGTGTGGACAATGGACCTTCAATGCGTTCTTCTTTCCCCCAAGACAAAAGCAAGTACAATGTATTATAAAACTAAATTACAGATGCACAACTTTACTTGCTTCAACATGAGTAACAAAAATGGGTATTGTTACGCTTGGGAGGAGCATGAAGGCTCCCTCGGCAGTCAGGTTTTTGCCCATCTGCAGTCTAAACACTATGAATCAATCCTAGAGGCCAACAGAAACACTGAGAAGGTCATTGTCTGGAGTGATGGCTGTGGATATCAAAATCGGTGTGGTACCATCAGCAACGCCTTCCTTCATCTGGCTATGAAACATGATGTCACCATAGAACAGAAGTTTCTGGTTGCAGGGCACACGCAAATGGAGTGCGACTCCATGCATAGCCTCATCGAACGGCGCATCATCAAAGATATTCACACTCCGCGTGATTACATTGTCATCTTTGAGACTGCACGAATGCATCCATCCCCATACAAGGTGACACAGCTATACCACAATGACTTCATGAAGTTATCTGGGGCCTATGTCACCAATATTCGACCAGGTAAAAAAGTCGGTGACCCCACAGTCCATGACCTCCGGGCTCTCCAGTACTTGGCTGACGGTCGAATCCGGTACAAGGTGGATTTTGAGTCAGACTGGGAGGACCTGCCTCAACGAATCAGCATCCCCAAAGAACCATTCCACTATGTCCCACTCTTTCCTGCCCAATTGCCAATTACACTCAGGAAATTCAATGACTTGCAGGCAATGAAACCAGTACTTCCAAGAGTGGCCCACCCGTACTATGACAACCTCCCTCATCAATAGACAGTGAAAATTAGTTTGAACAGCACCTTAGTGGAACTTCGATCAAGGGTGGGAAAAGAAAACAGTGGTTAAGGTTACACATTAAGAAACAACTTTGTTAAGGTTGACAAGTTACACATCTTGGTTATGTTTAGGAGAGTAAAACAACTGTGGTTATGTTTATGTTGGCATTTATATGTAGAGAAAAAATGCCTAAGTCATGGCATGTTCTGCCTAAGTCACTTTTATCCGTTAAGAAATAGACGATGGGTCTTTTTCTTTTTGCATACTTGTTCACATATCTAGTTGAATGTACTGTTACAATATCAATAAACAATACCAATGCGTTTTCTAAAAAAATAGTTTTTTCTTGTTTTCCAAAAACATTGAAATATGATTTAGGCAATTATGCTATGTGGCTAACGATATGCAAATTAGTATCGATACTTTTTGCCCAATATCGATACTGAAAAAGTAGCCGTTTGGTATCGATCCGCCCATCCCTACTGCTCGCAGAACGCACCGAGTCGAGAAAAAGTGTCTTCGAAGTGTATGAGAAGAAGAGAAAGGCTTCAGAAGAGAGAAACAAGACCAGAGTGTTTTGTGACGTGAAGAGAAAGAGACTTCGTTTTTGAATCTGCTGATATTTGTCTCCCTGTGAATAACCTACTATGATATAATACTACTACTATCATGAATAAATCAGCCTGTGCCCCTAATGAAGCGCCCCCTGCTGTCACACTGCCACACATTTTACACTTTAGGAGCTTCCACAGGATTATAGATGAGACATATGGAAACATGTGGGTGGTGGATGTCGGCATCAGCTTTAGAAAAACCCTTGTCGGTCGACCCCTCGTCCCAACACAGAGATCAAAACAGTTCCTATTAAACGCCTTGTACTGTGACTCCTTAAGTATTTTCCCTCTGTCCCGTCAGCCCTGTCCTGACTCCTCTCCTCTCTCTCCTCTGTCCCGTCTCCTGTCCTCACTCCTCTCCTCTCTCTCCTCTGTCTCGACTCCTGTCCTGACTCCTGTCCTCTCTCTCCTCTGTCCCGTCTCCTGTCCTCACTCCTCTCCTCTCTCTCCTCTGTCCTGACTCCTCCCCTCTCTCTCCTCTGTCCTGACTCCTCTCCTCTCTCTCCTCTGTCCCGTCTCTTGTCCTGACTCCTCCCCTCTCTCTCCTCTGTCCTGACTCCTCTCCTCTCTCTCCTCTGTCCCGTCTCTTGTCCTGACTCCTCCCCTCTCTCTCCTCTGTCCTGACTCCTCTCCTCTCTCTCCTCTGTCCCGTCTCTTGTCCTGACTCCTCCCCTCTCTCTCCTCTGTCCTGACTCCTCTCCTCTCTCTCCTCTGTCCCGTCTCTTGTCCTGACTCCTCCCCTCTCTCTCCTCTGTCCTGACTCCTCTCCTCTCTCTCCTCTCTCTCCTCTGTCCCGTCTCCTGTCCTCACTCCTCTCCTCTCTCTCCTCTGTCCCGTCTCCTGTCCTGACTCCTCTCCTCTCTCTCCTCTGTCCCGTCTCCTGTCCTGACTCCTCTCCTCTCTCTCCTCTCTCTCCTCTGTCCTGACTCGTCTCCTCTCTCTCCTCAGTGCCGTTCCCGTCGAAGCTGAACGGCTCCTCGCTCTCCTCTGTCCCGTCTCCTGTCCTGACTCCTCTCCTCTCTCTCCTCTGTCCTGACTCCTGTCCTGACTCTTCTCCTCTCTCTCCTCTCCTCTCTCTCCTCTGTCCTGACTCCTGTCCTGACTCCTCTCCTCTCTCTCCTCTGTCCCGTCTCCTGTCCTGACTTCTCTCCTCTCTCTCCTCTGTCCTGACTCCTCTCCTCTCTCTCCTCTGTCCCGTCTCCTGTCCTGACTCCTCTCCTCTCTCTCCTCTCTCTCCTCTGTCCCGTCAGCTCTGTCTCCTGTCCTGTCCTGACTCCTGTCCTCTCTCTCCTCAGTGCCGTTCCCGTCGAAGCTGAACGGCTCCTCGCTCTCCTCGCTGTCCCTGGGGAAGGACGGCTTCGGGATGGGCTGCGTGTCGAACCCCGCTGAGGTCTTCTGCTCCGTCCCGGGACGTCTGAGCCTCCTCAGCTCCACCTCCAAGTACAAGGTGACGGTGGGGGAGGTGCAGAGGAGACTGGCCCCGCCCGAGTGCCTCAACGCGTCGCTGCTGGGAGGAGTTCTGCGCAGGTGAGGCCCGGACAGGGATCAACCAGGAGAGAGGAGGGGAGAGGAGGGGAGAGGAGGAGAGAGGAGGAGAGAGGAGGAGAGAGGAGAGAGGAGGAGAGAGAGGAGAGAGGAGGAGAGAGGAGGAGAGAAGAGAGGAGAGAGGAGGAGGAGAGAGGAGGAGAGAGGAGGAGAGAGGAGGAGAGAGAGGAGAGAGGAGGAGAGAAGAGGAGAGAGAGGAGAGAGGAGGAGAGAGAGGAGAGAGGAGGAGAGAGAGGAGAGAGGAGGAGAGAGGAGGAGAGAAGAGAGGAGAGAGGAGGAGGAGAGAGGAGGAGAGAGGAGAAGAGGAGGAGGAGAGAGGAGAGAGAGGAGGAGAGAAGGGGAGAGAGGAGGAGAGAAGAGAGAGGAGGAGAGAAGAGGAGAGAGGAGGAGAGAGGAGGAGAGAGGAGGAGAGAAGAGGAGAGAGGAGGAGGGAGAGGAGGAGAGAAGAGGAGAGAGGAGGAGAGAGGAGGAGAGAGGAGGAGAGAGGAGAAGAGAGGGGGAGAGAGGAGGAGAGAGAGAGAGGAGGAGAGAGGAGGAGAGAGGAGGAGAGAGGAGGAGAGAGAGAGAGGAGAGAGAGAGAGGAGGAGAGAGGAGGAGAGAGGAGGAGAGAGGAGGAGAGAGGAGGAGAGAGGAGGAGAGAGGAGAAGAGAGGGGGAGAGAGGAGGAGAGAGGAGGAGAGAGGAGGAGAGAGGAGGAGAGAGGAGAAGAGAGGGGGAGAGAGGAGGAGAGAGGAGGAGAGAGGAGGAGAGAGGAGGAGAGAGAGAGAGGAGAGAGAGAGAGGAGGAGAGAGGAGGAGAGAGGAGGAGAGAGGAGGAGAGAGGAGGAGAGAGGAGGAGAGAGGAGAAGAGAGGGGGAGAGAGGAGGAGAGAGGAGGAGAGAGGAGAAGAGGAGGAGGAGAGAGGAGAGAGAGGAGGAGAGAAGGGGAGAGAGGAGGAGAGAAGAGAGAGGAGGAGAGAAGAGGAGAGAGGAGGAGAGAGGAGAAGAGAGGGGGAGAGAGGAGGAGAGAGGAGGAGAGAAGAGGAGAGAGGAGGAGGGAGAGGAGGAGAGAAGAGGAGAGAGGAGGAGAGAGGAGGAGAGAGGAGGAGAGAGGAGAAGAGAGGGGGAGAGAGGAGGAGAGAGAGAGAGGAGAGAGAGAGAGGAGGAGAGAGGAGGAGAGAGGAGGAGAGAGGAGGAGAGAGGAGGAGAGAGGAGGAGAGAGGAGAAGAGGAGGAGGAGAGAGGAGAGAGAGGAGGAGAGAAGGGGAGAGAGGAGGAGAGAAGAGAGAGGAGGAGAGAAGAGGAGAGAGGAGGAGAGAGGAGAAGAGAGGGGGAGAGAGGAGGAGAGAGGAGGAGAGAAGAGGAGAGAGGAGGAGGGAGAGGAGGAGAGAAGAGGAGAGAGGAGGAGAGAGGAGGAGAGAGGAGGAGAGAGGAGAAGAGAGGGGGAGAGAGGAGGAGAGAGAGAGAGGAGAGAGAGAGAGGAGGAGAGAGGAGGAGAGAGGAGGAGAGAGGAGGAGAGAGAGAGAGGAGAGAGAGAGAGGAGGAGAGAGGAGGAGAGAGGAGGAGAGAGGAGGAGAGAGGAGGAGAGAGGAGAAGAGAGGGGGAGAGAGGAGGAGAGAGGAGGAGAGAGGAGGAGAGAGGAGGAGAGAGGAGAAGAGAGGGGGAGAGAGGAGGAGAGAGGGGGAGAGAGAGAGAGGAGAGAGAGAGAGGAGAGAGAGAGAGGAGGAGAGAGGAGGAGAGAGGAGGAGAGAGGAGGAGAGAGGAGGAGAGAGGAGGAGAGAGGAGGAGAGAGGAGAAGAGAGGGGGAGAGAGGAGGAGAGAAGAGGAGAGAGAGGGGAGAGAAGAGGAGAGAGAAGAGGAGAGAGAAGAGGAGAGGAGAGAAGAGGGGAGAGGAGGAGAGAAGAGGAGAGAGAGGAGGAGAGAGGAGGAGAGAGGAGGAGAGAGGAGAGAAGAGGAGAGAGAGGAGGAGGAAAGAGGAGAGAAGAGGAGAGGAGGAGAGAAGAGGAGAGAGAAGAGGAGAGAAGAGGAGGTTGGGGAGAGAAGAGGAGAGAGAGAGGAGTGAGAAGAGGAGAGAGGGGAGAGAAGTGGAGAGAGAGGAGAGAGGAGAGAGGAGAGAAGAGGAGGAGAGAGTGAGAGAAGAGGAGAGAAGAGGAGAGAGGAGGAGAGAATGAGAGAGAAGAGGAGGAGAAGAGGAGAGTGAGGAGAGTGAGGAGGAGGAAGAGGAGTGGTGAGAGTGTGGTGTGTGGTGAGAGGAGGAGAGAAGAGGAGAGAGAAGAGTGAGTGAGGAGGTGATGAGGAGGAGAGAGGAGGGAGAGGAGGGAGAGAGGGGGAGAGAGGAGGAGAGGAGGAGTGAGGAGAGAGTGGAGAGAGGAGGAGGAGGAAGAGGAGTGAGAGGAGAGGAGGAGAGAGAGGTGAGAGGAGTAGAGGGAGAGAGGTGAGTGGTGGAGAGAGGAGGAGAGAAGAGGAGAGAGAAGGGATGAGAGGAGGAGAGAAGAGGAGAGAGGAGGAGAGAGGAGGAGAGAGGAGGAGAGAGGAGGAGAGAGGAGGAGAGAGGAGGAGGAGAGAAGAGGAGAGAGAAGAGGAGAGAGAAGAGGAGAGAGGAGGAGAGAGGAGGAGGAGAGAAGAGGAGAGAGGAGGAGAGAGGAGGAGGAGAGAAGAGGAGAAGAGGAGAGGAGGAGGAGAGAAGAGGAGAGGAGGAGGGGAGAGGAGAGAGGAGGAGAGAGGAGGAGAGAGGAGTAGGAGAGAAGAGGAGAGAGAGAGGAGAGAGAAGAGGAGAGAAGAGGAGGAGAGAGGGGGAGGAGGAGGAGAGTGTTTCATAAAACCCCCGTTATCTCCGTTTTTAGAAAAAAAATCGGTGATTTTTATCAAAAGTAGCCTCTGTTTAGCTTAGATTTCTCAGGAACCGAGACACGTAGAATGAAACCGTTTTCACCTACGGAGAGCTGAGAGTCTCACCTTTAGAACGAGCCATCATGTGTCCACAGCTATAACATAGAATACACTGTGGTGCTACAAATATCATGAAAAATGGTCTGGATTGTTGGTACTTTTCAAACAGAACTTTACTGTTTCTGTGGCATTAAAAGGTCAATAATATCGTTTTTATATCGAACTTTAGATCTTGGTGGTCAGAGGGGGTGATGGCGGCGGGAGATTCGTCTTTCCCCCTTTGGTTAATTCTTTACTCTCTAAACGGAGCTCTGGTTGAGTGTAATCCCACGGCTGCTGTTCATTAAAACTCTTTCACTTGTTTTGATTTTTTCTTTTCGTCCCTCAAAGCCTTTTTCGGTTCTTGTCCTTGAAGTGTTTTTGATTTTCTAAAAGTCCTTCCTCCAAACATCTGCCGTGTCGTCTCCGAGCATCAAAACTTTTTAAAACGAAAGCCGTCCCGGTCCTGAGCGCCGCTAACGCCGTCTCTGTCCAGGGCCAAGTCCAAGAACGGCGGGCGGTGCCTGCGCGAGCGCCTGGAGAAGATCGGCCTGAATCTGCCCGCGGGACGACGCAAAGCCGCCAACGTCACGCTGCTCACGTCTCTGGTGGAGGGTAAGACGGGAGACCTGTACTTTTACTCCACTACATTTGAAATACATGTGTCAAGCCGGGCGCAAAACTGAACTATGGAGAGGTTTGTTTGTCCGTTTCATGGCATTTATATCATTTCTGTTGTTTCTTTATGGTCAACATATTATAAGATGATGTTAACCTCTTAACTCCCGCCTGAACCGAGAGGATCTTTTTCCTCACGTCATCAGATTTTTTTTCCATAATTTTTTTGGAGGGGATTCAGCTCATTTTTGCAACTTTTTTGTCACATTTTAGTGAATTTTTTAGTCATTTTTTTGTCATTTATTTGTAATTTTAGTCATTTTTTATTTATTTTTATGGTCAATTTTTTTTCATTTTTTCGTCATTTTTTAATCAAATTTTGGTCCATTTTTGTGTGACATTTTTGCAATTTTTTGGTCGAATTTTATCACATTTTTGTCACATTTTTGTCAAATTTTTTTGTCATTTTTTGTCATTTTTTGTCACATTTTTGTCAAATTTTTTGTCATTTATTTGTAATTTTTGTCAATTTTTTGTATTTTTTTGTCAATTTTTTTCATTTTTTCGTCAATTTTTTTAAAATCAAATTTTGGTCATTTTTTTGTGACATTTTTGCAATTTTTTGGTCGAATTTTAGCACATTTTTGTCATATTTTTCTATTTTTTTTGTCATATTTTTGTCATTTTTTTGTATTTTTTAATCACATTTTTGTCACATTTTTTGTCACATTTCAGTCAGTTATTTATCACATTTTTTGTCAATTTTTTTTCATTTTTTCGGCAATTTTTTAAATCAAATTTTGGTCACTTTTCGTCACATTTTGTCATATTTTTTTTTCATTTTTGTGACATTTTTGTCACATTTCCATCATTGTTTTCGTCTCAGTTCTGTCGCTATTTTCTCACCTTTTTTCCCAGAAGCTTTTGGACTGGGGTAAAGCCAAACTGGAGAAAATGTGCTCGGTTCAGGCGGGAGTTAAGGGGTTTTAAGAGAACATTTGAGGTGGATCTGACCCACAAAAAGACTTAAATTAATCTGATTTAGCTCCAAGGAAACTTTAATCTCCAAAGTTCTGAACATTCATTCATGATTTCTAACGAGGCTTTGACCTAAAGCTTTAAGAGAAGAGGAGAGAGGAGGAGAGAGGAGGAGCCTCGATTTTACTTTAAATACAGATTAGCGTAGCGAGCTAAATGCTAACTCAAATACAGTTACGTTTCTGCTTTTTGTGGCTCAGATTCACCTCCTCTGGCCACTAAACTTCACCTTATAACATGGTAACGATAAAGAAATGATATAAATGCCATGAAACAGACAAAACATGCCTCTTCATACTTTAGTATTGCGCCTGGGTTCCCTATCCATTGGTTTGGGGATGTACTAACCTCCCCTCCTCGTCCCGCGTGTCCAGGCGAGGCCGTGCACCTGGCCCGGGACTTCGGCTTCACGTGCGAGACGGAGTTCCCGGCGCGAGCCACGGCGGAGTATCTGTGTCGACAGAGCGACCCGGACACGCTGCACACGCGGAAGAGCATGCTGCTGGCCACCAAGTGAGTGAGCCGCCATGACCGGCGCCGGATACTCAAACGGGACGGACCGGGGGGGGACGTGGGTCAGAGCCGGGGGCGAGGCAACCCAGAGGGACGCAGTTTGGGAAAGAAATGTTCAGATGTTGTCCTGATTGTTCGTTAGAATCTATTGTAATATCGTCTCCACTTCCGGACGCCTTTATGAGACAGTCATGTGACCTTCCGGACGCCTTTATGAGACAGTCATGTGACCTTCCGGACGCCTTTATGAGACAGTCATGTGACCTTCGTTCATCAGAGAGAAGACGCTGGACTTTGGGACAGTTTGTGTTTCATTTTTTTGTGACATTTTTGCAATTTTTTGGTTGAATTTTTTCACATTTTTGTCATATTTTTCTATTTTTTTTGTCATATTTTTTGTATTTTTTAATCACATTTTTGTCACATTTTTTGTCAATTTTTTTTCATTTTTTCAGCAATTTTTTAAATCAAATTTTGGTCACTTTTCGTCACATTTTGTCATATTTTTTTGTCATTTTTGTGACATTTTTGTCACATTTCCATCAATTTTTCGTCACTTTTTTGCCAGTGTTTTCTCACTTTTTTGTCACATTTCCATCATTGTTTTCGTCTCAGTTTTGTTGCTATTTTCTCACCTTTTTTCCGGAAGCTTTTGGACTGGGGTAAAGCCAAACTGGAGAAAATGTGCTGGGTTCAGGTGGGAGTTAAGGGGTTTTAAGAGAACATTTGAGGTGGATCTGACCCACAAAAAGACTTGTGTGTGTTTCATGTAGGGGCTGCATCGGCCACACACTCACATCAGGACAGTAGTTTGGCGAATAAAAGTGAGCAAAGCTGTTGTATTGGACACGTAACTTTCAGTAACTGCAGTTCTCTGAATGTCCATGGTCTAAAACGTCAGGCTGACTCTCAGTGGTGAGATAGAAATAACCGTCAGGTACAGGTTTCAGTTAGTTTTAAAGCAGAACTTTAAGTAAGGATTAAACAACTCGGAGCCGCGTTAGACGGTTCTAACGCCCGACACAGTGTTGTTCCTCCTGCATTATAACGTCTAACGCGGCTCCTCGTTGTTTAATCCGCTTATACCAGGGTCCCACAAACCTAACATTTATAATAAATGTGTTTTTCATTGACTAAAGTCACTAAATCTGCCAGACTACAGGACTGTTTTGTGTGGGTTATTAGCCGGTCACTGAAGGCTCGTCTCAGAGCGAGTCATTCTCCGCAGCTCTAGAGTTCGGGAATGTGACGTCATATCGCTAAGCATTATGGGATTAGCAGCAATTATAAACTAATGGAGATTTTAAAAGTTAAAATACTGGAGTTATTGTTCACATTAAAACACTTTAACTCCACATTGCGTTAGATGTATTTACCAGCAGTAACTCAGCAGTAACGGAGTTGTTCCACGGCTTTTTTCTCCACTTTTTATACCGATATTAGCTAATGTTAGTCAATGGAAATGTATGCTAACAGCTGCAAAGATGGCGGATCTCCATGGTAACTGTAGAATTTACCAAACTCTATTACGAGGATCTCAGTCAGGCTCAACGACACAACATCAGCACAGAATCACAACACAACAGGACTAACCCGGAAACACTTTTCCCTGGAAGGAAACACCGATATGCGGCACTCGTGGGCAGGAGTTATTTCACTTTTACGCTGTTTAACCTGAAGCTAAAGCTAGCTAGCTCAACCAGCTCAACTGTTTATGGAAACAGCTGCGGTGGAGTCGCTCACACCTGGGCCCCACGAACTGAAACTTTTATGTTTGACTTTACTAATCCAGACAAATATGCTTCAATGCAGGATCATTTTATGTACGCCTGAAAATGATGAATAGCCTTAACTGTTTCCAATAGAAATGTAAAGCTCATATGTTATTAACAGTAGCTAACCTAGCTGCTCACTCTCCTCTACAAACATTTAGCAAACGTTTTGTTTTGGCCAAAAACGTTGAAATTAACACAAAATCCATCTCATACGTTCCTGTCAGTCACTAATTACGCCTTTATCTGATTCAGCTGTGTCATGCGTTGCTATGGCGACGCCCACAGCGGAGTGATATCCCAGTGATTTAACTACCGGACTACGTGTGCGGTTATACCAAAATAATGCACGCTTGGCCAGAGACACCAGGGTGAGATGAAAGACCCCCCATCATCCCTTTAACACTTGTATTACCCCCAGAGGGACGACAGAGAGGATTTATTAAGGGAAACAAGTTACTTAATGCTGCTTTAACCCCTAAACTCCCGCCTGAACCGAGAGCATTTTCTCCAGTTCAGCTTTACCCAAATCCTGTAGGCCAGTGTAACACCTCATTTGAAAGCTAAGACCTACAAAACTCATCTAAATGGATCTTTTTCCTCACGTCATCAGATTTTTTTTCATCACTTTTTTTGTTGGGCAGTCGTCTCATTTTTGTCAAATTTTCGCATTTTTTTGGGGCAAATTCTTGTCACTTTTTTGTCACTTTTTTCTACATTTTTCGTCATTTTTTTGTCAATTTTTTGTTACATTTTTGTCATTTTTTCGTCCATTTTTTCTCAATTTTTCTCACTTTCTTGTCAGTTTTTGGTCAATTTTTTTCACATTTTCATCCTTGTTTTCGTCTCAGTTTCGTCGCTATTTTCACAGCTTTTTTCCAGAAGCTTTTGAATTGGGGTAAAGCTGGAGAAAATGTGCTCGGTTCAGGCGCGAGGGGGTCAAATCCGCACTTGTTTCCCTCGCTCACAAACAATGACACATCTTTGCTGATCTCAGTTTTCCCCCTTTCAAAAACAGACCCGTCGTTCCAGAGCTGAAGACTCGACCCCCCCCACTCTCCACAGTGTGTGCTCGGCTTTGTTTTTATCCGTCTGACTAACCGCCCCGCCTCTCCTCTGTGTCTCAGGGAGGTCTGCAAGGAGTTCCTGGACCTCATGTCCCAGGACCGCTCCCCTCTCGGGGGCAGCCGGCCGGCCCCGTGCCTGGAGCCCGGCGTCCAGAGCAGCCTGACCCACTTCAGCCTCCTCACGCACGGCTTCGGCTGCCCGGCCATCTGCGCCGCGCTGTCCGCCTTCCTGAGCTACCTGACGGAGGCCGTGAAGGTCCTGGACAAGGGCGACGCCAAGGGCCACCACGAGAAGGAGCACAAGCACCGCAAATGAACCACGGGGGACCTCCAGGGGGACCTCCAGGGGGGCCTCCAGGGGGGACCTCCACGGGGGACCTCCACGGGGACCTCCACGGACTCTGGACGCTTCAGGAGAGCGAGCCCTGGCTGCTGAGTCCCGCGGTTCATGGACCTTTTCTTGTGGAGATTCACGGCGATGTTGGAGGAACCCGAGTTCAGAGACACGGCGGTTCCTGGGAGTAAAAAAAAGATCACGGAAACGAAACAATTTGGTGGGAAAAAAAAGGCTTGGAATTTGAGATTTTGCTTAAACACTGGGGAAAAAAACGTCTTTTCTTAGATATAAATGACTTCAAAGTAGGGATGCACTGATAGAGCTCCAAAGTCCCGCCTCCTCTCCGGTCCGGAAGTAAAACTCCCCCTTGCTTTGAGACCGTATTGATTTAAAGTCTTTAACTCCGTAACTACGTCAGCTCGGGCTGAATCCAGCTCTGTGGTTCTAAAGCGACCGAGATCCATCTAGTTTAACTGCGAGCCTTCGTCCTAGAACTACATTACCCAGGATGCCCATTATCCCATGATCTACTACGAGGCTTTTGATTGGTGGAGCTTCACGTGTTTATTTATTGTAATGTAGAAAACATATTACATTATAAACAATGTATTCAAACATAATGCAGGCAGAGAGTTGACGTTTTATCCATGTCTAATAGGGGTGTAACGTTACGCTAAAATTGTATTAGTTTCGGTTCACAGTTTGAGGGCTCGGTTTGGTTAATTTTCGGTACAAATAAATAAGAACTAACGAAACGTTTCTTTTGAAAAGCTGCCAATACACAATAGAATTCTTGCATAAAATAAATAAAAGCGACCCATTTGGGTGATATTTTAAATAAATTGCACTCTTAGAATGAAATACACATTTTGTAACATTTAAAATAAAAATGTAAACACTGTAAGTAAGTGATACAGTAAACGCACTCATAGCTTGTCGACCACATCAGTTTGAGCTTTTTCATGAAGTGCTGGTATAACTTTTTAGCTGAAGTGCGGACGTGATGGGATATTGTAGCGAGGCTAAAGACTTTTAATCAAATACTTAAAGCCAGCGTCTTCAACAACTGAACATGGGCGCAGATCCGTAGCGATGAAAACACCTATACCAGGCGTGATGCTTTTGCCTGATCAGAACTACTGGACGGGGGTTGTTTGATGCCGACGTTAGCTGTGTTTGCACAAGGCTGCTTTTCTTCAGTAGACGTGGTTTTCACACTCGGATGATGCCGTTTTAAGTGCGTTAACATGTTTGATGTGTTTCCTGCTGCAAACCCGATCTCCGTGGAACAATGTCGGCACAACTTTGGATTTATCCACTCGTCTGTCCCCGAGTTTTAACCGGAAAGACAAAGTGTTCCCAAACAGGAGACTGTAGTGATGTGGAGGGTCTTCAAGCTCTGACTTCTCTTTCGCTGTTGCCGTGATGCCGTTTCTCTCGTGCAGCTTAAAGGAATAGGCCACCGTTTCTACATACTGAGATATGTTCTTACCTCACTTTAGCCGAGTTAATATATCCCCGTCTGGTCTTTGTCCGTGCACTCTGCCAGGCAAACGGAGCACATACGCAGCCTCTCCCACATGTCATATAGCTCCAAAAAAGCTCACGATAGAAGCTACCAAGCTCTTCCACGTGTTCCCTATTTAAATAAAGTTACGTGAAGTGTTTTCATGCGAAGTATATTTACACAGAAATGTAGCATGTCGATTTTATAAGCAAATAAAAAGGGGGACTATATTGTGAGGCGTAATGATACGAGGAGCAAAACGTCCGCGCAGTAACTCCTAAAGACTTCCCCCGCTCACTTCCGTCAATAACGTCAAAAAAATGTTCCCAACGATCCAATTAAACGAACCACCATCACTTTTATTCACATTAGCAGGATTCAGATTGTTTAATAGTGAAATAATACAGAACTTTTGTCTGCAAAGGAAAATAAACTCGCCGTGTTTGCTGAAAACCTGGTTGCCTTGACCAGCGGGCGCGATGTCGCAATGGTTCTTGGGATACGGAGTTTCTATAGTCAGGAAGTGAATGATCTCACAGCCTTGTACCTTTGCCTTTTCTTCAACATGTCGTCTTCTTTTTGGATTGAAATGAAACATTTTATGGTCCCGAATCGCTACATCGCTGATTAGCTTTTGCGCTGACGTTAAACTCTTAATATTTGAATTTTTGGAAAATCTACGGTCGTTTAGACGGGGATTTTTTGCTTCCGGATCAACAAGACCACGAGGGGCGGGACTGTGGAGAGGAGGCGGGACTGTGGAGAGGAGGCGGGACTGTGGAGCTCTATTCAAGCAGTTTTTAAGCCATTTGTGGAAGTGAAGACGACATTTACTCCTTTTAACATTTCTGTGCATTTTTCCTCCATCTTTGCAAAGTAAAATAATAAAATAAAGGGATTGTGTGAAAAGTCTGAAGCTTCTACAGGGGAGAAAACGGTAAATTTGGCTCTGATTTTTGAACTGGGTCAAACTGGTCGAAAAAAAAATGTAAAATCAAGTTATGTTTCCTGTAAGTTTTGATTCAAACTTTTTATTTCTTGAAACTCTCAGCACTTCTGTCTCATCCAGCTGAACTTAACTTATTATTTATCAGTCATTTTTTTTTTACTATATTTATTTTAAAATGTCACTTTTGGATCGAACTCAACGGGAGGAGCTTCAGAATCCATATCCGTGATTTTGCCGCCTTTGAAAATACGTGAACGTTTTTTTTTTCTTTCTTCGACTGGAGCAAAGGATCATGGGACTCGGAGTTCCTCGGGCCGGGCTTGTATTACGGAGGAGTCAGGGGAAGAGGCAGCTACGGGAGTTTTATTTTGAAAAAAAAACGTGTTGTAACTTATTGGAAAATCCTTTTGTACTTTGGGTGTTGAACTGTTGTTACTGTATTCGCTTCATAAATGTAATATATTAAAGACTGAAGACGACTTTGAGACGGAGTTTCTTTTTCTGGTCTTTACGTGGGCGCTCAGGCACGCGAAAAGACCAAAGATGTTGTTAGATTTGGCCTCTCCTCTTCCACATGTTTATTGGAAAAAATGGGGAACAAATGGGGGACATAAAGTTGGAAAAATAGATAAAAATTAAAAAAAAAAATTAAAAAAATTAGAAAAAAAAATTGAAAAAAAAATTTGAAAAAAAATGGGGGGAAAAATGGGAAAAAAATAGGAAATTGAGAAAAAAATGGAGGGAAAAAGAGGAAAAAAATAGAAACATTGGGGAACAAATGAGGGAAATAAAGTTGGAAAGATAGATAAAAATTTAGAAAAATAAATAAATAGAAAAAAAAAAAGGGAAAAAAAAGGGGAAATAAAAAAGAAAAAAAAGGAAATTGAGAAAAAAATTGAGGGAAAAAGAGGAAAATTTTTTAGAAAAAAACAAAAAAAAAGAAAAAAAAAATGGTTAAAAAATGGAGGGAAAAAGAGAAAAAAATAGAAAAATTGGGGAACAAATGGGGGAAACAAAGAAAAATAGACAAAAATTTAGAAAAAAAAGAAAAAAAATTGAAAAAAAATTGGAAAAATCACAAAATTAGGGGGAAAAAATATTGAAAATGATCATTTTGAGTGACAAAACGATGTAAATTAATTTGCCTATTTTCACAGTTCTGCAAAAAAAATAAAAAAATGTATGCACAGTTTCATTGCTTAGAGCAGGAGAATCCAAACCAAGCATCAGCCAAGCATCAGCTTGGACCCCATAAGGGGTCCAAGCTGATGAGAGATCCATCAAAAACAAAACTATCTGAATCTCCTGCAGCAAGAACAACTGAATCTCAGAAAAGCATCACTGGAGGAAATCCAAAGTAAACGTCGTCTTTCTTTGTGATCAGATGTTTAGCATTAAATCAGAAAAATCCCATTAAAGTGAACAGGACTAAAGCTCTGTTGTGCCCGGAGGTGGAGCAATGACATCATCACTTTAAATCCCATTGACACAACATGGTCGGCACGGCAACAGTTTAAAATCGTTTGCCTCTATTTATGTCACTTCCTGTCAGGGTCCAATAAGGAAGGGAAACGATAAACATCACAAAAATGGTTCAAACTAAAGAAAGCTGAGTAACATGTCGCAAAATCTTAGATGGTTCAGTGTTTATAAAGGTCGGTGATTTAGTCTTGAAGCTAAAGGCTAACATTCATTTAACCCCTTAACTCCCACCTGAACCGAGCACATTTTCTCCAGTTTGGCTTTACCCCAATCCAAAAGCTTCTGGAAAAAAGCTGTGAAAATAGCAACAAAACTGAGACGAAAACAATGATGGAAATGTGACAAAAAAGTGAGAAAAATGGATGAAAAAGTGGCAAAAATGTCACAAAAATGTCACAAGAAATTGACAAAAAATTGAAGAAAAAATGACAAAAATGTGACAAAAAATGACAAAAAATTGACAAAATGTGACAAAAAAATTACAAAAATGTTCTAAAAAATTGACAAAAAAATGACGAAAAAATGACAAAAATGTGACGAAAAAAAATACAGAAATGTGATTAAAAAAATGACAAAAATGTTCTAAAAAATTGACAAAAAATACAAAAAATTGACGAAAAAATGACAAAAATGTGACAAAAAATGTGACAAAAAAATGACAAAAAAATGACAAAAATGTGACAAAAAATGTGACAAAAAATAAAATAAAAAATACGAAAAAATGACAAAAATGTGACAAAAAAGTGAGAAAACATTGATGAAAAAGTGGCAAAAATGTCACAAAAATGTCACAAGAAATTGACAAAAAATGGAAGAAAAAATGACAAAATGTGAGAAAAAATTGACCAAAAAAATGTGACAAAAAAAGGAGAAAAAATTGATAAGAAAATTGACGAAAAAATGACAAAAATATGACAAAAAAATTACAAAAATGTGATAAAAAATTGACAAAAATACAAAAAATGGATGAAAAATGGACGAAAAAATGACAAAAATGTGACAAAAAAATTACAAAAATTACAAAAAAAATGACAAAAAAGTTACAAAAATGAGTTGAATACCCAACAAAAAAATGATGGAAAAAGAATCTGATGACGTGAGGAAAAAGATCCTCTCAGTTCAGGCGGGAGTTAAGAGGTTAATTTCATAAACATTTGAAATAGAGCTGCAAACATGAACTCATGGTCTATAGTTTTAATCACATATAGGTTTTCTATAGACCTCAGAGATACAGTGTATGTATAATGGACTAAAGCCCGTTTGTAACTCGGGTCCCGCGCCCCGTCCCGCCCCGCCCCTCCCGCTCTCTCCCTCTCTCCGTCGAGCGGCGGAAGAGCAGCATATGTTCGCCCCGGGGCCCGAAGCACGCGCCGGAGCCGAGTGTGAGGGCTCCGGGAGCGGGGGGAGGTGAGGCGCCTGTAAATATGACAAGGCCTTGAAAAGACTCCCTTCGGTTTCACGGAGCGAGATGAGCTTTATTTACATAATTTAGCACAAAGCTGCGTCTTCAGTATCTGCAAGAGGAACGATGACGAGCGGATGAAAGCGGAGCGCGAGAATGAACCAGAAAACGAGACGCCGAGCACGTGCCTGCGCTTCAGTTAGGGACCGTCAGCAAATCACTAAACTCGATGGAAAAACAGGCTTTAACCTCACATTAACCGAGCGCATCTTCTCCAGTTCGGCTTCACCTAAATCTAAAAGCTTCGTGACTGGAGCTTACAGCCTAAATAGGGATGTACCGATCCGATATTCAGTATCTGTAGCCGATCCGGGCATTTTGAGAGTATCGGATTGGATCGGATTTGATGACTGGACGGGTCCGATACAAGACGGTCCTGGAGCCGCTGCAGATCCAGGACCACAGATTCACGGCTAAGCTAAGCGAGGACACTGGTTTGATTTGATTTCCATGGGTTTACAAGACACATTTCCAAACAGAATCAGATGCTGCTGTGGGAAATTGATGATTTTTAGCTAATGTTATATTTTATGATGCTATTGAATGTCTTTTATGAGTTTAATCTATGTGCTTTAAGTTTCAGTTGAAGCCAATCTTTTCACACGCACATTGCTGTAACAAAACCCCATTTCTTGCTCTTGCATTCTTTTGCTCAAACCTGTGGAGACGTTCGGTGCCCTCGCTGGAGCTGTGAACAATAACTCCAAATAAGGCAACAGGAAGACACTTCTAGGAAAACTACTGAGAGAAAGGCTTGATGACCTTGGCCCGAGCTCCACACTGCAAAAAGTATTTAACTAGATCAGTAGAAACATCTCAACTTGAGCATAATAGTCCAAATTTTAGTTGTTATGACTAGGTAAGAAGTTCTTGGGCATTTGTCCTGGATTATTTCACTTGTTCTGAGATGTTTCTGACTCGTTTCGATACATTTCGTCCTTATTTCAGGTCATTTTCTTTGCCACTGGGGAAAGAAAATTGGTCTTCTCTCATTGGCAATTTTACTTTATTATTTCAAGCGAGATTTACCCTAGAACTGGTCTGAAATGTCCTCAAACAAGCAAAGTAAACTCGGTCCGATCAGGAAAAGTGTCGAAATGAGTGAAAACCGCTCAAAACAAGAAACATTTCCTCAATTCAACTCATTTAAGCCAATGCTTGATACTTTTTGTAGTGCACTCATCTCCTATCTCTTCGTGAACGTCACATTTTTTCTGATATATATTTGTAAGAGCGCAGTTAGACGGTGCCGTTTCCTGGGACGGCCCCGTTCGAGCACCGTGTATATTGTTCGGGACTTTAGCATTCAGATAACCTGTGTTTAGAAATTGTAATTGTTATAGGGAATAAATCTTCTTTGACTAAAGCTACTGGATTCTGGTGGTTTCTCCTCGGACCTTGGGATCAACGAACACGCTTAGCGAGACCTTTTGGATACTTTAATATTTCAAACTTAACTGTTTAACTGTGTTTAAAATGATCTTATGGAGTCAGATCTTGTGTATATTAGAGTTTTAATATCCATCCACATCTCAGAGGAGGAAGTACATTAATTTGTCGACTATCGTTAAAGCAGTACTAAGTAACTCTTCCCCCTAGAGGCCATAAGCGCAACTGCAGGTGTCTCAGCAAGTTATGATTTTTTAACTTATTAATTGTCTTGGAGAGTAAATACTACGCTGACAGGAAAGGCGAAGGCAGAGAGGGTTACTGTGCATCCAATTATACAATGGAAATATTTGTTTTCACTCAAACTTGGCTGTAAATACTGTTTATAGTGACGTTAGCCCGCAGTTAGCTTTGCCCGTTAGCATGTTAGCTTCTTCTTCGTGATTCCATTAGTGTGTATTGGTGACTCTGGACCGGTGGCAAGAAAGTTGCAAACATGGTTTTCTGTCCAGAGACACCAGGGGGAGATGAAAGACCCTCCAATCATCCCATAAACACTTGTATTATCCCCACAGGGACTACGGAAAGGATTTATTAAGGTAAACACGTTACTTAGTGCTGCTTTAACCTGCCGCTTCTGGAAAACTTGAAAATTGAAAATCCGGATGTTGTTGCCGTTCTCTTTCCTGTCTGATGCGTCTGAACTGTGGAGCTTGATCTGGCCGAGCCGTATCTTGGAATCGTATCATGCCTGAAAAACAACTGCTAGTTTGGGGCAAACTCGTGCCTCTTTGCCTCTGCCATGTCCTATGGACACCCCTATGGTCTCCCCCATGATAAAAGGGCGATGCCGGTGGACAATGGCTAGTTTGCCCGGTTAGCATGTGCGATCCACCTCATTGTTGATAAAAAAAAGTCTGTAATTAACCACCAATGTGTCAATCCTGACCCAGTGTGTGATAATCTTCAAGGCTGCATTATGTGGTTACGGCTTTATTGACGTTTTTAGTGTAAAATACTTAATTCCACAAGATCCATTATTGGAGCTGATGCTAGAGCTGCTAAGAAGCTAGTTAGCTGCGGGTGCTAAGCAATCGGCTACGGCCAGTTGTACATGAAGTGTGAGTAATAAACCAGCCCGGCTCAGTGTGTGAGCATGATCATCCGAAGTTCATGGAAGTTCATGATGCTACGATCGTAGCATTAGCTTTGGGAATGCTCTGCATCATCAAGGCCTAAACACATTCCTATCGTGGATACAGACATTTTTAATAAGTTTTCTTGTCACTGCTGTTAATCCTGGTGTTGAGGTGAAATAAACACTTCTGTGTCTTTGTAAAAGTCCCAGAGTTTCTGTAGCTCCGGTTCACAACACGATGAAGCTAATCCTCCATGACTGTTTGTTTACATCTGCACAGTCTATGATCACGGATCTGAAAAACTCGAATTTAAATCTGGAAATTCTGAGTTTTAAAAGTCGTAATTTCGAGATTTAAACTCGAAATTTTGTGTTTTAAACACAAAATTATGACTTTAAATCTCGTAATTTCGACTTCCCGTTGGGCTTTTATTTTTTAACATGGTGGAAACGGGCTTCCATAGTGAATGTGATTTAGACCCTGAAACTGTATATTTTAGTTTCAAACCAATGTGACGCCTTTAATGAGCTGGTGCTGAATGAGACGCCAAAACGAGCTCGTATTATCAACATTTTACTTTATTTGAACAGAAACGGTAGAAAAACGGGCGCGGTTGGAGGCCTCACTTCGCCGCTCCCACCGTGACCTTCTGCAGCTCGTGGATCCCGTCTTTATCGATGACTCTGACGCTGAACGAGGGAAGGTTCAGGATGAAACGCCTGTTCAGCTGGAAGACGAAACAACAGAGGATCAAACACTGAAATACTGAGGAACGTGGGTTTAGTTTTGCTAATTAACGGAGAAAAACCACTCACTTCCTCGATGCATTTCTTGAGGAGCTCCATGGCCTCGTCCTGGGTCAGATCTGCAACAAAGAAAAGCAAAAAACATGAAATTAGCCTCAAAGATTAAAGCACATTTAATTAACGGAAAATAATGAGAGCCTGCACCAGGTTTAAGTGGAGAGTATTTGAAGTATTTGAAGTATTTGAAGTATGGTGCTTTGTTTTATGTTTGTGAAGGCTCTCATTCATCCAGGGAGAATCCATCGTAGGAAAAAGTTAATCATTGACTAGACTGGGTTTGGTAAAGTTGAGGACGTTTTGCTTCAAAGCTCTTCAGGTCATAACAGACACTACGAGCCAGGGCGGGGCAACTCATATTTTAATAAAGGTCGATCTCGAGAACCACGTGGTGCGTTTTAACCCCTTAACTCCCACCTGAACCGAGCACATTTCCTCCAGTTTGGCTTTACCCCAATCCAAAAGCTTCTGGAAAAAAGCTGTGAAAATAGCAACAAAACTGAGACGAAAACAATGATGGAAATGTGACAAAAAAATGACGAAAAATTGATGAAAAAAATGACAAAACTGTGACAAAAAAGAATTTGTTTTTATAAAAAATTGATAAAAAATTTATGAAAAAAAGACAAAAAAATGACAAAAAAATGACAAAAAAAGACAAAAAAATGACAAAAAAATGACAAAAAATTGATAAAAAATGTATGAAAAAATGACAAAAAATGACAAAAAATTGATAAAAAATTTATGAAATAATAACAAAAACGTGATAAAAATTGACAAAAAAATTATGGAAAAAAATCTGATGACGTGAGGAAAAAGATCTCGGTTCAGGAGGGAGTTAAGAGGTTAATCCAGGAGAATTGGCCAGACCAGTTGCATTCTGGAAAAAACTATGAACGCCGCAGCTGCCGCGCCTGTCAGGTCAATCCCAGGGAAACACTCGGCCCAAACAAACAGGAAGCACAGATGATACATGCGGCACCAAGAGGACGTGGGGATTTTACTGTAAAACCAGCTACAACTCGTCTAAAGGACAAAACAGAAACACGCGAGGAGCCTCAAGGACCAGCAGTGTTGTTTTCGTCAACGAAGACGATAACGATGTCTTTTCGTTGACGCCTCTTTTTTTTAATGACGATAACGTAACGATGACGAGCTAAAATGAGCTCTTTGGGGACGAGAACCTGACGAGACGTTTACGAGTTTACGTAAACGAGTTTGTGCGCGGAGTGAGAGAACACACGGTGAAAGTGTGGAGTTTGTTTTTGCTGCAGTTTTCAGTTTGGAAGCAGCATCTGTTTACATGCGCGTCCAGGAAAGACACATTTGTTTTTTTCTTTGAAACCAAAAAAAAAACCGAAACGTCCTCAACTTTACCAAACCCAGTCCAGTCGAGGATTCAACCTTTTTCTACGATTTTATGAAAATCCGCCTCACATTTACATCAAAAACCTGCTGTAAATACATAACATTTAGACGCAGTTTAACCTCTTAACTCCCACCTGAACGGATCCCATTTTCTCCAGTTTGGCTTTACCCTAATCAAAAAGCTTCTTGGGAAAAAAGCACCAAAATAGCCACAAAAAATGAGAAAACAAGGATATAAACGCGACAAAAAAATTCAACAAAAATGTGACAAAAATTCAAGACAAAGTGAAAAAAAAACTCAACCAAAAAGTGACAAAAATTCAACAAAAATGTGGCAAAAATTCAACAAAAAATGACACAAAATTCAAGAAAAAGTGACAAAAAACTCAACCAAAAAGTGGCAAAAATTCAACAAAAAATGTAAAAAATGTGACAAAAATTCAAGAAAAAGTGAAAAAAACTCAACCAAAAAGTGACAAAAATTCAACAAAAATGTGACAAAAATTCAACAAAAAATGACACAAAATTCAACCAAAAAGTGTCAAAAATTCAACCAAAAATTTACAAAAATGTGACAAAAATTCAACAAAAATGTGACAAAAATTCAACAAAAAATGACACGAAATTCAACCAAAATGTGGCAAAAATTCAACAAAAATTTTACAAAAATGTGACAAAAATTCTACAAAAATGTGGCAAAAATTCAACAAAAATGTGACAAAAATTCAAGAAAAAGTGAAAAAAAAAAAACTCAACCAAAAAGTGTCAAAAATTCAACAAAAATGTTTCAAAAATGTGACAAAAATGTGACAAAAATTCAACAAAAATGTTTCAAAAATGTGACAAAAATGTGACAAAAATTCAAGAAAAAGTGAAAAAAATTCAACCAAAAAGTGACAAAAATTCAACAAAAATGTGACAAATATTCAACAAAAAATGTGACAAAAATTTAACAAAAAATCAACAAAAAGTGACAAAAAAACTCAACCAAAAAGTGACAAAAATTCAACAAAAATGTGACAAATATTCAACAAAAAATGTGACAAAAATTTAACAAAAAATCAACAAAAAGTGACAAAAAAACTCAACCAAAATGTGACAAAAATTCAACAAAAAGTGACAAAAATTCAACAAAATGTGACAAAAATGTGACAAAAACTCAGTGACCAAAATAAAAAATAAAATAAAAAAAACATACAAAAGGTGACACAACACAGCAACAACGCGAGGAAAAAGATCAGTTTTGTGGGTCTTAGCTTTCAAATGAGGTGTTACACAGGCCTATATAACAGCCAAAGAGGACAGAAGGCATTTGGTTTGGGCGGGTGGTAAGAGTTTAACACCCAGCGCCTTGAGGTTCGGTCATCACTGTCGCCAAAACCTCCACATAGATTTGATAAAGGTAAATCGTGCAGCTCTAGCATGAGGAGTACTTGTAGTATTGCAGTACTGTAGTATTAGTACCTGGCTTGTAGTATCGGTCGAGGATGGACAGCGTGAGGAAAGCTCCGTATCCGTGAGCGGCGAACGGCGCTTTGGCGAGCGACGACAGATAATCCATGTAGAACAGGCCGGGGCCGTCGGAGTCGTCGTAACCGGCCAGCAGCAGGTTCACGTGGTACGGAGTCTGAGAGGGACAAAAACAACACTTTGAGTTAAGTCAGAGAAATGAAAACCACAGAGGGAAGAATGTGTGGAGCTCGTTTTGTGTCACAGACTTTGAGCTTCTCGTATTTTTATTTGTTCTTCTATTAATTCATTATTTATCTCTCATTTTGTCTTTGAAGAAGGTACAATTTAAAACGTTGCCTTGTTTTGGGGGTTAACCTCTTCACTCCCGCCTGAACAGAGAGCATTTTCTCCAGTTCAGCTTTACCCTAATCAAAAAGCTTCTTGGGACAAATCCTGTAGGCCAGTGTAACATCTCATTTGAAAGCTAAGATCTACAAAACTCATCTAAATGGATCTTTTTCCTCACGTCATCAGATTTTTTTTCCCGTCATTTTTTGGGGGGTTTCAACTCATATTAGTGATTTTTTTGTCCATTTTTGTGACATTTTTGCCACTTTTTCATCATTGTTTCGTCATTTTTTGTAAATGTTTTGTCACATTTTTGCTACTTTTTCATAATTTTTGGGGGGTTTTCAACTATTTTTTGTAATTTTTTTTAATTTTTTGGTCAAATAGCACATTTTTGTCACTTTTTCGACAATTTTTTGCCCTTTTTTTTATTTTTTTGTCACACTTTTGCTACTTTTCCGTCATTTTTTGTAACATTTTTTGTGATTTTTTTTGTCAATTTTTGCCACTTTTTCATCAGTTTTTCATCATTTTTTTGTCCATTTTTCGTCATTTTTTGTCAATTATTTTGTCTTTTATTTATACAATTTTGCCACTTTTTCACCATTTTTTCGTCATTTTTTGTCCTTTTTTGTCAATTTTTGGTCACATTTTTGCTACTCATCATTTTTTTGTAATTTTTTTGTACATTTTTCGTCATTTTTTCTCAATTTTTTTTAAACATTTTTGCCACTTTTTCTCAATTTTTTTGTCAATTTTTGGTAAATTTTTCGTCATTTTTTGTCAATTTTTTGTCTAAGTTTTGTAACTTTTTTGTCACATTTCCATCATTGTTTTCGTCTCAGTTTTGTCGCTATTTTCTCACCTTTTTTCCAGAAGCTTTTGGACTGGGGTAAAGCCAAACTGGAGAAAATGTGCTCGGTTCAGGTGGGAGTTAAGTAAATAAAAAAAGAGTCTTTGGTTAATCACAGCTCAGACCCGTGGACAGGAAGCCTCGTCTCAGTCAGGCTGAAGCTGCAGAGGTTTTGTGCGGACCCTCGTGGAGGTTTTGTGCGGATCCTCGTGGAGGTTTTCTGCAGATCCTCGTGGAGGTTTTGTGCGGATCCTCGTGGAGGTTTTGTGCGGATCCTCGTGGAGGTTTTGAGCGGATCCTCGTGGAGGTTTTGTGTGGATCCTCGTGGAGGTTTTGTGTGGATCCTCGTGGAGGTTTTGAGCGGATCCTCGTGGAGGTTTTGGAGACAGTTTCAGTTTTAATGAAGCTGGCTCTTTTCCAGCCGCCGTGTCCCGGGGCGTTCCCACAGATGTCACACTTTGGTCCCCGCCCCGCTGCTCCCCGAACCCTCGCCGAGCCGACGACGCAGACCCGATAATGAGCAGAGACACAAGTTGCACTTTTCCAGAGTTTCAGACAACGCGGGCTCGGTTTCCAAGAAGGAATCAGAAAAGTGAGACAATTTAATAAAGTTTCTTTGTATTAGATCCGGAATATCTGTCCCTCCAGGATTTCTCTGGCCATTTGTCCAAAAGTTGTGATTTTCTCTACACAAAACAATATATTTTTTACAACAAAACCAAAGACTTAAAAACAGCCATGTGTGCGTCCCCCTGATAACCCAGAGCCCTGAATGAGACTCAGATCAGAGGACGAATGTCTGTGTATTTCAAACATCGACATCGAGCTTCGGTTCAACAGATTTGTGATTCCTAAAGTTCCAGCCCCTCACACAGAAATGCCTCCACATCACAGGGTAAAGAAGTGTCTAATCACACGCCGTGGATTCATTCCAAAATGAAGATCCAGCAACAGAGAAACGAGACTCGGACAGAGGTGAATGAGAGGAGGCGGGACTTCTGTCTGGTGAACACTGTGCAATTTGTTTTGTCTGTTTGTCGGGACTGTAAAATACTGTAAAATCGTGAGCTGCTCTCGTGTTCAAAGAGACAAATGTAGAAGAATTAGATCTTTATTTATATACCGCCTTTCACAGACATGGTCACAAAGCGCTTTTACATGAGACAATCCACACTCAGTGGTGGAAACTACGTTTGTAGCTTCAGTTTCCCCTGGGGGAGACTGACAGAAGTGCTGTCGCGACAACACACGTCTGCGCCAACGGACCCTCCTGCACCACCTCCATGCATTCCCTCACACACATCATTCATACTGGCCTATTGTACATGTTTTTAGTGGAGGAAACCTACGCACGAGAACATGTAAACTCCACACAGAAAGGCGCCGTCCAGGAGGGAATCGAACCCAGGACCTTCTAGCTGTGAAGCGAGAGCACTAACCGCTGCGCTACCGTGCCGCAAAATGTAGCTACGACCAAAGTTTTGTGGCAGCAGGTTCAGGCGTCAGCTGAGGCAAGTGCCACATGTTAGCGGGTTTATTTCTGTGGAAAAGTGCAGGGAAGGTCCTGTAAAGTGCGGAGTTGGACCCGCTCATGCCCGGCCTCTGTGGCTCGGGACTCTGGTGACGTTCACTGTGTTGTATCTTGTTGACAGAGATCCTCTCTGCAAGAGGCGGCTCACTCTGAGACGAGCGTTTCAAAAATATCAGACACTGCCTGATGTCGGTCGCAGCTCGTTTTTGGTCATGCGACGGTTTTATTTTAAGTCTTTGTCCCCGTCTCACTGTACGACCTACGACTTTCCCCATGACGAGTGATATTTCGTCGCAGACGGCCAGAATCGCACTGTGTACATCCAGCTTTAAACCCACTGGAGCTGGACACCACTTCCTACTTGGCCTGGGAACCATTTAATGATACCAGAACAGAATAAAAAACAAAAAGTTGAGGTACTACTCGTGTTGAGGCACTTGCATGACGGCACTTCAGACCTGAATTAACACCTTTCTGAGTGACAGTGCAGGATTTTACAGGCAGTTGTGGTGAACAGGTCTGAGCTCATTCTACACATTAGGACATGGCTGGAACATGTAGGAGGAAAATACTTAGTTGTAACATTTTTAAAGCTCCATATAGTCTCTTTAAAAGGAAATGACTTGATAATTTCAGCTCAAATAAAAGATACAAATTCGAACAGGTCTATTTGGGTAAAGCCGAACTGGAGACAATGTGGAAGGTTAAAGTAAGAGGTGAAACATTTATTAACCTCTTACCACCCCGCCAAAACCAAATGCATTCTCTCCTCTTTGCCATTGTCGTCACTTTTTATGTCCCTTATGTGTTTTTGTCACTTTATTACTTTTTTGCTGTTCTTTTGTCACTTTTTGCTGGATTTTTGTAAAAAATGTTGCTGATTTTTTGTAATTTTCTTGCTGGATTTTTGTCATTTTTTTGCTGGATTTTTGTATTTTTTCTGCTGGATTTTTGTCGCTTTTTTTTGCTGGATTTTTGTCTTTTTTCTGCTGGATTTTTGTCACTTTTTTGCTGGATTTTTGTATTTTTTCTGCTGGATTTTTGTATTTTTTCTGCTGGATTTTTGTCTTTTTTCTGCTGGATTTTTTTCGCTTTTTTGCTGGATTTTTGTCTTTTTTTCTGCTGGATTTTTGTCGCTTTTTTGCTGGATTTTTGTATTTTTTCTGCTGGATTTTTGTCTTTTTTTCAGCTTGATTTTTGTCGCTTTTTTGCTGGATTTTTGTCTTTTTTCTGCTGGATTTTTGTCGCTTTTTTGCTGGATTTTTGTCTTTTTTTCTGCTGGATTTTTGTCGCTTTTTTGCTGGATTTTTGTCTTTTTCTGCTGGATTTTTGTCTTTTTTCTGCTGGATTTTTGTCTTTTTTGTGTGGATTTTTGTCTTTTTTCTGCTGGATTTTTGTCTTTTTCTGCTGGATTTTTGTCTTTTTTCTGCTGGATTTTTGTCTTTTTTCTGCTGGATTTTTGTCAATTTTCTGCTGGATTTTTGTCTTTTTTCTGCTGGATTTTTGTCAATTTTCTGCTGGATTTTTGTCTTTTTTCTGCTGGATTTTTGTCTTTTTCTGCTGGATTTTTGTCATTTTCTGCTGGATTTTTGTCTATTTTTTGCTGGATTTTTATCACTTTTTTGCTGGATTTTTTTTATCTTTTTTTGTCTGGATTTTTGTCTTTTTTTTGCTGCTCTTTTGTCACCTTTTTGTTGAGTTTTTGTCATTTTTGTCGCTTTTTTTGGTCACTTTTAGCACTTTTTTCTTGTTGTGTTTACATCTTCATTTTCTTTTTTTCTTTTTTATCACTGTTTTGAAGAAGCTTTTAGATTTGGAGAATTTGGAGAAAACATGTTCAGGCGGGAGTTAAGAGGTTAAACTTAGTCTTGTTTTGGTCCTGATGAAGTCTTTCTTCAATCTTCAATCTCAATTTATTAACCTCCTACCACCCGCCAAAACCAAATGCATTCTCTCCTCTTTGCCATTGTCGTCACTTTTTATGTCCCTTATGTGTTTTTGTCACTTTTTTGCTGGATTTTTGTCATTT
This sequence comes from Gobius niger, assembly GCF_951799975.1. Lineage (NCBI taxonomy): Eukaryota > Metazoa > Chordata > Actinopteri > Gobiiformes > Gobiidae > Gobius > Gobius niger. Next base: position 30,263,488 of record NC_136865.1, on the reverse strand, counting down.
TTCTGCTGGATTTTTATCACTTTTTGGATGGATTTTTGTCTTTTTTTGGCTGGATTTTTATCACTTTTTGGATGGATTTTTATCACTTTTTGGATGGATTTTTGTCTTTTTTCTGCTGGATTTTTATCACTTTTTCTGCTGGATTTTTGTCTTTTTTCTGCTGGATTTTTGTCTATTTTTTGCTGGATTTTTGTCTATTTTTTGGCTGGATTTTTGTCATTTTTCAGCTGGATTTTTGTCTTTTTTCTGATAGATTTTTGTCATTTTTCAGCTGGATTTTTGTCTTTTTTCTGATAGATTTTTGTCATTTTTTTGTGGATTTTTGTCTTTTTTTTGTGTGGATTTTTCTCTTTTTTCAGCTGGATTTTTGTCTTTTTTTTGCTGGATTTTTGTCTTTTTCTGCTGGATTTTTGTCTTTTTCTGCTGGATTTTTGTCTTTTTTCTGCTGGATTTTTGTCTTTTTTCTGCTGGATTTTTGTCAATTTTTTTGCTGCTCTTTTGTCACCTTTTTGTTGAGTTTGTCATTTTTGTCGCTTTTTTTGGTCTCTTTTTAGCGCTTTTTTGAAAAAGCTTTTAGATTTGGAGAATTTGAAGAGCAGGAGAAAACATGTTCAGGATGGAGTTAAGAGGTTAAACTTAGTCTGGTTTTGGTCCTGATGAAGTCTTTCTTCAATCTTGACACAATTTGCTGAAAAACTAGTCATTGTGTTTGATCAGAAAGGAACGTGCAGTGTTTAAATGTAGTGAAATATTGTATCTCAAGTTACCTCAGCATCATTCGAAGTTAGTTTCTGCCGCTCCTGAAACTGCACTACAGAGTTATCAGCTTTTATTACAAGACTTAGCGGAGTCTTAACAAGAGTTGATGAGAACCTGTGGGACAGACCTGACCCGACTGACCCGATACCTGTAACTTCGCAGGTGTACGTTACGGCTCTCAGCAGCGGTGAAAAGTACCTCACCTCTGACTTGTTGTTAAGATATTTTTACCTCCTCGGGCGCGAAGCCTCCGCCGGTCTACAGGTGCGCGCTTCATTTCCATTTGTTTATCGCGCGGCGTCCACAGCGGGAGGCGGGGCGGGCGCTAACGAGACGACTTTCTCTCTGGATTGTTATTTCTGTGTTACATGTTACATCGTGGCGAGCGGCAGGTGCAGGGGGAGGGGGGCGTCTGGGGAGAGGGAGGCACAAACATTTGGGCTGGTTCTCACGTCAAAGCGGAGTCAGGGGGGAGGAGGGGAGGGGTGGGGGGGGGGGGGGGGGGGGGGGGGAGAGTCCCGGGGGTGGAAGGGGGAGAGGAACAATGGCCTTGGACCTGACGGAGGCAGGACACAGGGGTGGAGGTAAACGTGATGAAGGTGGAGGTAGATGATGCCGCACTCTGTAAATCTGCAGGTGATTTAACCTCTTAACTCCCGCCTGAACCGAGAGGACCGCTTTCCTCACGGCAGATTTTTTTTTTTTCATAATTTTTTTGTTGGGTTTTCAACTCATTTTTGTAACTTTGTCAGTTTTGTGTCATTTCTCACATTTTTGTCTTATTTTAAATGATTTTTTTGTCAATTTTTTGTCTCATGTCATTTTTGGTCAAATTTTTATCAAATTTTTGTCACATTTTGTCACATTTTGGTCATTTCTTTGGTCATTTTTTGTCAAATTTTTTGGTCATTTTTTAATCAAATTTGTGTCATTTTTGTCACATTTTTTGTCATTTTTTGTCCAATTTGTATCAATTTTTTGTCATTTAAAAAAAATAATTGTATCAATTTTTTTGTCACATTTTGGTCATTTCTTTGGTCATTTTTTGTCACATTTTTTGGTCATTTTTTAATCAAATTTGTGTCATTTTTTGTCACATTTTGTCATCTTTTGGTCAATTTTTTTAATCATTTTTTAGTCAAATTTTTGCCAATTTTTTTGTCATTTTTTTTTGTCACATTTGTATCAAATTTGTGTCACATTTTTTGTCATTTTTTTTTTGTCACATTTTTGTCAATTGTGACATTTTTGCCACTTTTTCATCCATTTTTCATCACTTTTTTGTCACATTTCCATAATTTTTTCGTCTCAGTTCTGTCGCTATTTTAACAGCTTTTTTCCAGAAGCTTTTGGACTGGGGTAAAGCCAAACTGGAGAAAATGTGCTCGGTTCAGGTGGGAGTTAAGGGTTAAAGACTCCGCCATGAGCTGCAGTCGCCAGAGCTTAACCCCTTAACCCCCACAAGAAAACAAACAAGAGACATAGTGACAAAAACAGGACAAGAATGTGACGAGAATGTGACAACAAAAAAGTGCCATGTCTTCCCATTGTATATAAAAACAAAACACATTGCCCTTAAGAGTTTACAGCCTTTCTATCATGCCATCTGACAAGTTGGACAAGTGCAGAGTCTTCACCGTCCATCACAGTTGTTAACGTTTTTGTAATACCGTGACTGATACATTTTATAATAGCTTGAACTCAAATGGCTCCAGACTAATTCAGGTGCTCAAACCACGTTAAGGTGGCGGCTCCAGGAGGGGCAAATGGCTCGTTTTATTTATGTAATTCCTTGATTGTTTTGTCTGCTGAAAAAGGGGGAGTGGCTGTTCTCAAAGTACTTGCGTTTTGTCAAGTATGAATCAGCATTAAAGAGGGGGTATTATGCTTTTTTCAGTCCCATAGCACCAGTCTATATCACACTACAATGATGAGCAAACCTTCTGTTGATCCGTAAATGCAGTAAATTAGAATAACTGCCTTGTATAAAATGTCTCTCTCAAAATGGCTGTAGTGAATGTCTTGAAATAGGCCTCTGTCTCTTTAAGAACCTCTGACCCTTTCAGACACGCCCCCTCCACACGCTGTCTGTGGCATCAGTGGGGAGGGGGTTCTGCTGAGGAGCAGTGGTTGGTTACTCGGCTGGTGACGAAAGCTCGGAGGCGTCTCCAGGAGGTGGGGGCGTTCCTAGGAGGACTCAGGCAAACCTATCCCTAAAATGGCCGCCATCAGAGTTTTTGCAGATTACTCAAAAATACGTGAATGTGCCAAGGCAACACTTCAGCCATGTTTTTAATGAGGGAATGACATAATAACATGATGGAAAGCTTGAAAAAGGTGATTTTGCATAATACGCCCCCTTTAAATGAAAAATGTGGCCCTCAAAATGCAGGAAATAGTGTTTAAGAGGGTCTAAACTTGCTATCGCATCCTGGTGAGAACCTGGTTAACCAAGTTTCATGGTGACAGTTTCTCTGTCCGAATAACTCCAAAGACTTTCTACATTTCTGCAAAAACCTGATGGATCAAATTCAGTAAAATGACCCCAACTCAAAAAAAAAACTAAGAGGAAACTACACAACACTTTCCACATTTTCCAACAAACTTGCTTGATTTTTGCTTTACGTCTGACTTGAATACTAAGTGGTCTCCAACTTTTTCCTCCCCGTTGTTTATCCGCAGCCGTGTCTTTAGGCTCCGACATAAATCCATAAAAACACACTCTCGTATTTAAATCCTCCCCTGCGGCGCTAATGCTATCGACCTTATTTACACCCACAATCTGGGCCGTTTCAAAGATCCGGACCGATCTCACCTGTCGATTCATCATTTTAATCTAGAAACGTCTCCAACAAAAGCGAGCGGTGGGCCGAGAACACACGCAGAGTGTTATTCGCAAAGAGGCACCTCCGGGTCAAGTTTGTCCGATGTTGAATTTCTGCAGCACGAGAAGAACAAGAGCCCGGGGTTATTTAGACACAAACTTATTATTTTCTTATTTTCCCGCTGAAGCTGCGATTCCTTGGGGTGCGATGTAGGACCCGCTTGTTTTTGTAGGAAGAGAAATGCAGAAGGAGCCGAGTCCCTGAAGTCCCGAAGCTGCCGGGACGCGGCGCATTGATTAAAATACATTTGTAACGCGACGCGGCCTCGGCTTCACGTGGCGTCCGCACCGCGTGACACGAGCGGGGCTGGGAATCGGCAGGCGATATCGGTGCGGTATCGGAAAAACGGGTTTAGGTGCTGCTGGTGTCAAATGGAAATAACAAACAAGAAATAAATGGGGAGGCACAATGAGGTCGGATTCTGCCAGACAAATACATCAGATTAAACTCTTACCACCCGCCAAAACCAAATGCATTCTCTCCTCAATGCCGCTGTCGACACTTTTTATTTCCCTTGTGTGTTTTTGTTAGTTTTTATTACTTTTTCTGACTTTTTTTGTTACTTTATTGATGCATTTTTGTCTTTTCTTGCAGGATTTTTGTATTTTTTTTGCTGGATTTTTGTCACTTTTTTTGCTGGATTTTTGTCACTTTTCTTGCTGGATTTTTGTCTTTTTCTTGCTGGATTTTTGTCTTTTTCTTGCTGGATTTTTGTCTTTTGTTCTGCTGGATTTTTGTCTTTTTTTGCTGGATCTTTGTCTATTTATTGCTGGATTTTTGTCAATTTTTTGCTGGATTTTTGTCTTTTTTTGCTGGATTTTTGTCTTTTTTTGCTGGATTTTTGTCTATTTATTGCTGGATTTTTGTCTTTTTTGGCTGGATTTTTGTCTTTTTTTGCTGGATTTTTGTCTATTTCTTGCTGGATATTTGTCCATTTTTTGCTGGATTTTTGTCCATTTTTTTGCTGGATTTTTGTCTATTTCTTGCTGGATTATTGTCCATTTAGTTTTTTTTTGCTGGATTTATTTTTGCTGTTTTTTTTATTACTTTTTTTGTTTTTTTGGATTTTTGTCACTTTTTTGTTGGATTTTTGTCTTTTTTTTTGCTGGATTTTTGTCTTTTTTCCTTGATCTCTGTCACTTTTCTGTCGAGTTTTTGTCATTTTTGTAGCTTTTTTTGGTCACTTTTTAACGCTTTTTTGTTGCGTTCACATCCTCATTTTCTTCTTGTTTTTTATCGCTGTTTTGAAGAAGCTTTTAGATTTGGAGAATTAGGAGAAAACATGTTCAGGTGGGAGTTAAGAGGTTAAGAGAACAGCTGCTACAACGTCTCCTGAACATGAAGGTGTAGGACCCTCCAGAGGCTGCAGTTGTGCATAAACCTTCTCTCCGGCCTCCCCTAAACTGTTCATTGAAGCTGAAACAGAAACGGCTGCAGTGGCTCAGAAATACATGAAGACTCATTTTCAAACAGTCTTGTTCACTGATGAGGCCGTGTGACCCTGGATGGTCAGATGGATGGAGTAGTGGATGGTTGGATGAACGGCCACAATGTCCCAACAAAGCTGTGACGTCAGTAAGGAGGGGGCGGAGTCATGTGTTGGGCCAGAATCATGGAGAGAGAGCTGGTCGGCCCCTTTAACACGCGCTGTCCCGAACAAAACATAAACAAAATGTCTGTTAGGTCTCAGTCTGTTGAACAGTTCAAGACTGAAACTAGTAGTTCAATGTATCTTGCTCTGTTAGCTGTAGTTTTTTATCTTTATCTCAATGCGTCTCTATATAGTGGAGGAATTCAAGTATCTCAGGGTCGTGTTCTCAGTGAGGGACGGATGGAGCGTGAGATCGACAGTCGGATCTGAGAGATCGAGCTGAGTCCATCTACGTTCCCACCCTCACCTATGGTCATGAGATCTGGGTAATGACCGAAAGGACCAGATCGCGGATACAAGCGGCCGAAATGAGCTTCCTTCTCAGGGTGGCTGAGGAGCTCAGTTACCCGGGAGGAGCTCGGAGTAGAGTCGCTGCGCCTTCACGTCGAAAGGAACAGCTGAGGAGGCTCGGGCATCTGTTTCGGAGCCTCCCGGTCCAGGCATGTCCGAGTGGGACAAGGCCCAGGACACGCTGGTGGGACTATGTCTCCGAGCTGGCCTGGTGTGGCCTCGGGGTCAGAACATCTGGAGGAGGTGTATGAGGATCGGGAAGTTTGGGCATCTCTGCTGAGACTGCTGCCCCCGCGACCCGGCCCCGGATAAAGAGGAAGAAACTGGACGGATGGCGTCTCTATACAAATTAACTTGAATTGAATGTGTCCAAAGTTTATGAACCAGATGACCTTTATTGAAGTGTGAAGATTGAAAACAACGCGCTGGAGTGCAGAATGAAAAGGCCTTCAAACACAAGTATTGAAAGCAGTGGTTTCACTCACAATCCGTCATGAGCCATTTTTATCCATGAAGTAATCTCTCAAAAGCGTTTTTTTTTTTTTTTTTTTAAATAAATGTATATGTATATATATTATTTATGTTAGTAAAAATGTGAGATTGCAGGATAAATGGAGCTAAACTAAACCTGATCTGAACAGTCTTGGTACATTTTGCAACAGAAATGTGTATAAACTCGTGCGTAAAAGTCTCAGAGGAAACGACTTTCAGAGCGTCACCTGCTCATCAATATCAAGGCTCAGATTACGCTCATACAAATGTAAAGTGGAGCTTATTATTTGCCTTTTTTCCATTTTAACAGAATGTAAGAGACGGTGGGTGAACGGGACATGTTTACCAGTTCCATCACTGCACGACGCGCCTCCCGCTACCACACGGGGAGGGAGAGAGAGAGAAATAGGTGAGCTCATCCTGAGACGTACGTGAGAAGAGTAGCTTCATATGGGAAGGATATTATTAGCCTTTAACCGCGTTTGCCTCGTGGTTTTCTTCCCCGTGTTGTTGTCAGGAAAGTTAGCTAGCAAGGCAGTGATACAACTTGTAAGAGCTCATCCAAGACAAGACGCGGTGTGAAACTTTAGAGAGAGAGATAGACCCACGTGCTATGAAAAACAGCAGAACTGAGTTTTTATTTTCGTTACGGCTTGATTTTCAATCCTTCAAAATGACGGACGGCCTTTGAAATTTTCCGTCAAAGTAAAAAATATTCCTTAAATGACGGAGAATTTTCGGTTAATGCAACCTCTGATTGAAAGTATTGTGATACTTCATAAAGTATCGGCAGCAAAAAGTGACGTCCCAGCCCTAATACTTGTACCACTATTTCAACTCCAAACTTTTCAACCTGCAATATGTGGCTTATATTATGTACATTTAGCAAAAACTATATCACACTGCTTCGTACTCTTTATGAGTGGGGAAACAGTCGCCATCGTCTCCTCAAATTGCAAAATCCAACTCTGTAATCCTGCAAAACCTCCCCCAGTTCATTCAGCGCTTCTTTCAACAAAACTTGTTCTAACGGCGTGGACGGAAAAAGCCTCTGACTCAAACTCCTCGTCTCCTTCACCCCCAGATTCGCGCGCACGGCGGACATTTCGTATTCTCCGTGTTCCGGGGCCAAACGCTGCAGAAATGTGATTATGAAAAGCTCATTTGCAAACGTCCGTGTGCGCGGAGGCCGACGACGCAGGGAAATCGTAGCTGGGAGGAAAGATGCTCGCGCTACGTCCCGCGGATCCTCCAGAGATCCGCGCCGATTCGTGAACGATGTGCGAGCGGATTCATGACTCTGGGGCGAGAGGAGGAATACGATGCTGCGGCGGCTCCGGGCGAAAGGCATGAATTATTATGATGTTACCCGCCGACATGAGCGGCCTTGAAATGAAGCTATAGGTCTGAGCGTGTTTACAGCAAACAGACAAACGGCAGCGGAATCACACGGGGAGAGTGGGTTTAAGGTTGAAATTAACAGCCTCGTTTCAGTTTTAATTCACTGTTTTACGGTAAATAACTTCAACATCGCCTCGTCTTTCCCATGCTTACCCATTCACGAATACTTCAAACTTTACAGGCTTGAATTTAACAAGATTCTGAAGGTTGGAGGATCTCCTTTGAGCAGATACATCAACTGAATGAAACCATGAATCTAAACCTATTCATCCTTTGTTAGGACGCGGCTGGACTATTGTAATGCTCTGCACATCAGCCAGTCCTCGCAAATGGCCGCCGGCTGCTCTGCTTTGCGACAACGACTCTAGAGGCCGCCGTTGCTGTAGTACCTCCATATCGCCACTAGTCTCCCATTGGACTTAGAAACAACAACGTTAAAAACAGCTTTAAAGCCTGGACCCTAATGGAAGTGGTCATTGTGGTAAACGGAGAGGAGTGAGGAGGAGCTTACTGTAAATTCTCTAATATTGGCTTGTATTCCATTAGAGGCCGGGTCTCTGACAGAGGCCGGGTTCGCAGCTGGCGGAGGCAAATTAAAGCCGGTCTCTAAAACAGGCCGGGGCTTTTATTAGAAACTATAGCGGTAGAAATATTCCCCATGTTAGGAATTTGTCTCATACTCGTGTAAATGAAAACTCACGTGCAGGAAGTAACAAACTGAACCCGGGCCGAGGGGGACGCTGTGGAGGAGCTGATCCGAGCGCAACTTTGACACAGATTTAGCCACTTTTCAAACCTCCTGTGACGATATTTGGAAACAGGACAAACAACAAATGTTTGTGACCCTCCAGGGTTTTAATAAAGTCACCATCGCGTCTTCAAAGCACGTCCAGCTGCTCCGTGTGCAGGTCAGTCCCACGACTCAAAATAACTCCTCCCATCAGCGCGAGCGTCTCGTCTTCTCTCGGGTCAGTCTCATGATCGATCACAAACACAAACGCTCCGTCTAAACTCGCCTTTTACACAAGATAACAACAAATAATCCGGTCCGCGGTAAAAACGAAACAGAAACCTGCAGTGACATTGATGTCAAAGCTCCGCTAACAGCAACGAAACACTTCCTGTTGTCCCGACAAAATAAAAGGCGTCAATGTTCCAGCCGCTGGGAGAGGGTTTGAAATGTTCAGTAATAAATGAACCTAATATTTTAGGTGCAAATGGACACAAATCTCGTTTTTCTTCATTTTCCTGGTCGTCCGTTTTGCTCAAATAGAAATAAAGGCCTGTCTCTAATTGTGGCCTGGTTCCAATAAAGGCCTGGTCCCAGATGTCCTTGAGTAAATAAAGGCCCCGGCCTGTATTAGAGCATTTACGGTATACACGGTCTCTGGTCCTCGCTCACACACCCGCAGCGTCAGGCATGATCACATTAAACCCGTTCTGTCTTCCCTTCACTTGCTTCCTGTCCAACACAGAACTGAACTGATTCTTACATTTGTGTTTAAATGTCTCGGCACGTTCGTTTCGATCGGCGGATCACGCGCTGCTTGTGGTTCCTCTGTGCCGACTCCGATACTGTATTTAAATCACACCTTAAGACATGCATGTTCTCTTTGGCATTTACCTGGTTTGGAAATTGACAAAGACTGTTCAAAACTGTCCTCTTATGCCACTGAATATTTGTATTTGTGATTGTATTATTGCCTTTTTTGTACGGCACTTTGTTTTAATAAGTGCTTTTGGTCACTAATCTACAACTAAAGTTCCAAACTGATCTCTACATTTACATATCTTCCCCTGCAGCGTCTGGCCTTAAGAACAGCCGAGTGTAACTGAACCCAAATGTAACAGTGGTGGTTTTTAATTGGCCCTGGCCCCGCCCCCCTCGACACCTCCGACTCGAACATATGTCTTTAGCGCGGAATAGAAGCGTCTCTGTGGTAAACGTGCGGTTTGCAGCTTGTGTCGGGATTACACTCTCAGCCCGACGCCTTTTCACTAATGTGTTCAGAGCGGAGCAGCGGCCGCCTGTCACAACAGCAGAAGGAGCAAAATAATTATGAAAAACAATTAGTGCTGCTCCAAACGGGATCGCAGCCAAAAAAAAAAAAAAAACGAGACGCAGGGAGCCGTCCCGGAGGAGGAGCCGTCCCGGGACGACACGGCGGCTCCACACGGGGTCCACTGACGGGAGGAAGAGAACTGGAGAACTGAATTAGAGCCAAAAAATAACATCTTAACATGTCCGTAGACTTTCCACAAAGCGATATTTTCCAAACAGAATGAGAAATAATCAAAAATGTGCTGCAAACGTCTTCATCGCTATGTCGTTTATAAAGATAATTGTTCTGAACAGACGACAAAAGGGCAGAAGAAGAAAAAAATCCCCAACTTTTCCATTTTTCATCCTGACCTTTTTCCCCTCAATTTTTCCCAAACTTTTCCACTCCACTCCGGATTTATTCTCTCAATTTATCTTCACTTTTCCCACAATTTGTTTCCCCAACTTTTCCAACTCCAGTTTTCTTCATTTTCTCTCCAACTTTTTTCGTCTCAATTCTCTTTGGGGTAAAACTTGGAAAAGTTTTACCCCAACTTTTCCAAAATCTTTCTTCTTTTCCCCCATTTTCGTCTCAAGCCTCTACATTAAAGGGACTTTACGGAGTTTAAACTGATAAAATAAAGTATTTTCCTCCCCCTACATGTTCCAGCCATGGCCGACGGTGTAGAATCAGCTCAGACACTGCACTGTCGCTCAAAAAGTTATCCGCTTAGAAAATCCACATTGTTTAATTTTGTGTTATTATATCATGTAACACTTCACGTAACCATATTTAAATAGGGAAAACGTGGAAGAGCTTGGTAGCTTCTGTCTTCACCTGGTTTGGAGCTATAGAGGAGGAGAGGCTAAATGCTAACGGCGTCTGTGTTTATGTGACTGAGGACACGCGTGAAGACCAGCCAGGTACATATGAACTCGTTTAAGCTCAGGTAAAAACATATCTCAGTAGGGCTGCTCGATTATAGAAAAAATAATCACGATTATTTGTTCCCTTAAAAAAAAATTCTTTATTTTATTTATTAATTTGTATTATTATTTTAAAAAAACAACTATGGACTACATTTTCTTTGGACAATAAAAACATTTCTTTTTAATAAAAAATATGTTCCCCCTGCTGGCCAGCCCTCACACCTGTCAAACAGAGCTGCGCGGCCTGATGACATCATCACTCAGCGCTAATGTTTTTATGTCAAACCAAAGCCTGAGCCTTTAGCTCGTGAAATGCGAAGGGAACAGAAACAATCATCACAGCTGCATGAAATAATAAGAGTTTGTTTGAGCGCCGTTGATCTGCTCCTGAAGAAGAGTTTTAGACTTTTCTACTAAACAAAACCAGGGCCTGAACAAAGGATGTCGAGGCTTCTAAAACAGCGGTTCTCCTTTCAGCACAAGGTGAGCTCTTAACAGTGGCTTTTTCTCAAGAGTTAGGTATAAAAAATATTAGTACGATATTATTTACAGTTCTGTCACGCTGCGCTGGTGTTTCAGCTGATCAGACGCATCACACAAACCGCACAGGACGGACTTTTTGTGCTTTGGATGGACGAGCGGGAGGGCATCCATAATAATCGCTTGTTCTCGATCGTCTAGTGTAATAAACGAAATCGTAATCGAATTTCGATTAATTGCACAGCCCTAGATCTCAGTATGGGAAAACTGTGGCCTGTTGCTTTAATATAAAACCTGCAGTTACGCCTAAGACCTGAGGTGGCAGTAGTGAGCATAAAACTCAGTTTAAAAAATCAGTTTGTCATTCAAAAAGATAATTGTTCTGAATACACGAAAGTGCAGAAAAAGGCTACACGTCGAGTATATTTGATCTTTATATTTTGGCAGCGGTTTTTCACATTGGAGATAAACCTGATATTGTAAATTTGCATTTCCTCCAAACGGCAATTTCTATATGATCTTGTAGACGATATATTGTGATGTGAACTGACGGATTCTATTGGGGTAGACAATGGAAAAAATGTGAGAAAAGAGGTGGAGAAATGGGTAACAATTGGGGGTGAAAATAGGGGAAAACATCAACAAAGCGTGTCAGAAAGCTTTGAATTAGATTGCCATTTAAACTTGGGAAAGACTGTTTTATTATGATTTTGTAGAACACTGTAATAAAGAAGATGCCGTTCTGTTTTATACCGACGCCTGGGACCTGAGCCTGAAAACAGCGGTGTCTGGTACTGGATGAAGCCTCAGAGGTGACTCTCTCTGGAGCGGAGCAGCAGGTGTTCTGCGTCTCAGAGGAACAGGGACCTTCACATCCACAACAACCCAGAACAAATGTGCCGAGATCTGTCAAAACTCGTGTGAGCGATCGATGACGTTTTCACAGACGCACGACCTCAGAGTCACCGGAGACCGACCTCCCGCAGGAGAGCACAGTGACGCGATTAACAGGAGTCTGTGAATGCACCGGGGAGGGCGGTCTGGCCAAACACAATTAGATACAGCTTTATTATTAACCTCTTACCACCCGCCAAAACCAAATGCATTCTCTCCTCTTTGCCATAGTCGTCACTTTTTAATTCCCTTATGTGTTTTTGTCACTTTTTTATTACTTTTTTGCTGTTCTTTTGTCACTTTTTTTGCTGGATTTTTGTCATTTTTTGCTGGATTTTTGTCATTTTTTTGCTGGATTTTTGACCTTTTTTGCTGGATTTTTGTCTTTTTTTTTTGCTGGATTTTTTGTCATTTTTTACTGGATTTTTTGTCATTTTTTTGCTGGATTTTTGTCATTTTTTTGCTGGATTTTTGTCATTTTTTTACTGGATTTTTGTCTTTTTTTCTGCTGGATTTTTTGTCATTTTTTCTGCTGGATTTTTTGTCATTTTTTTGCTGGATTTTTGTCATTTTTTTGGCTGGATTTTTGTCATTTTTTTACTGGATTTTTGTCATTTTTTCTGCTGGATTTTTGTCATTTTTTGCTGGATTTTTGTCATTTTTCTGCTGGATTTTTTGTCATTTTTTTGCTGGATTTTTGTCATTTTTTTGCTGGATTTTTGTCATTTTTTTACTGGATTTTTGTCATTTTTTCTGCTGGATTTTTGTCATTTTTTGCTGGATTTTTGTCATTTTTCTGCTGGATTTTTGTCATTTTTTTGCTGGATTTTTGTCATTTTTTTGCTGGATTTTTGTCATTTTTTTACTGGATTTTTGTCATTTTTTTTGCTGGACTTTTGTCATTTTTTGCTGCTCTTTTGTCACCTTTTTGTTGAGTTTTTGTCATTTGTCGCTTTTTTGGTCCCTTTTAAGCGCTTTTTTTGTTGTGTTTACATCCTCATTTTCTTTTTTTTCTTTTTCATCACTGTTTGAAGAAGCTTTTAGATTTGGAGAACTTGGAGGACAGGAGAAAACATGTTCAGGTGGGAGTTAAGAGGTCAATAAATACTAACCATGTGAGGAAGATGCAGTGACTTTTCCACATTGTTTCCACTTTCCCTCATCTAATTTTGTGCAGTTTTCACCCTATTCTTTTTCCATTTCCTGCCCAATTTTTCCCAAAAAAGTATAATTTTTTCCCCAACCCGATTTTTTTGCCTCTATTATCCCACTTTTACAAACCAAGCACCCTGTTGCGAGGGCAGGGCGATATGGCCCAAATTCTACATCACGATATGAAAAAGAGAAATATCACGATAACGAAATATTTGACGATATAATTGACAATGGACAAATTATTTCAAAATCCCAGCCTTACGCTTTATGAAGATTAATTCAGTGATATTTTATTCATTGTTGTTTTAATGGCATACTAACTTCCTCGCAAATATGAGCTACTCAAACAGTTTTCATCCTTCTTTTCATTTGACTTTTTAGGCACCTGTCCCCGTGTTCTACAGTCTGTGTTTATGCTGCTCAGATGGAGCTGAGCGAAACATAAATTATATCGAGTCCACAATGAAATGAAAAATGATATCGCGATAACGAAATGCGCCCACCCCTACCTGTCTCTGTCATTAGTCTGAGGCCCTGGGTTTTATTGTCATTGTCAATTCAAGAACTAGGATCACTAATTTGTTGGAAAGGTGCAAGATGAAGTGTACAGTATATGAAAAATAATGATACAATTACAGGGACAGGTGATGCTTATTTTTTTCTTATTAACTATTGGAGCAGGAGTGTCCAAGCCTTTTTCATGAAGTGCTGCATTTTAAAGTTTGTGCGGCATTGAGGGCCATAAGTTAAGTTAGTTTATTTTATTTCGAACAATAAAAAAACAATAAAAATACATGTAATGCTCACCACTACAAGCAATTGTTCAAAAAGGAGTGGGTTGAAGAATGACCTTATTAGGTGCAAAAGAAGCTGAAATCGTTCTTCTTTTACAACAACCTTCACAATTGTTTTACAAAATATGAATGTCTTTCCACAATATACACATCACGGCCACAGACATCCAGCGACAATAATGTTACCGATTGTTTAAATTGTTGTTTAAATTATAATTAATTTCCAGTTCTATAGTTTGTGAAGACCATGTTTTTATACATAGATTTAAACTGTGGTACATTGTTTGAGTGACACATTGAAGCTATTCCATAGGTTTACACCACAAACAGCAAGGCATAATAAACATTAAACCATGAGGAAACATGTACTTTAAGTATTTAGGTGCTAAATGAAGTGTGACCGAAAGGGGTTTAGGCTGAAGTCAAGACTAATACAGCTTAAAACACTTTTATAACTGTGGTACTATGTCCTAAGATGACACATTTTACAGTTTCTCTAATACCAACGATGATAACACGTAAGCAAAATCAAGCACATTTAGACTTGGAAGCTTAATGCAGCTCTGGTGAAGCTAGAGGGCCGCACTTTGGACACGACTTTATTAGAACATTATTAAATATAAAAAGGTCTCTCGAGGGCTAAAACAATTTCTATAAAATGAGACTTTTTTCCTTTGACTTACTACTTACTTGATGCCTATTGAAGTTTTTAAACCATCAAATGTTTGTAAACTAAAAAGGAATATAACACGCAAAGAGTAACAAATCTCACCCTGCTCCGAAGATAGTCTGCGAGGTTCTTTCTTGTGAAGTTGGCTGCGGCGGATGGACTGAGTTCATAACCTACAAAAACACACAGTACATTAACCATTTGCCTTCTACAACCCGACATGACCAATGATGTCCACCATTTAAATACTGCACAGGAAAAAAGGGATGAAAACCTTAATTTGCGCCTCTATAGCAGTAAATGGGAAATATATGAACTTAGAAACTAATCCAAGCACGGAGACGACTTTCCTACTTTAGAATAAATCTATTAAATTATTTGGTATGAGACAATATAACAGCGGTAAATGTCAAGTTTACAATAACAGCACTGCACCTTTGAACCTTTGCTCATCTTCTTTCCACAACAGAAGATGTACATCCTTGTTGTGTACAAATACATGAGATTCTGAAATATGTGACAGGAAGCACATTCAGTAAGTTGTCCTTACCATTCCTCATTTTGTAGAGCTGGACATTTTTTTGGATGTACTCCGCGAACTGCACCGTGTCTCCCGCCTCTCCCACGCACAGCAGCAGGATCTTCTCGCTCAGTTTGAACATTTTGTCATAATCTGGGAAACATTACACGCAAACATTATGAACCAGAAATGACGATTACTTTCACTTTCGCCTCCTAGCTGACGATCTATAAACCTGCACTAATTTAAACGCATTTCTGGAGCACATGTCGTGAACGTGAACTGAAATGATCAAAAAGTAGTCAATAAATACAAACTATCTTCAAAATAGCAGCAATAAATATCAATGTTTCGACCACAAACAGTCACGGTTAGCACAGCTAGCTCATTCGGGGTTGGATTACGGAGCAGTTTTAACAATTAAACTATTCGTGGCCATGTGAATCACGTTCTCCAATAGAATATTCCGTTAGACACGCAAACAATTACACAATATCCACAATAACAGCATAAAACGTGGGGTTTGTTTTGATTTTTTTCCACAAACCGGGTTAGTGCTAATGCTAAGCTAACGCGTTGTCATTACCGTGTTTCATCTGAATTATGCTGCTGGCTGCCACGTTATCAGCCGCGACGAGCACAAAGTCGGGTCCCTGGATTCCGATTAGATACTCCATGTTATTTAACTGGTGTAAAACAAAGAAATTATCCTTAAAAGTGTGAGTTTGACAGGCGTTTGTTGGTTCCGAATGAGATTACACAGCAAAAGTTGGATGGATCTGTCGCGGGGTGTTTGCGTCACAGGGGAAACGACGTTGGCGCCCGCCCCCTTCACGTTTTTAAACTATTATTCTTTATTTTTATTATGAATTATTGATTATCCACGTTTGTTTTTTTATTATAAATATGTATAGTTCAGTTACATCAAATAAAAAAATAATAAAAAAAGATACGACGGTGACGTAGTTTCCACGCGACTCGGGCGGGCGATTTGATTTCAGCGCTGTCGGGGTTGGAGTTTAGCGCTGCTTCTGCTACGTTTTTAACAAGTTTCGTGCTCTTTTCGGCTCAGATCTTGGGCAGATTACGCGAAGGAATTTCTCAAGAAACAATGGCGGAAACGGAGAGTGAAACCCAGCCGCTGAGGAGACGGTCTGCGCGGTTAAGTCCTTTGCAGACGAACCAAACAAACGCTCCGAAAATGGCGCCTGTTGCTGCCTCTGCTTTGGTGAAACGCTCCATCACAGTGAGAAAAATAGCTCCGAGGAAAACGACTCTAGCTCCGTCACAGCACAACAAGGAAAACACGCCGAAAAGAGCAGTTTCAGAGGGAATCCAGGAGAAAAAACAAAAGGTAAAGGCGATTATTGTGCTTCTGTATGTGATTAGAAGCTGCGAGGTAAACAATGAATGACCAATGAGAAAAATAGTGTGCGAATGAGATAACATACAAATCTCCTTATCATGTTTTATTTTGCATTGTTTTTTAATAATGATAATAATAATAATGCAATCTGAACCTAAAGACTCTGATCATAGTAGAAATACTAGACACCAGGGCTCGATCATTTTTCTACTTATCTCAGTCTAATATTTATCTAGATTCCAGAGCTGTTATAGTCATGAATACATTGCATACATTCCTATTTATTTGAGTAAAACTGCAAGTTTTATCATGTATTTGAGCAGGGAAAGCATAGTCTCCCCCAAGGCTTTAAACCACAGTATCTACAAAGTATAATATTGACATCAGTATCTTTGACGTCTCATACTTTACCTTTTTCAGTACCTCGTCCTGGAGATGATTTTAATATTTTACGCAGTTATGCAACCAATTAGTAATAACACTTAGTCTGTGAGTGTGTGAATGAACAATTACAATGTGCATTTCCCTAACCCTAACTAACTAACTGTGTTATTAAAGGAACAGGCCACCGTTTTTACATACTGAGATATGTTCTTACCTGAGCTTAGACGAGTTCATGTGTACCTGTCTGGTCTTCACGCGTGTCCTCAGTCACGTAAACACAGCATAGACGGCGTTAGCATTTAGCCTCTCCTCTATAGCTTCTAAGTGGATAAAAAGGAGGAACTATATTGTAAGGCGTAATAATACCAGGAGTTCGGCGTCCGCACAGTAAAGTGAAGATATTACTGCGCGGATGTCGAAGTACTCCTGGTGTTGTTACTAGGCTAAATGCTAACGGCGTCTGTGCTGTGTTTGCGTGACTGAGGACAGGCGTGAAACCCAGACAGGCACACATGAACTCGTCTAAGCTCAGGTAAGAACATATGTCAGTATGTGAAAACGGTAGCCTGTTCCTTTAAGTCGTATAAAAGGTCTCCTAATACTTTCAAACAAGTCCTTTTTTCCTCTTAGCAAGTATGTAATGCGTTCCAATGGAAGTGTAGCATCTGTTTACCCCACTGTCCAATACTTGGTCTTCTTTTGTCTATTTCAGCTTGTAATAAACAAATGTCAATAATAATAATATCCTTCACTGTTTTTGCAACTGAAAATGTCCTTATTTCTCCACATTCCCAAATACAACAGAACAGATGAGCTCTGGCTTTAAGCTCTGTATTCATCTGCTGCAAACCTGCCCTGTCTACGGCATCGTCCCTCAAAAATCAATAAATAGATAAAATAGACAACAAACAAAGCCATTTATTGCAGAAGTTGAGTGTGTAGTATTAAAGAGGGGGTATTATGCTTTTTTCAGTCACATAGCACCAGTCTATATCACACTACAATGATGACCAAACCTTCTGCTGGTCTGTAAATGCAGTAAGTTAGAATAACTGCCTTGTATAAAACTGCTCTCTCAAAATGGCTGTAGTGAATGTCTTGAAATAGGCCTCTGTCTCTTTAAGAACCTCTGAGCCTTTCCGACACGCCCCCTCCACACGCTGTCTGTGGCATCAGTGGGGAGGGGGTTCTGCTGAGGAGCAGTGGTTGGTTACTCGGCTGGTGACGAAAGCTCGGAGGCGTCTCCAGGAGGTGGGGGCGTTCCTAGGAGGACTCAGGCAAACCTGTCCCTAAAATGGCTGCCATCAGAGTTTTTACAGATTACTCCAAAATACGTGAATGTGCCAAGGCAACACTTCAGGCATGTTTTTAATGAGGGAATGACATCATAACATGATGTAAAGCTTGAAAAAGTCAATTTTGCATAATACCCCCCCCCCCCCTTTAAATCACTTTCTCTAATATTTTTGCTTCTTTTTCCTCTTTCTTTAAAGCTAACCACGCCAGAAAATGTCCCTTCACGAAGCAGCTCCTCGGGGAAGAGGCTTAAGAAGTCTGCCATTCCGTCGCCCATCCTCCCGTCTCCTCCTCTCACCGCCAAGAATCCGAAAGCTCAAACGCCCAGAGTCCAGACTCGAAGCCAAAGCCCGAGAGTCCAGTCTGAAAACCAGGACCGGAGCCACGATCCGGCGCCCGCGGTCGACCCGGAGGACGCGGCCTGGTCCCACAAAGTCCGCCGCTCCTACAGCCGCCTCAGCGACAAATCCTTCCCCAGCCCCGACTCCTCGCGCCTCTCGCTCTTCGGGTTCGAGAAGCTCCAGACGCCGGAGGTGATGCGGAAAAGCAGCCGGTCGGTTCTGGAAGCTTCCGGGTCTTTCTCCTCGGCCCTGGCCTCGTTCACGTCGCTGCTGGAGTCCGAGGACTGCGCGCCCGCCCCGGATCTACACATCCCCGGAGTGGCCTTGGTCAAGGAGAAGAGGAGGAGGAGGAGGAAGGTCCAGCAGATCGACAGCAGCGAAGTGGACGCGCTGGCGGCGAAGATGAACGCGGAGTTTGAGGAGGCGGAGGACTTCGAGCTGCTGGTGGAGTGAAGAAACCGGACTGGGATTCGGACTCGGACGTTCACCACAACACGACGACACAAACATGATGAGCTGTTAGAGACTGTTTACCCTGTTACTATGTCAAAAACAGACCCGGAGCTGTTTTTAAAGCCTCTCGCGCAGCTTTGAGTGATCTTTGAATCTTCCAGCAGCTGTTCTTAAAGGGAGACAGAACTCATTTTTTTCAATTTTCTGGTTTAAGCTTTCACCTGGAAACGAAAAAACACCTAATCTTCACAAATAAATGTTTAAAGGGCCCAGATTGGCCATTTTATGCTCACTACTGCCACCTCAGGTCTTAAACGTAACTGCAGCTTCTATATTAAAGGGATATTTCAGGATTTTGACATAGGTCCTCATTTCCTAGTTATCCAGAGTGTTGCTGATTTCTGGAGATATTTTTTTTTTGTTATTCATGTAGTTCTTATGTTTGAAGAGTTTCGTGGCGCTAGGCTAGTGCAAGGCTAGTCGATTCCTATGGTATCAGCTAGCCTGCATTAACCCCTTAACTCCCACCTGAACAGAGCACATTTTCTCCAGTTTGGCTTTACCCCAATCCAAAAGCTTCTGGAAAAAGCTGTGAAAATAGCGACAAAACTGAGACGAAAACAATGATGGAAATGTGACAAAAAAGTGAGAAAACATTGACAAAAAATTGACCAAAAATGTGATAAAAAAATGACCTTGCATCACATGAATGATCACATTTTGAGGGACTATTTTCTAGCAGATCATTCCGCCGCTGCGTAGCTTATACCAGTGGTTCTCAACCGGGGGGTCGCCAGATGATTTACATAAAATATACATAATTTCATTAGCATATAATTAGGGCTGCAACTAACGATTATTTTGGTAATCGATTAATCTACCGATTATTTTTACGATTAATCGATTAATCACTTGGCTGTGAAAGGTGCATGGAAATTGTATTTTTTCCATTTTTTTATCACATAAAGCTAAAGTGACGCCGCTTGAGGACATGTTGATGGAATAAACTTAAAGTAAACGTTTGTACAAGGCTATTTGTGCTAATTCTGCTTCTGATTGGACGAGACAAAGACAGATATTAATGAAATTTATAATGTACAAAACACTACAGACCCTAACTTAAAAAAAAAAGAGTAGGTTTTCATCCAAAATACATAATTTTCATGTCTTTTTTGCTCTACTTTAGTCTGTGTTCACTAGAAAACGATTAATCGATTACTGAAATAGTTGACAACTATTATAGTAATCGATTAGTTGTCGATTAATCGATTAGTTGTTTCAGCCCTACATATAATCTAATGTTTTATTGTAGCGTGTGTTTGCAATTTTACCAGAGTGCCATTATTTGATCGTAGTTTGATGAATTTTATTTCAGCCATTTGTTTTTTTTCTTTGTTTTTTAAGAATTATGTCGGCTAATGTTCCTATTTTTCACGGTGTGACACAGGCGGGGGGGTCACGAACCCCTTTACCTGTTGTAATGGGGGTCGCGGCTCCAAAAGGTTGAGAACCACTGGCTTATACAACCACGAAGCTGATGCTGCTCAAATATAAGTTCTTCTAAATGCAAAATTGTTCAAATTACTCTATGGACACAGACATTTATATGGTTAGTCTGGTGTTAAAAGTGATTTGCCTCAGGTGCTCTGTGGAGTGGGTCACACTGTTTTTAATGCAGGCTAGCTGATACCATAGACATGCACTAGCCTTGCACTAGCCTAGCGCCACGAAGCTCTTCAAATATAAGAACTGCATGAATAACCAAAAAAAATATCTCCAGGTATCAGCAACACTCTGGATAACTCGGAAATGAGGCCCTATGTCAAACATCCTGAAACATCCCTTTAAGCTCGTGCATGACGGTGCTTCAGACCCGAAGTAATACCTTTTTGTGCAGGATTTTAGTGGCAGTTGGAACATGTAGGGGGAGGAAAATACATAATTTTAACATTTTTAAACAGATTTAGTTCTTCTCCGTAGATTTATTTGGGAAATGTCAATATCAAGAGCCATTTTTTTTTTCAAATTCAACAACATCTCCACTTAAGTCGCTCCTACAGACTCCAAACTTCCCAGCCTTGGACTCGGAAGATTCTTTTTTAAAGGGATTTTTTAATATCTTATTCCTTGCCTGATTTATTGACACGGTGACATTTAAATTTTCCCACTAATAAACAGCTTATTTTAAAGGAACAGGCCACGTTTTTTTCCAGACTGAGACCTGTTCTCACCTGAGCGTAGACGAGTTGATGTGTCTCAGTCACACACACAGACCAAAGATGTTGTTCGCATTTGGCCTCTCCCTTTATCTTCCTATGGCTCCAAACAGGGGTGAAGTTGGAAGCGACCACACATCCTTTTCTATTGTTTGTGAAGATTCGTTCTGTGCTATTTCAATGTCAAAAAAGTTGTAAAATAGTTTGTTATTCCCATGTATCAAACATCCTTTTTGTAAATGTTTTATTGATTAAAAATAGCACTGAAGGCTCGCCGCTCTGTCCTGGTGTTTCTTTTATTCGTTGACGAGGATAAACGTGTGATTTGTGACGGGCACAGGAATAAGCCACATTTATAAACATTGTGAATGAAGTCGACGTTCATTTGCATATCCTCCAAACAGCTGATAAAACCTGCTTTAAGAATCTACTCAGAACTTATTTAGCAAACAGGAACTTTACAGCATAAAGGCAAAGCTATTGTGACAAACACTCATTATTTTTGGGATATTTTTCAGAACTTATCGATTAAATGTATCCCACAGGTGTTACACAACCTTTTACACCCGAGTATCACTCCAGCCCTCCAACTATTTCATTCTATTCATGACGTCTGGGAAGAATCTCTTCTCGTGCTCCAACAACACCAGACACTTTACTGCAGGGGTAGGCAACGTCAGGCCCGGGGGCCAAATCCGGCCCTCCAGCACAGAACCGCTGGCCCTCAAGGTGATTTTGAGAAACATAATGACACAAATCAGAAAGTACTTTAGGTTAAATGGGAGAAATACTGTCAATACACCCAATTAGGTTATATTATGCACAACTCTGGCATTTGTTTTGAAAGTGCACTAGAAAAATAATAAGAATTTTAAGGAAGAAATGACAGAAACCTACCTTGAATTAAGAGATTCAATCTAAGTTTTGAGTAGATTTGGTCTGGTCTGGTCTCAGATAAAACATCTTATCGCCAATGGAACAACTCATTCTCTTAACTCAGATTATGTTCAAGTGAAAAACAAATCTGTTTAAAAGTAAAAATTCATTTGTCTGATTTCAAAGTGGGTTTTATGTTTGTTCCATTGGCATCAGCGTTTGTATCTTTCGCTTGCATTAGTCCAAACAGACTCAACACAAAGAACCTTTATTCAAGCAATTTTAAGTCATTTATCTCATTTAAAGGAATAGGCCACCGTTTTTACATACGGAGATATGTTCTTACCTCACTTTAGCCGAGTTAATATATCCCCGTCTGGTCTTTGTCCGTGCGCTCTGCCAGGCAAACGGAGCACATACGCAGCCTCTCCCACATGTCATATAGCTCCGAAAAAGCTCACGTAAGAAGCTACCAAGCTCTTCCACGTGTTCCCTATTTAAATAAAGTTACGTGAAGTGTTTTCATGCGAAGTATATTTACACAGAAATGAAACATGTCGATTTTATAAGCAAATAAAAAGGGGTACTATATTGTGAGGCGTAATGATACGAGGAGTAAAACGTCCGCGCAGTAACTCCTAAAGGTTATTGACGGAAGTGAGCGGGGAAGTCTTCGTGACAGAGCGCACGGACAAAGACCAGACGGGGATATATTAACTCGGCTAAAGTGAGGTAAGAGCATATCTCAGTATGTTAAAACGGTGGCCTATTCCTTTAAGATGGTATTTTTCCAGTGTAGTGCTTTACTTTGGCCTAAAACTGGCGGCTTCGGCCCTCGGTCTTTTTACAATGAAAAAAATTGGCCTCCGTTAAGAAAACTTGCCTAACCCTGATCTACTGCAATTCACAAATATACAATTAATAACTCATGAGTAAAGATTTTTACTATTTATCCGAATGCCTCGTCAACCTGATAAATGTCGGTCCTTTGACCTGTCCTAAAGCTGCCATATATTGGTCTGATGTTCAACAATCACCAGAACTTTATTAATTATCATTGGAACATCTCAGATATTTAGAAAAGTGACTCTAGCACGACGTCATCAGTGTGAAAGAATCACTTCTGATCCTGGAAGAACCAGAACCGAACTCTAAAGTGTGTCCAGGAGTTATTCAATAATAAATACTTTACTCCACAACATCTGGCCACCCTTTATATCCACCCTTTACAATCTACATCTGTGTGAATATCAACATGTTCAGGACTAAATTACTGGGCTCAGGTTCTAGAATGTGATGATGTCACATGACCCAGTGGGAGGAGCCAGTTTTTCCTATTAAAGAGGGGGTATTATGCTTTTTTTTAATCACCTAGCACCAGTCTATAGCGCACAATAGACAATAGATACAGACGGCATCTCGTCATAGAAGGGGGCGTGGCTTCGCCGAGGGGGAAAATAGAATCTTTAGGGAAACACAATTTTCCACTTTTTTTTGCCATTTTCTGGTGGAATATGAACTTATTTATCACATAAATAAAGTCAAATGTAAATCGGGTCCATATGGATATTTTCTCACAGCAGATTGTTCAGTAGAAGTGAAAAAACGGCAGTTGTAGCAAGCGCTAGCTAACCGTTAGCATTAGCCCGATGCTAACATGTAGCATCATGTTAGCATTCTCCGTTATTTATGTATTTATGGGCTGTTGGACCACTTTGCTCCTCCCCATGTCTTTGTATCTTTATTTATTAGAAAACTATATCCATAATTCAGCATTTGTTAAAGTAGATTTGGAATAATTAGAGAAAGTTTAGATTTTTTCAAAATTGTTTTTCCCCCTTAACTGTTTTCAAACATGACCATATATGGACGATTCCAGAGATGCCGTCTGTATCTATGACGAAACCTGTGGTCTGTAAATGCAGTAAATTAGAATAACTGCCTTGTATAAAATGTCTCTCTCAAAATGGCTGTAGTGAATGTCTTGAAATAGGCCTCTGTCTCTTTAAGAACCTCTGACTCTTTCCGACACGCCCCCTCCACACGCTGTCTGTGGCATCAGTGGGGAGGGGGTTCTGCTGAGGAGCAGTGGTTGGTTACTCGGCTGGTGACGAAAGCTCGGAGGCGTCTCCAGGAGGTGGGGGCGTTCCTAGGAGGACTCAGGCAAACCTATCCCTAAAATGGCCGCCATCAGAGTTTCTACAGATTACTCACAAATACGTGAATGTGCCAAGGCAACACTTCAGGCATGTTTTTAATGAGGGAGTGACAGAATAACATGATGGAAAGCTTGAAAAAGTCAATTTTGCATAATACCCCCCCTTTAACTGCATTACACTTTCACAAGTCATAACTAAAATGAAAATGTATGAATTAGAAAAATGATCATTAATCACTGGGTCCATGATCTCTCTGTACAAGACCAAACATTTTGTCAGTTACCACGGTTACCATAGTTACCGTCAGTTGCTCCTCAGTGTTATGGGCTCTTTAGAATATTACGATGTCACGTGAACGCTGCCTATTAATAACTGTATAACTGCATTTGTGCTTCAGGCCCTGGTGTGGGTCAGATCTGGGTGTCGGTCCTTTAGTTTCTACTCATGAGTGGTTGGTGGGTCGGAGAGTCGACCCCAGGGCAGCTGTGGCTACAATAATAGCCATCAAGTATGGAGTGACTGAATAAAACCAATGCGTTATTACTATTGTGTTAACATGTGTTTTTCTCCTCAGTCACACGTCGTGTCTTTTACAAATCCACACATTTGACTTTTCCGCAGCTCCGAGTGCTGTGAGGAACGACACCTCCAGACCCGGGCGGGGCAGAGACGGTTATTTCCAGCCTGAATAAAAACAGTTTGAATGAATAACAAATGAAGCTCCGCGTTTCCCTTTGCTCCTAACGAGGAGACGTTTCCTCAGTGAGAGGAACGAGAAACGAGGCCGCGGGCGCTTCTCAAACAAAACCACACGGAGGGAAGTGTTTCAGATGCTCACGGTGAGATCCAATGAGAACTGAATGATCCTGGAGCTCTGTGGTCGGGGCTTCGTGTCCCTGTAGGGTCTCCCAGAGCAAACAGGTCCTCAGTGACGGGTCAGAAGAACCTAATGAGAGACCAACAGGCCCGGTCAGAACCATGAGGACCTTCTGTGGACCCACCGCCTTCAGGAGGAGCCGTAAGGGGCTGGTAAAGTGTGATTTGGGCACCACGACCTGGAAACAGAAAAGTGGAAGAAAATGGATGGATGCTTTAAAACCTCTTACCACCCGCCTAAACCAAATGCATTCTGTCCTCTCTGGCTGTTATATAGGCCTGTGTAACACCTCATTTGAAAGCTAAGACCCAGAAAACTGATCTTTTTCCTTGCGTTGTTGCTGTGTTGTGTCACCTTTTGTTTGTTATTTTTTTTCGTTTTTTTTTCTTTTTGGTTGAGTTTTTTTTCACTTTTTGCTGAATCTTTGTCACATTTTTGTTGAAATTTTGTTGATTTTTTTGTTGAATTTTTGTCATTTTTTTGTTGAATTTTTGTCATTTTTTGTTGAATTTTTGTTGAATTTTTGCTGAATTTTTGTCACATTTTTGTTGAATTTTCGTCATTTTTTTGTCGAATTTTCGTCATTTTTTTGTTGAATTTTTGTTGAATTTTTGTTGAATTTTTGTTGAATTTTTGTTGAATTTTTGTCACATTTTTGTCACATTTTTGTCACATTTTTGTAACATTTTTGTCACATTTTTGTCACATTTTTGTCACATTTTTGTCACATTTTTGTCACATTTTTGTTGAATTTTTGTCACATTTTTGTTGAATTTTTGTCACATTTTTCTTGAATTTTTGTCACATTTTTGTTGAATTTTTCTCATTTTTTGTTGATTTTTTGTCCAATTTTTGTTGATTTTTTGTCATTTTTTGATGAATTTTTGTCATATTTTGATGAAGTTTTGTCACATTTTTGTTGAATTTTTGTCACATTTTTGATGAATTTTTGTCACATTTTTGATGAATTTTTCTTGATTTTTTGTCACATTTTTGTTGCGTTTACATCCTTGTTTTCTTCTCATTTTTTGTGGCTATTTTGGTGCTTTTTCCCCAAGAATCTTTTTGATTGGGGTAACGCCAAACTGGAGAAAATGGGATCCGTTCAGGTGGGAGTTAAGAGGGTAAAGTGTCGACAGAAATACAGTGAGACACAGTGTTAGTAAATAAACAACATTGCAGGAAAAGTCTAATTTTCACATGGCCACAGTTATTGCTATGATCAATAACAATAACTGTGATTATTATTTATGATCATGCTGTGAAATGCAGATAAAACCTCTTTACATTTACATCTGACGTAAATGTGATGCATAACTGTAACATCATGAATTACTAATGTCATTTACACGAACACGGGGGCGGGTCTTCAGTCTCTTTCCCTTTGAGCTTCTATAAACCGTGACTGAAAGTTAAATGCTCAAATAAATACTAATACTACGCCTAAACTGTGAGTCCAAACACACAGACTGATGGAGCTTCTCGGCCTAGAATTCTTTTGAAAACAGCTGCAGTTCTGTTTCCACCGCTTTGTTTTTCCACAAATATGTTTTTAAATCGCACTTTTGCAGCCCTTCCCCTCTCGCTGCTTCTCTCTCATGTCTTGGTAATTAAGAATAGCCTCCAAACATGGCGGTGGAGGATGAGGGGGGTAGAGGGGGGGTTTGTGGCAGTGGAGCTTTGGAGATGAGAGTAAATGATTAAAATAATTACAGCGGGCGCGTTGACGAGCCGCTGGTGGAGCCGGGGCAGACCTCCGGACATGTGCGGGTAATTAGATAATTAATCCCAATGCAAATGATGAGGACTAACGAAGCAGTCAGGCTGAACCGAGCAGAGACTGGCCCGGGGTCAGTGTGCACGAGGACACAAGACGAAAACACAGGCCTGACCCCAAAAGCAGCTACACGTCCCTCTTTATGGTCAAACTGCGGAGGGATTTAGACCTTTACCACCCAGTCCCATCCGTTAGTCCTTAACCCCTTAACTCCCACCTGAACCGAGCACATTTTCTCCAGTTTGGCTTTACCCCAGTCCAAAAGCTTCTGGAAAAAAGCTGTGAAAATAGCGACAAAACTGAGACGAAAACAATGATGGAAATGTGACAAAAAAGTGACGAAAACATTGACAAAAAAAAGTGATGAAAAATTGATGAAAAAGTGGCAAAAATGTCACAAAAATGTCACAAGAAATGTATGGAAGCCCGTTTCCGCCATGTTAAAAAATAAAAGCCCAACAGGAAGTCGAAATTACGAGATTTAAAGTCATAATTTTGTGTTTAAAACACAAAATTCCGAGTTTAAATCTCGAAATTACGAGTTTTTAAGATCCGTAATCATGGACGTCAGCCCTATTTTACTTTGAAAATCCGTATGTCGTTGCCGTTCTCTTTCCTGTCTGATGCGTCTGAGCTGTGGAGCTTGATCTGGCCGAGCCGTATCTTGGAATCGTATCATGCCTGAAAAACAACTGCGAGTTTGGGGCAAACTCGTGCCTCTTTGCCTCTGTCATGTCTTATGGACCCCCCTATGGTCTCCCCGCTGGATAAAAGGGCGATGCCGGTGGACAATGGCTAGTCTAGGTTAGCCTGGTTAGCATGTGTGATCCACCTCATTGTTGATTAAAAAAGTCTGCAATTAACCACCAATGCGTCAATCCCGGCTCAGTGTGTGATCGGTGTTAAAGGGATGCTTTATGTAGACGGTGTTAAAGGGATGCTTTATGTAGATGGTGTTAAAGGGATGCTTTATGTAGACGGTGTTAAAGGGATGCTTTATGTAGACGGTGGGTTTATTGACTTTATTCAGGCATATTTCACATTTTCACATGATCATGATCATCCGAAGTTCATGGAAGTTCATGATGCTACGATCGTAGCATTAGCTTTGGGAATGCCCGGCATCATCAAGGCCTAAACACATTCCTATCGTGGATACAGACATTTTTAATAAGTTTTCTTGTCACTGCTTTTAATCCTGGGTGTTGAGGTCAAATAAACACTTCTGTGTCTTTGTAAAAGTCCCAGAGTTGCTGTAGCTCCGGTTCACAACACGATGAAGCTAATCCTCCATGACTGTTTGTTTACATCTGCACCAGTGGTTCCGCTGTCCCGACGTCTATGATCACGGATCTGAAAAACTCCAAATTCCGAGTTTAAAAGTCGTAATTTCGATTTAAACTCGACATTTTGTGTTTTAAACACGAAATTATGACTTTAAATCTCGTAATTTCGATTTTCCGTTGGGCTTTTATTTTTTAACATGACATAAAATGGACAAAAAATGCACAAAAAATTGACAAAAATTGACAAAAAATTGACAAAAAATTGACAAAAAATTGACAAAAAAAGACAAAAATGTTACAAAAATTTCTAATATTTGACAAAAAAATGACAAAAAAATGACCAAAATGTGACAAAATGTGACAAAAAAATTACAAAAATTTGACAGAAAAATGATGTTGTGCATTTCACTCACAGTTTTGTTACTATGAGGGTGACGACGGCTCACACTGAACTAAAAAAAAGCAGCAGTGTTTAACTAAAACGCTCACATTAGACGATAAAAGAACAAAGTGGTGCAGAGGTCGGGAAGCTCATTTCGACCCGAGTTCCTCAGTCGTTTCGGAGCGAGTGTTCACCTTCGTTATCCAACTGGGGAGTCGTTCGCCCGAGTTACCGAGGACCAAATCAATCAATCAACCAATGGTTTTGTGTAGCCCAATATCACAGCAGGAGTTTCCTCACAGCTGCACCGGACATTAAAGCAGTACTAAGTAACGTGTTTACCTTAATAAACCCTCCCCATAGTCCCTGTGGGGGTAATACAAGTGTTTATGGGAGGATTGGAGGGTCTTTCATCTCCCCCTGGTGTCTCTGGCCAGAAAACCATGTTTGCAACTTGACCGCCACCGGTGCGGAGAAAGCAATACACACTAATGAAATCACGAAGAAGAAGCTAACAGGCTAACGGGCAAAGCTAACTGCGGGCTAACGTCACTTTAAACAGTATTTACAGCAAAGTTTGAGAGAAAAAAAATATTTCCATTGTATAATTGGATGCACAGTAACCCTCTCTCCCTTCGCCTTTCCTGTCAGCGTAGTATTTACTCTCCAAGACCATTAATAAGTTAAAAAATCGTAACTTGCTACGACACCCGCAGTTGCGCTTATGGCCTCTAGGGGGAAGAGTTACTTAGTACTGCTTTAAGGCAGTATAACAGAGCAGTAAATATGACAATGTAAACATCCTGAAACATCCCTTTAACTCTGTCCCTGAAACAACAGCCTGGTCTATTTTCCCAGTGCCTGTTTTCGATATTTGTGTTTTTTCGATACCCGTAGTACCCATAGTACCCGTAGTACCTGTACTTCTCACCCCTGGTTTATCGGTCGCCCTCGTTATAGAATCAGTGCAGTATGAAGCCACAGCGCCCCCTAGTTCAGCCCCGGTTCTCCCCTACTCGACCCTCTGACAGCGAGAGTTGGATTTGCATTTACAGCTTTGACGTGTGTGTATTTTTACTGTGCCCCCCCCCCCCTCTCCTCTCCCCCCCCCCCTCGCTCTGCTGTGGTTCCTGTCGACTCGCTCGGGTTTATCTGCAGCTCACACAGGAACTGCCTCCGGGCCCGAGCGCAGCCTCTCACCGTCAGAGACACAGAGGGAGCGGCGAGGGGGGGGACGAGGGGGGGGGACGAGGGGGGGGGACGAGGGGGGGGGACGAGGGGGGGGACGAGGGGGGGGGGGGCACACCAGCAAAAACCCCAACACTGCTCCACCCGACCAGCCCTTTTCATGTCACTAACTCAAAAATCATTCGATCCATCTGTGTTTGTGCAGCAGCGCTTTGACGGACGGGGAAACTGACCCCAGATCAGCGTGAGGAGCACCTGTGTCCTGATTGGTCAACAGTGTCATGTGATCACAGGCTCCTGAACTCACCGGGTTTGCCTGAGGTGGAGTTTACAGGTTTACTCAGGTCTGCTTTAACTCTCGTGTTGTTATTAATATCACACACATGACCTACTTTACTTCACACACGGAAAATACTGCAACACTTTACTTACTGGCTGCACATACGCACAGATACTATCACCTGGGTAGAAAGTATAAAATACAAGACAGTCAGTACTTTGTCCCCCACATGTCACTACATCAAATATTAACATAACTTATGTGTATATATGTTACATTTGTGAATGAAATATAACTGGACAATGGCACTAGATCCTCATTCCCAACAATATTATCGAAAAGGGAACGAGGGGGGGGGGGGGATTGTGGCCAGGGCTTAAACGGGACTAAAATAACTGGAACAAAGAAACATAAAGGCAAACATTTTATTTACTCTGGACCAGTAGCTTGTTGATGATATTTGAGGCGAACAATCAAGGCAGCTAAAAGATTCACTGCAGAGACAACAGTAACTTTTTACCAATGGGCGAAGATTGCGCTTCTGTATCGTCCTTATGGAGCTGACATTGCTGTAATACCGCCCCCTGGTGGCCGGGGACGACTCCAAGAGACACTTGGGAGCATTGATTCTAATGGGACTTCGGAAAACGGCTTAAAAGCAGTTTTTCTTTTTCTAAAAGTCGCCGTGACAATGGATGCATGGGATTCAATTCTGTCTAGTAGTGGGTTACACATTAGAGAAGCTAGGGGCAAGTTTACTCAATACTAATTTCTTAAAGGAATAGGCCACCGTTTTTATATACTAAGATATGTTCTTACCTAACCTTAGCCGAGGTAATATATCCCCGTCTGGTCTTTGTCCGTGCGCTCTGTCACGCAAACGGAGCACATACGCAGCCTCTCCCACATGTCACATAGCTCCGAAAAAGCTCACGATAGAAGCTACCAAGCTCTTCCACGTGTTCCCTATTTAAATAAAGTTACGTGAAGTGTTTTCATGCGAAGTATATTTACACAGAAATGTAGCATGTCGATTTTATAAGCAGATAAAAAGGGGGGACTATATTGTGAGGCGTAATGATACGAGGAGCACAGTGTCCGCGCAGTAACTCCTAAAGACTTCCCCCGCTCACTTCCGTCAATAGAAGCTGCGTGACTTGTAGAGAGCAGCAGAGAACAGTTGAAGAAGCGTGGAAAACTTGTGAACAATGCCTTTTACGTGCATCGTGCCGGGCTGTGATAACAAGCAGAAAGTATATAGTGTAGTAATGTTTCACAGATTTCCAACTCACCCCGGACGACGACACAGGACTCAGGACCTCGACCATGAGGTAGGAATGCGCGAGCACTTTCCGAAAATATATTTTCTGCTTGTTGTAAAAGGCTCTGTACGTGAGCTTTTTCGGAGCTATGTGACATGTGGGAGAGGCTGCGTATGTGCTCCGTTTGCCTGGCAGAGCGCACGGACAAAGACCAGACGGGGATATATTAACTCGGCTAAAGTGAGGTAAGAGCATATCTCAGTACGTAAAAACGGTGGCCTATTCCTTTAATAGATATTATTATACTCCTTCAAGGCTTTATAAAATGGGTATTGTCAGAAACGATCTTTGTTGGAAATGCCAAATAGCTAAAGGTACTTTGATGCACGCCCTTTGGGAATGTCCGGTGATCTCTCCTTTTTGGAGCAGCGTTTTGGTTATCCTGTAATCTGAGAGGTGCCAATGTTAAACAAACATACATTTAGAGCGTTAAATACTGCTTTGGTAACATGTTCCCGACTCATTTTGAAATTTTGGAAGGACTCTCATGCCCCAACACTTAGAATGTGGAAAGAAAGAATGACTGAAAATGTTGCGTGCGAAAATATGCTGGGAAGACAACACTGTACGAATGAAACCATGAAGGAACAATGGGACAGTTTCTGCACCTACACCTACAGTGTGATGTGGATATCAGCTGATTACAGAGGTTAGGATGTGGCTTTGTTCTGCACTGCCTGGATACAGTGCGCCTGGCTGGGTTTGGTCGGGTGCGGTGTCGGAGGTGGTGTGGAATGGAGTGTTACCAAGATTAATAATGTACCTCACTGTTTTTGTTTGTTTGTTTGTTATAAAAGACAAAACTCAATAAATATTTGAATTATTAAAAAAAAAAAAGTCGCTGTGACCCATGTGACCCATGTGACCAGGCTGGGGGAGGTGAAATATGTTTAACCACGCTGGTTTTTGTTTATCAGGGCGAAATTTGGAAGCATTTTCAGTGCATTGACTGGCTCCAGAGCAATGGCCGCTGGCTGCCCTGCTTTTTGACCACAAACGTGGGGGCCGCCATTGCTCCGCCGTTGCTGCAGTACCGCCATATCGCCGCTAGGCCCCCATTGAAAAGCATTGGACTTTAGACACGTTAAAAACTACTTTAAAGCCTGGTTTCAATTGTTTCAACACTAGACTAGGCTGGATCTTCCTCCTGAGATAACGCTGGGTTAATCACAATATATGAAACCAGGCTGGTTTTCGTAAGAAGAATTTTTGAAATCTCGTACTTAATGAGGCTCGGACTGTTAGCATTGGAGCAGCGCGAGCTACACGTCACGCAAGGGTCGAGTCTACAGTGAAGATCCCGCCCTCATGCCCTTTTTAGGAACATGCTTCGTCAGAGCTGGGGAGGAGGAGTCTGTAAATCCGCCATGAATTCCCCCTCGACCGTGGTCATTCTGGTAAACGGGGAGGAGTGAGCATAAGACGTCCATTTTTTTTACAGTCTATGCTCCAGAGCCTGTCAATCAAGCTCTGGAGCTCTGTGGAGGCTCCGCCCACTCCTCGAGTGCAGGGCTTCCCTTCCTCTCGTTTTTGATTCCAGAAGCAGAACTTCTCTTCATTTTCTTGGAGCTGCGTCTGTTTACTGCACCATGTGATCGCTCTCTCTCTCTCTCTCTCTCTCTCTCTCTCTCTCTCTCTCTCTCTCTCAGGAGCAGGTGAGGGAGGGGCGTTTGGCTCATGGGGCCCTTTCAGGGAATCTGCTCGTTACTGTTGTTGTAGTGAGTAGGGCTGGGCACCGTTTTTTTTTTCCGATACCATTACTGTAACGATACCAGCTTTTCGGTACCGGTGCCTTAACGGTACTTTTTTCGATACCTTTGTTATTTTAATTGAGTTAAAATAATGTGCAGGAAAAGTATGGTTCAGGAGGAAGTCCAAACACAACACATCAGAAAACAGGAGCAGCAGCGTCACCTGGAACTTCATGTTTTGAGCAGAATTCCCACTAAAGCCGTGATAAAAAGAGAGTTCGGACATTATTACCTCCTGAGCTGCAGGAACAGACCAGATCCACATCAGGACCGTTTACTGAAGATAAACTTTTCTAAACTCACTGCGCTGTTCGACAGTGAAAGCTCCTCACACGTCACAGATCTGTTACATAGTGAGAGCGCTCACTCTGTCACTGACAATGCACCATAACTGTTCCAAACATGGCTAATGCAGAGTGAGCCTCACCTTTTCCAGAGACAATCTTTGATCCAAACGCTCCGGTGCAGCTGGAGTTTAAACAACAGCAGTAACTTCAGGCTCTGCGGCTAAAGCTAAAGCTAAAGGTAAAGCTAAAGCTAAAGGTAAAGGTAAAGGTAAAGGTTAAGGTAAAGGTAAAGGTAAAGGTAAAGGTAAAGGTAAAGGTAAAGGTAAAGCTAAAGGTAAAGCTAAAGCTAAAGCTAAAGGTAAAGCTAAAGGTAAAGGTAAAGCTAAAGCTAAAGGTAAAGGTAAAGCTAAAGGTAAAGCTAAAGGTAAAGCTAAAGGTAAAGCTAAAGGTAAAGCTATAGGTAAAGCTAAAGCTAAAGGTAAAGGTAAAGCTAAAGGTAAAGCTAAAGGTAAAGCTAAAGCTAAAGGTAAAGGTAAAGCTAAAGGTAAAGCTAAAGGTAAAGCTAAAGGTAAAGCTAAAGCTAAAGGTAAAGCTAAAGGTAAAGGTAAAGCTAAAGGTAAAGCTAAAGGTAAAGCTAAAGTTAAAGCTAAAGGTAAAGCTAAAGCTAAAGGTAAAGCTAAAGCTAAAGGTAAAGCTAAGGTAAAGCTAAAGGTAAAGCTAAAGCTAAAGGTAAAGCTAAAGGTAAAGCTAAGCTAAAGCTAAAGGTAAAGGTAAAGCTAAAGGTAAAGCTAAGGTAAAGCTAAAGGTAAAGGTAAAGCTAAAGGTAAAGGTAAAGCTAAAGGTAAAGGTAAAGCTAAAGGTAAAGCTAAGGTAAAGCTAAGGTAAAGCTAAAGGTAAAGCTAAAGGTAAAGCTAAAGCTAAAGGTAAAGGTAAAGCTAAAGGTAAAGGTAAAGCTAAAGGTAAAGCTAAGGTAAAGCTAAGGTAAAGCTAAAGGTAAAGGTAAAGCTAAGGTAAAGCTAAAGGTAAAGGTAAAGCTAAGGTAAAGCTAAAGGTAAAGGTAAAGCTAAAGGTAAAGGTAAAGCTAAAGGTAAAGGTAAAGCTAAAGGTAAAGCTAAGGTAAAGCTAAGGTAAAGCTAAAGGTAAAGGTAAAGCTAAAGGTAAAGGTAAAGCTAAAGGTAAAGCTAAAGCTAAAGGTAAAGCTAAGCTAAAGCTAAAGGTAAAGGTAAAGGTAAAGGTAAAGCTAAAGGTAAAGCTAAAGGTAAAGGTAAAGGTAAAGGTAAAGCTAAAGGTAAAGCTAAAGGTAAAGGTAAAGCTAAAGGTAAAGCTAAAGGTAAAGGTAAAGCTAAAGGTAAAGCTAAAGGTAAAGGTAAAGGTAAAGGTAAAGGTAAAGCTAAAGCTAAAGGTAAAGCTAAAGGTAAAGGTAAAGGTAAAGGTAAAGCAAAAGCTAAAGCTAAAGCTAAGCTAAAGCTAAAGGTAAAGGTAAAGCTAAAGGTAAAGCTAAAGGTAAAGCTAAAGGTAAAGCTAAAGGTAAAGGTAAAGGTAAAGCTAAAGCTAAAGGTAAAGCTAAAGGTAAAGCTAAGGTAAAGCTAAAGGTAAAGGTAAAGCTAAAGGTAAAGCTAAAGGTAAAGGTAAAGCTAAAGCTAAAGGTAAAGGTAAAGCTAAGCTAAAGCTAAAGGTAAAGGTAAAGCTAAAGGTAAAGCTAAAGGTAAAGCTAAAGGTAAAGGTAAAGGTAAAGGTAAAGCTAAAGGTAAAGCTAAAGGTAAAGCTAAAGGTAAAGCTAAAGCTAAAGGTAAAGCTAAAGGTAAAGGTAAAGCTAAAGGTAAGGTAAAGGTAAAGCTAAAGGTAAAGCTAAAGGTAAAGCTAAAGCTAAAGGTAAAGCTAAAGGTAAAGCTAAAGCTAAAGCTAAAGGTAAAGGTAAAGGTAAAGCTAAAGCTAAAGCTAAAGGTAAAGCTAAAGCTAAAGGTAAAGCTAAAGCTAAAGCTAAAGCTAAAGGTAAAGCTAAAGCTAAAGGTAAAGCTAAAGGTAAAGCTAAAGGTAAAGCTAAAG
The DNA here is from genome assembly GCF_951799975.1 of Gobius niger. Classification (NCBI taxonomy): domain Eukaryota; kingdom Metazoa; phylum Chordata; class Actinopteri; order Gobiiformes; family Gobiidae; genus Gobius; species Gobius niger. The sequence goes on along the minus strand of NC_136865.1, from coordinate 30,228,238 downwards.
CTAAAGGTAAAGCTAAAGGTAAAGCTAAAGGTAAAGCTAAAGCTAAAGGTAAAGCTAAAGGTAAAGCTAAAGGTAAAGGTAAAGCTAAAGGTAAAGCTAAAGGTAAAGCTAAAGGTAAAGCTAAAGGTAAAGCTAAAGCTAAAGGTAAAGGTAAAGCTAAAGCTAAAGGTAAAGCCCATGTGTTTCTTGTTGTCACTGCCGTGTTGTGCTTTCCTCTTTGTCTCAGAGCTCTAGTTTCTTATTCAGTCCTGGTTTAGTCCTGGTTTAGTCCTGGTTTAGTCCTGGTTTAGTCCTGGCTCAGACCGCGGCTCTTTTAATGACTGAATGTGAGTAAGTCACAGCTTTGCTTCTGCATTTTTGCTGAAGCTGCTCATGAGTTCAGGCTTTTTTAGACTCACTGTGGATCATTTATTGACGTTTGGAGAGAAAAAGTACTGAAAATTAACACCCTAGTAGTGACTTTATTCTCTTGTTTCTGGGGCCCCGGAGCAGCTGCCTGCCTTGTCTAATGTAAGCTACGCCTCTGCCCGTACGCGCCCCACAGTTTGAGAAGCCCTGCCTGTCTGTCCCTGGAGTGGGATGTTTAAGTCTCTGGATTAAAGTTTAATGAACAGATCGTTGTCTCCGGTTTATCTGCTCCACGTTGGAACAGGACGGCGTCGCTCTGAGATTCAGCGTGAAGTCATTTCTACAGCGCTGACCTGACCCCCACCGGCACTTTCGGCAGGTCGGCTTTACCCAAATCTAAAAGCTTCAAAAAGTGTCAAAATAGTGACGAAAATGAGATGAAAACGAAGGTGAAAATGTGACAAAAAAGAGACAAAAAAGTGTTGAAAAAATTCAGAAAAAAGTGATGGAAAAAAAATGAAAAAGTGACGAAAAAGTGATGAAGAAATAATGAAAAAGAAAAAAATGAAAAAGTGACAAAAAAGTGATGAAGAAATAATGCAAAAAAAAATGAAAAAGTGACAAAAAACTGATGAAAAAATTATGAAAAAATTATGAATTTTTTTTTTTTTTTAAATTGAAAAAGTGACGAAAAAGTGATGAAGAAATAATAAAAAAGTGATGAAAAAATTCAGAAAAAAGTGATGGAAAAAAAATGAAAAAGTGATGAAAAAATGATGGAAAAAAAATTGGAAAAAAATTATGAAAAAGTGACAAAAAAGTGACGAAAAAGTGATGAAGAAATAATGCAAAAAAATATGAAAAAGTGACGAAAAAGTGATGAAGAAATAATGCAAAAAAAATGAAAAAGTGACGAAAAAGTGATGAAGAAATAATGAAAAAAAAAATTGAAAAAGTGACGAAAAAGTGATGAAGAAATAATGCAAAAAAAATTTAAAAAGTGACGAAAAAGTGATGAAGAAATAATGAAAAAAAAAATTAAAAAGTGACAAAAAAGTGACGAAAAAGTGATGAAGAAATAATGCAAAAAAAAATGAAAAAGTGACGAAAAAGTGATGAAGAAATAATAAAAAAGTGATGAAAAAATTCAGAAAAAAGTGATGGAAAAAAAATGAAAAAGTGATGAAAAAATGATGGAAAAAAATATGAAAGAAAATATGAAAAAGTGACAAAAAAGTGACGAAAAAGTGATGAAGAAATAATGAAAAAAAAATGAAAAAGTGACGAAAAAGTGATGAAAAAATGATGAAAAAATGATGAAAAAAAATTGTAAAAATGACAAAAACGATTGATGAAATGAAAATGTATTAAAAAATGATAATGAAAAAGTGATAAAAAAAAATAAAGAAAAAGTGAGGAAAGAGTGATATTAAAGTGACGGAAATGCCACAAAAGAGCAACAAAAGAAGTGAGAAAAACTGATCGACGAAAATCCAACAAAAAAGTTATGGAAAATACCGTCAAAAAAGTGGGGACTGTGCAGCAACAACGTGAGGAAAAAGCTCAGTTTAGATGAGTTTTGTAGGTCTTAGCTTTCAAATGAGGCCTATGTGACCTTTTAGATCTGGGTAAAGCTGGACCGGAGTATAAATGCACTCGGTGAAGGCGAGGGAAACACAAGTTAACGGAGTCTGTCAATCTGTCATTGTCATTACGGACGATGGATGATTCCTGACGTTTTACGGGACGCCTTTGGCCCCGCCCCCTCTCCTTCCCCCCCTCCCCCCCTCCCCCCCCCGGGTCTCACAGCCTCCGCTCCCGAATCTAAATCGAAGCGACGGTTTGCATACATTTCTCCCCCTGCAGCTGCCTCCATGACCCGCTCCTTCCACCTGCTGCCGACCCTTCTTCTTCTCACACAAACTCCCACAATCCTCCACAGGGGCGTATCCTCACCCCCCCCCCCCCCCCCTCATCGGGACCCCCCCCCAGACCCGACCCCCTTAAGCGTGAAACAGCGGCCCATTCTGCGGCCTTTGTGGCGCCGCTTTATGAAGTCTGGGGGGTAAATAATCCCTCCTCCGGGCGATTGTGTCGACGTTTATTCGCTGGTTAGAGCAGGAGACGCAGCTGAGCGCGACTGGCGGCACAAAGGACGGCAAACTGAGGGCTGAAAGGAGCGGGATATAATGGAGTGAATGGGATTATGGGAAACGGAGTCAAGTGGAGGTCGAGGGCGGGGTCACAATGGAAGCAGCAGGGAGTGAAAGGTTTCATTTTAGAGACTTCGGATTCGGCTCGTTCTGAGTCAACGCTGCAATGAAATATAATCACGATGAGTTCAAGGGACTCAGATAAAGTCAGGGATTTATAGATATAAGTCATTTTAGTGATGAAAATGAAAACGCCACAAAATCCGACGAAAACATGGCAACAAACAAGGATGAAAACACAACATGTCATTTTATGTCACATTTTTGTCATTTTTTCATAATTTTTTAAAAATCACATTTTGGTCACATTTCTGTCATTTTTTCGTCCATTTCATATAATTTTTTTGTCCATTTTCTGTCATTTTTTCAGCATTTTTTTGGCAATTTTTTGATCAAATTTTTATCAATTTTTTGTCCGTTTTTGTCATTTTTTTGTCATTTTTTTGTCAATTTTTTGTCAATTTCTTATGACATTTTTGTGACATTTTTTCCACTTTTTCATCAATTTTTCATAACTTTTTTGTCAATGTTTTCTCACTTTTTTGTCACATTTTTTTCAATTTCTTGTGACATTTTTGCCACTTTTTAATACATGTTTCGTCACTTTTTTGTCAATGTTTTCTCACTTTTTTGTCACATTTCCATCATTGTTTTCGTCTCACTTTTGTTGCTATTTTCACAGCTTTTTTCCAGAAGCTTTTGGATTGGGGTAAAGCCAAACTGGAGAAAAGGTGCTCGGTTAAGGCGGGAGTTACGGGGTTAAGAGTCATTTCTTGTAGGGCTTCAGTTTATCAGTATTTTAGTAATCGATGAATCTGCAGATCCTCCAGGAAGCTCCACCTGAACGTGGTGGAGGTTTGAGTCTGAATGATCCTGGAGCTCTGGGCTTGGTGCCCCTGTAGGGTCTCTCAGGGCAAACAGGTCCTCGGTGACGGGTCAGAAGCTCCATATGAGAGACCAACAGGCCCAGAACCGTGAGGCCGTCCTTCTGTGGACCCACCACCTGCAGGGGGCGCCATAGCTACAACCCATCTGTACAATGAATGATGGCTTTTCCCACATGGAGCTAAAGTGGAGCAGCTTGAGGACGTGTCGATGGAGTAAAGTTAAAGTAAATGTTTGTAGTCGACCTGAAAGAGCCAGATTGATTTTTCAGAGTCAATAACATCAGTCTGGGCCCGCGGCGAATCGTTCGGATCCAAATCCAGTCCATGTTTTGAAAAGAGTGAGGTGTGTTTGTGTTTGTGTCATGTTCAGCACCTCGTGGTTCTTGTGATCTTGTTTGTCAAAACCGTTGGTTCTGTCCTAGCAGTGAAGGCGGTTCCTCGACCCCTCCTGGAAAAATATGTATACGGATTTTTATGCATTTTAAAAGTTTTTACCATAAATTGCACAAGAAGTGGGTGTTAAATTGACAGTAATAAACCGTATAAAAACAGCTGGAATTATTTTCAACTGCAATTTTAATGACAATTGTCCTGTATATTTTAAAATTGTTGTATATTGTAAAATTTACAGATTTATTTTTTCTACAATACAGATTTTTATGTATTTAAAAACTTTTTACCGCAAATTGCACAAGAAATGGGTGTTAAATTGACAGAAGTAAACTGTAGTAAAAACAAATGAGACAGTGCTTAACTGTAAATTGAATAACAAGGATCCTGTATTTTTTACAGTAAAAAAGCAACCACAGCTGCCAGTTTTTTACCGCAAAATGTAAAGATTTTGTTTTACAGTGTACAGTGAGAACATCTTTTGGAATTTTCTACATTTCTGCCTAAATTTCTCATGAAATGTGGTCTGATCTTTATTAAAATCATGAGAATGAGTTAACAACTTAAAGGAACAGGCCACCGTTTTTACATACTGAGATATGTTCTTACCTGAGCTTTGACGAGTTCTTTAGGACCTGTCTGATCTTCACCCGTGCCTTCAGTCACGTAAACACAGCACAGACGGCGTTAGCATTTAGCCTCTCCCTCTCTCCGCAGTAATCTTCACTTTACTGCGCGGATGCCAAATTACTCCTGGTATCATTACGCCTTACAATATAGTTCCCCCTTTTATCCGCTTAGAAAATCCACATTGTTCAATTTTGTGTAATTGGCTTGTTGCATGGTATGGCTATGCTAGTGTAAGCCACTTTTCTGTGCTGACCTGAAGTTGTGAGCGCCAGTACTTCCTGTCTGTTCTTTTCCTGGAATAATAATCACATTTTCTAAAGATTGCGTCGTGGGCAGTGAGTTCCTGGTAGATGATCATTTACTGTGTGTAACGAGTTCAGAGGAGACGCCTGTGATCATAAAGGATTGATAGTTTGTCTTGAAGCTAAAGGCTAACATGCTATCAAAAAATGGAATAAAAGGCACTATTTCAAATTGTATAATGCATGAAATTAATGATCGACGTCTCCTCTACGGAAATATTTATACTGTACAGCAACTCTTTAACCTGCAGGAAGTGATCGTCTACCAGGAACTCACTGTCCACCACAGAACCTTTAGGAAATACAATGATTCGAACGCGTCTAAGCTAATCTTAATGGAAGTTAATAAGAACAGGAAGTGCTAGCGCCCACAACTTCAGCTCAGAGGAACTAGCGTAGCCACATTGTGCAACAAGCCAATTATACTTTGTAGTGGAACACTTCACGTAACCATATTTAAATAGGGAAAACGTGGAAGAGCTTGGTAGCTTCTATCTTGACCTGTTTTGGAGCTATAGTGGAGAGAGGGAGAGGCTAAATGCTAACGCCGTCTGCGCTGTGTTTACGTGACTGAAGGCACAAGTGAAGACCAGACAGGTCCTAAAGAACTCGTCAAAGCTAAGGTAAGAACATATCTCAGTATGTAAAAACGGTGGCCTATTCCTTTAAGAGGTTAAAGGTCAAATGCAGAAGACAAATTTCCCTAAGGGGTTTATAAACTTTGGACATGAGACTGTTTTCTTTTTACACATTTCAAGGTAAATAATAATTACTGACTGTATCGTAGACGTATCAGATAAAGTGTATCATCCCTGTATCTTATGAATACTAAACTCACTTTCGTTGTGACCCTCCTCTGTGTTTGGTTTTCATGACCATTTCCTGCCACAGATTATCTCTGAAACCTCCTGCCATGAATAACTTTTCCTGGTGGATAATCCCGTCACAAAGGGCCCAGATCCTCGTCCTAATCTTGGCGCTCCAAACTCCAGGACTGTCCCGGGGCGGTGCGGTGGACCCCGGCCCCGGAGCTCCCCTGGGACCCCCGGGCTCTGTGGGGACGCGCCCCTGGGACCCGGGCTCTGTGGGTGTCACATAAAGAGGATTAATGCGGGACGAGCATATGGTTCTGACATAAACAACGCGCTGGTTAACGACGGGAGCGACGCCCATGAAGGAAGCAGGACGGGCTCGGTTTGTTCTGGTCAGAGCGGGATGAAAGTGTCCTTTACCTGGTTGTAGATGTTCTGATCTGGATTTATCGGAGAAGAAGAAGAAGAAGAAGAAGAAGAAGAAGAAGAAGAAGAAGAAGAGAGAGAAGAAGGAGGAGAAGAAGAAGTAGAGAGAGAGAAGAAGAACAAGAGGAAGAGAGAGAGAAGAAGGAGAGAGAGAAGGAGAAGAAGAACAAGAGGAAGAGAGAGAGAAGAAGAAGAAGAAGAAGAGAGAGCGAAGAAGAAGAAGAGAGAGAGAAGAAGAAGAAGAAGAAGAAGGAGAGAGAGCGAAGAAGAAGAAGAAGAAGAAGGAGAGAGAGAAGAAGAAGAAGAAGAAGAAGAAGAAGAAGAAGAAGAAGAAGAAGAAGAAGAAGAAGAAGAAGAAGAAGAAGAAGAAGAAGAGAGAGAGAAGAAGAAGAGACAGAAGAAGAAGAAGGAGAGAGAGAAGGAGAAGAAGAACAAGAGGAAGAGAGAGAGAAGAAGAAGAAGGAGAGAGAGAAGGAGAAGAAGAACAAGAGGAAGAGAGAGAGAAGAAGAAGAAGAAGAAGAAGAAGAAGAAGAAGAAGAAGAAGAAGAAGAAGAAGAAGAAGAAGAAGAAGAAGAAGAAGAAGAAGAAGAAGAAGAAGAAGAAGAAGAAGAAGATCAAGAAGATCTTTATTTCAGTAATTATGGTCAGGACACGGTCACATTTACTCAGGACTCCAGCCTTTCCATAAGGACAGTACAATGTGAGACCCTGGATGTTGAGTCGTCTCAGACACTTCCACTGAGCTGGAGATCCCACTGGAAGAGAAACATGTCCAGCGTCTTGAAAAAAAAACTTCAAAATAACAACAAAAATGAGATAAAAATGCAAAAAAAAAAAAAGGGATGGAAAAAATGATTTAAAAATGTACAAAAAAATGAGGAAAATTTGAAAAAAGGGAAAAAGTGATGATAAATTATGAAAAAATAATTTCAAATAATTACAAAATTATGAAAAAGTCATGAAAAAATAAGAAAAAAAAATAACAATGAAAAAGTGATTTAAAAAAAGTAAGGAAAGAGTGATGGAAAAGCCACAAAAGAAGTGACAAAAAGCGATCGACATGGGGACTGTGCAGCAACAACGTGAAGAAAAAGCTCAGTTTAGATGAGTTAGATGAGCTTAGAAAATCCACATTGTTTAATTTTGTGTAATTATACTTTGTAGTGGAACACTTCACGTAACCATATTTAAATAGGGAAAACGTGGAAGAGCTTGGTAGCTTCTATCTTGACCTGTTTTGGAGCTATAGAGGAGAGAGGGAGAGGCTAAATGCTAACGCCGTCTGCGCTGTGTTTACGTGACTGAAGGCACGGGTGAAGATCAGACAGGTCCTAAAGAACTCGTCAAAGCTCTCTGTCACTTCCTGTCAGTGTCCAATAAGGAAGTGAAACTATAAACACACTTTTGGAGCGACGTTGACCCAGTGACCGCTCAGATTAAACCAACACTTTGATCATGAGAGAATGTTCTTCTATGAGAGTTCTTACTGCTTTACTTCAGTCTGATAATTACGCCGTGACTTTCACAAACTCTGTAAGACGTAGTTGTTGGTGAAATCCCGCGGGCGGACGCGGCGCGGCGTCCCGGAGCCGCGTTTGACCCGTTCGTTCTTCCGCTCCGTGTCAATCGAGTCGGGAGTCAAGTCGCATTAAGATAATTCCGACTCAGCGGCGTCGGCCTGTGGCGTGTTCACTGCGCGGGAGATAAACACGAGGCGTTCGAGGCCGCCGGGAAAAACCCACAAGTCACGGCAGTCGGCTCCAAACGTGGCCACTTTAAAGGCCCTGGTGTTTGTCTGTGATGTCACTAATATTAAAGAAGGATTATTTTCTAAAGTCGCTCCTTCTGCTGATTTCAGAATCCCCACTTCCACCAATGAGACGAGGTTTTCCTTTGAACCCGGCCTGTCAGGTCCAATCAGGAGGCAGGGGGAGGAGCTTCATCGTTTACATTTCAAATTACACTTAGAGTCACTCTTCATTTTTCAAACTATAGCGGAGGTTTTCAGGACCAATGGACATAACTTCAAATTATAACAACGCCGCCCAACGAGTGACTTCCTGTTTCGATCCAGCGCGCCAAAATAAAAGCACACAGCTCGTCTCATTGATTAGCTCAGCAGGTACTTGCAACGTTACAAGAATATAATTAAATTCACACATTTTAAGCGTTTTGTCTGTTAACCTCTTAACTCCCACCTGAACGGAACCCATTTTATCCAGTTTGGCTTTACCCTAATCCAAAAGCTTCTTCGGAAAAAAGCACCAAAACAGCTACAAAATATGAGAAGAAAACAAGTATGTGAACGCAACAAAAAAGTGACAAAAATTCAACAAAAATGTGACAAAAAATAAACAAAAATGTGACAAAAAATTCAACAAAAATGTGATAAAAAGTGACAAAAATTAAACCAAAAAGTGACAAAAATTCAACAAAAATGTGACAAAAATTCAACAAAAATGTGACAAAAATTCAACAAAAATGTGACAAAAAATAAACAAAAAGTGACAAAAATTCAACAAAAATGTGATAAAAATGTGACAAAAATTCTACCAAAAAGTGACAAAAATTCAACTAAAATGTGACAAAAATTCAATAAAAATGTGACAAAAATTGAACCAAAAAGTGACAAAAATTCAACAAAAATGTGACAAAAATTCAACCAAAAAGTGACAAAAATTAAACCAAAAAGTGACAAAAATTCAACAAAAATGTGACAAAAATTCAACAAAAATGTGACAAAAATTCAACAAAAATGTGACAAAAAATAAACAAAAAGTGACAAAAATTCAACAAAAATGTGATAAAAATGTGACAAAAATTCTACCAAAAAGTGACAAAAATTCAACTAAAATGTGACAAAAATTCAATAAAAATGTGACAAAAATTGAACCAAAAAGTGACAAAAATTCAACAAAAATGTGACAAAAATTCAACCAAAAAGTGACAAAAATTAAACAAAAATGTGACAAAATTCGACCAAAAAGTGACAAAAATTCAACAAAAATGTGACCAAAATGAGGCGTTACACAGGCCTATATAATAGCCAAAGAGGACAGAATGCATTTGGTTTAGGCGGGTGGTAAGAGGTTAAAGAGTTAGACAGAAAGTTGTACTAATGAACTAATGAATGAGATGGTGCTTTTATTTTGGCGCGCTGGATAGAAACAGGAAGTCTCTTCTTGGGCGGCGTTGTTATGATTTGAAGTTATGCACAGAGTCAATTAGAGCTTATTTTGCAATTGTGCTGACTACCACATTAAAGGGACTAGATGGAAGTTTTATTTTTTATACTCACTACTGCCACCTCAGGTCTGACGCGTAACTGCAGCTTCTACAGGCCACCGTTTTTCAATACTGAGATATGTTCTTACCTTAGACGAGTTCATGTGTACCTGTCCGGTCTTCACGCACCAGACAGGTACGTATCAACTCGTCTAAGCTCAGGTAAGAACATATCTCAGTATGTAAGAACGGGGGCTGTTCCTTTAAACACACCTGAGCCATTTTTTTAATGGTACATGTCCATTCAATAAAGGACTGTTACGGCCCAGCTCAGCGAGGGTGAGGGAAGTAACAAAAACCAAGATGTAAAATGGATAAATAAAGTTGTAATTTAATAAAAGGAGTGTAAAAGGTAAAGTTAACAAAGGAGTGACAAAAATAACCAAACAAAGGCTATTTGCAGTATTTACAAAAAGTTAAACTAAGGTCAAACTAAATCGAACAAACAAAATTAGGCCTAACAAAACCAAGTCATGACTAGACACAGCAAGTGTCACTTGATCCCACGTCACATTTAGTGAACATTCCAAAAAGTGACACAACATAACACACAAAAGTTTAAACAACAAAGGGACACAACACAAAATGGCGTACTGGCCACAAAGACCAGCAGCCCCGAATACCGTAAATGCTCTAATAGAGGCCGGGGCCTTTATTTACTCAAGGGCATCTCGGACCAGGCCTTTATTGGAACCAGGCCACAATTAGAGACCATTTGCACCTAAAATATTAGGTTCATTTATTAATTAACATTTCAAATCCTCTCCCAGCGGCTGGAACATTGACGCCTTTTATTTTGTCGGGACAACAGGAAGTGTTTCGTTGCTGTTAGCGGAGCTTTGACATCAGTGTCACTGCAGGTTTCTGTTTCGTTTTTACCGCGGACCGGATTATTTGTTGTTATCTTGTGTAAAAGGCGAGTTTAGACGGAGCGTTTGTGTTTGTGATCGATCATGAGACTGACCCGAGAGAAGACGAGACGCTCGCGCTGATGGGAGGAGTTATTTTGAGGCGTGGGACTGACCTGCACACGGAGCAGCTGGACGTGCTTTGAAGACGCGATGGTGACTTTATTAAATCACACAACTCTCCCCCTGTTTCCAAATAAAGTCACAGGAGGTTTGAAAAGTGGCTAAATCTGTGTCAAAGTTACGCTCGGATCAGCTCCTCCGCAGCGTCGCCCTCGGCCCGGGTTCCCGTTTGTTACTTCCTGCACGTGAGTTTTCATTTACACGAGTATGACACAAATTCCTAACATGGGGAATATTTCTACCGCTATAGTTTCTAATAAAAGCCCCGGCCTGTTTTAGAGACCGGCTTTAATTTGCCTCCGCCAGCCGCGAACCCGGCCTCTGTCAGAGACCCGGCCCCTGTTAGAGACCCGACCGCTAATGGAATACAGACCAGTATTAGAGCATTTACGGTATTACAACTTGTGGGCGTGGCTGCAGCAGGTGGTTGATTGGGGGCCAGGCGTTCCGATACCGCACCAATCAGGACCATGGACGAGCAGCCAACCAGAACAGAGCATGGAACGAGTCCTCCAATCGCAGGCCAGAGCTCTCAAAGCCAGATATCCATGGAGGGAAAGGGCAGGTTTAAGCCACACAAGCAAAAAATATACAAAAAGGAGGGAGCCTGGAGGCCTGGGGCGATAACAAGGCCTTTGATACAAATACATATTGTATGTAACCCCAAGGTACAAGTTATTACACGTTGTTAGTGTAAAATAAAGAGTCACCAAAAAAACAACATTGATTTGGATTCAGGCATTAAATCTAAATTTCTTGAATACTGACTTTATAGAACAAAAAACACTCTAGTGCAGTTTTAGCCTGAAATTATACATTGTTTTTTTGCTCAAAGGTTTGGCTTTACCCCAGTCCCCCAGTACCCCAAAAAAGCTGTGAAAATAGCAAATGTGAGAAAAAAAGTGAGAAAACATTGACAAAAAAGTGACAAAAAATTGATGAAAAAATTACAAAAATGTGACAAAATGTGATAAGAATTCGACAAAAAAATTGCAAAAAATTGACAAAAAATGACCAAAATTTGATTTTAAAAAAAATGGACGAAAAAATGAAAAAAATGTTACAAAATGTGACAAAAAAATTACAAAAATTTGACAAAAAATGACAAAAAATTACAAAAAAGTGACAAAAAAGTGACAAAAAAATGACAAAAAAAATGACGAAAAATGACAAAAAATTGCCAAAAAAATGACGAAAAATTTGACAAAAAATGTGTGTGACGAAAACACACAAAAAAGCATAAAAAACATGACAAAAATGCAGCGACGTGACAAAAAGTTTCAGGCATTAAATCTAAATTTCTTAAATACTGACTTTATAGAACAAAAAACACTCTAGTGCAGCTTTAGCCTGAAATTATACATTGTTTTTTTGCTCAAAGGTTTGATCGAATGCTCTCATATCTCACACACTTTCCTTTTTGCGTTTGTAGCATTAAAACTACAGAATATGGACATAAAATGGCAGTGTATTGGATCGTTTAAAGCTGTCAGTGGTGTGGTCGTGGTTGGGTCTGTTGTTGGCGGTGTTCTGTGGTGTTCTGTGGTGTCTGGGTGGCGTTTCTGGTGGAGCTCTGTGGTGTTCTGTGCCTCCGCGGCGCCCGGGGTCGTCTCTTTCCTGTCAGCGCGGCTTGTTTCCAGTCGACAGAGGGGAGAGGGGCCCCGGGGCCGCGGCTCTGTCACAGCACATCACACACACACGGGGGGGGGGGGGGGCGCAGCATAATGCGAGCGCTCTGTGGGGCGAAAAGGATCGGCTCCGTTCCTTCAAAAGCGCCGCTAAAAGGCACCGGCCAAGGACAGACTGCACACGTCAAGGGCAGGGGCGGCGGGCGGAGAGCGGAGAGCGACACGCTGAAAACACCAGCGCCGAGTCCACGGGAATGTGGATCTGTAATCATGTCGGTGTCCTTAAAGGGATATTTCAGGATGTTTGACATAGGGCCTCATTTTCTAGCTAACCACAGTGATTTCTGGAGATATATACATGTTTTAATTCATGCAGTCCTTATTTTTGAAGAGTTTAGCGGTGCTAGGCTAGTGCTAGGCTAGTGCATGTCTATGGTAACTAGTAGCCTGCATTAAAAACAGTCTGACCCTGAGGCAAATCACTTATAACACCAGACTAACCATATAAACGTCTGTGTGACTGAATAATGTTTGAAATATAACCATTTTGCATTTAAAAGGACTTATATTTGAGCACTTCCTGGTTGTAGTTACGCAGCGGCGGAGTGATCTGCTCGGTTACCGGATCTACAGTCGTTTGTTTACCTGCGGCCGCCATAACTACACAAGGAGCTTTCTACAAATCAGATATGGCAACGTTTGGAGGTTTTTAATGCAGGCTACTAGTTACCATAGACATGCACTAGCCTAGCAGTAGCCTAGCACCACTAAACCCTTCAAATATAACAGGGGTCGGCAAGTTTGCGTTGTGGAGGCCGATTTTCATCATCGCCAAAACACCCAAGGGCCGAACCTCAACATTGTCGCCTAAAGTAAAGGACTTTTTTCTGCAAATGCCAATGTTTTATGTCAGTAGTTCCCAAGGGGCTTTGGGACCCACCATTACCCTCGGATGACGAGCCGAGGACCCAAATAAAACTGTAATTCAGTCATATATCGTATGAAATATTGGGCCAGATCTTGTGGTTCATGGCTCAGGCTGTAGAGCAGACGACTGCGCAGACGGTGGAGCTCCTTGCAATCTTCAGTGTCATACCTGGCGCAAAAAGTGGGCAGGACAGGAGGGGGGGACAGACTCGCATTGCGATGTTGTGGTGCCGCCCCCTCCCCTTGCTTTCCCCAAACCTGCGGAAGGCGGTGGGTTGCGAGGGGGGGGGGGTTCTCCTGTACACGTGTAACATAATGATGCAGCGCAATGTTTAGTAAAGATTAAAGAAATAAAACTGTCCCTCCGCTCAGCCTCGCGTTGGACACCGTTCGAATGAGCAAAGTACGAAATGTACAGGAGCTGAGCTGTGGCTACACAAGGAGCATCATCAGGAGGTAAACACTGACACACAATGGAAAAGTCTCCTAAAAACTCAGATCAGACCTGGTGTTGTGGCACTTGAGGCGTGTGTGGTCTATTTATGGAAAACTGTTGTTGTTTTGGTGTTGGGGGTGAGTGTGTTGATCTATCAGCCCGTGCGTAGCCAACACTCAAACAGACTTTTCAAGGCAATTTCGCTTTTGTTTTCAATTGTGCTGCTTGTAATGAACCAGCCTCGGTCGGCCTCTGTTTCTTAAATAACGCCCTCTCCCGAGCGGCGCAGCCTTTAGCGCAAAACCTGCGCCACATTCAAGATCGCGTGTGCACCACGTTGCGTTTAGAGCTGCGCATGGACTGCGCCAGCCACAAGATCAAGATAGATTTCCCTTTAAGACTGAAATTATGATCAAAACAACCCAATAACGTTCATTGTAACAGACACAGTGAGTGTTTCTGTGCAGTTTCAGATGGAAAATATTGAATAAAAGTTCTTTATAGACTCGCGATCCACTGAAAATGGCTCCGTGACCCACTTTAGGGTCCCGACCCCCCAGTAGAGAATCACAGCTTAACATTATACATGACCAAGCGGGATGTTTTGAAATAAAACGACTGCATGAAAAAAAATAGAAAAAATCTCCAGAAATCAACAACACTCTGAATAACTATGAAATGAGGCCCTGTGTCGAAAATCCTGAAATATCCCTTTAACCGTCACCTTAACCGAGCACATTTTCTCTGGTTCGGCTTTACCCAAATCTAAAAACACCTTGGAAAAAAAAAAGTGACAAAAGAGCAACACAAAAGTGACAAACAAGCGATGAAAAAGTAGAAAAATGTGACAAAAATGTGATGAAAGAAAAAAAAAGTGGGAGATATATCCAGGAAGTGACTCCGACATGTCTGTGTCTCTCTGGTCTTTTTCTCGAGCTTATTCATTCACAGAGACTGACATGTTTGGTATCCACGTGTAGCAGGAAAGGCTGTGATCCAAATATGGTCATTTCCTTTGTGAGCGACAGCAGGAGGAATACACACAGGGACACACTTTACAGACAGATTTTCAGTTTCTAAATCCGGACAGATTTATTGAGCTTTGGATCTAAAAAACTATATTGTATTTGAACAAATGGGTTAAAAAACATAGATTTCTTCTTTCACTGTTTCAAAGCAGAATTGTCTCTCCTTTCCTTTAAGTTCATTCCCTCTAAAGATAAAGGTTCTTTTGTTGTTGTTTGTGTCTTATATAAACTGTGCTTTACTGCAGCTGCTCCCTCTGTGTGGTGGCGCCTCCTCCTGGTCACTGACGGAACAGCACAAACGTAATGTTATTGTTATTATGTCACGTCTCTTCATTGTGTTCAAACCGGTCAGAAGAAAATGGGATCATAATGAAAACTTTGGTTATTAGAACATATTACAAAATGTTATTTTTACACACATTTTAGGATGTTTTCCATTTGTTTGTGTCTTTATAAACCTTCTGGGAAATATGGTGTAAAGACATTAAGGAGTGCGTGAAGCTGAACTGGTTTGGGGTAAATTAACCTCTTACCACCCGCCAAAACCAAATGTATTCTCTCCTCTTTGCCATTGTCGTCACTTTTTATTTCCCTTATGTGTCTTTGTCACTTTTTTATTACTTTTTTGCTGCTCTTTTGTCACTTTTTTGTTGGATTTTTGTCCTTTTTCTGCTGGATTTTTGTCATTTTTTTGTTGGATTTTTTTCATTTTTCTGCTGGATTTTTGACACTTTTTTGTTGGATTTTTGACATTTTTTTGTTGGATTTTTGTCACTTTTTTGTTGGATTTTTGACACTTTTTTCTGCTGGATTTTTGACACTTTTTTGTTGGATTTTTGTCACTTTTTTGTTGGATTTTTGTCATTTTTTCTGCTGGATTTTTGACACTTTTTTGTTGGATTTTTGACATTATTTTTGTTGGATTTTTGTCACTTTTTTGTTGGATTTTTGTCTTTTTTTCTGCTGGATTTTTGAAAAATTTTTGTTGGATTTTTGTCACTTTTTTGTGGATTTTTGTCATTTTTCTGCTGGATTTTTGTCACTTTTTTGTTGGATTTTTGTAATTTTTTGTCACTTTTTGTTGGATTTTTGTCATTTTTTCTGCTGGATTTTTGACACTTTTTTGTTGGATTTTTGTAATTTTTTGTCACTTTTTGTTGGATTTTTGTCATTTTTTCTGCTGGATTTTTGACACTTTTTTGTTGGATTTTTGACATTATTTTTGTTGGATTTTTGTCACTTTTTTGTTGGATTTTTGTCTTTTTTTCTGCTGGATTTTTGAAAAAATTTTGTTGGATTTTTGTCACTTTTTTGTGGATTTTTGTCATTTTTCTGCTGGATTTTTGTCACTTTTTTGTGGATTTTTGTAATTTTTTTGTTGGATTTTTGTAATTTTTTGTCACTTTTTGTTGGATTTTTGTAATTTTTTTGTTGGATTTTTGACATTTTTTTGCTGCTCTTTTGTCACTTTTTTTGTTTTTGTTGTCCTCATTCTCTTCTCGTTTTTTGTTGCTGTTTTGAAGAAGCTTTTAGATTTGGAGAATTTGGAGAAAACATGTACAGGTGGGAGTTAAGAGGTTAAACCACCAGATTTATTTCTAAAATCATAAAATCTTTGCATTCTTTACATTTTCCCATTAGCAATTTTGTGCAAGAAGACATCATAATCTATAGTTTTTCTTTTCATTTACACTGTCTGCAGATCAGAGGCCGGTAATACTCACTTACATTTACTCTAGTACAAGTTCTTGAGTAACTTTTTGAGGGAACTGTACTTATTAGAGCAGTTTTATCACGTACTTGAGTAACTTGAGTACCTGTAACTGCACGACCCGCCTCTGTAAAGCTACATTTCTTCACCAAATGTTCAAACGTTGTCATGTTGAAATAAGCCCGTACCATCAGGGAAGAAGGAGTAACCTGGTCATTCAGGATGATCTCGTTCTTTGGGGAAATACCTCTGATGGACCTGGACCTGGAGGAGTCTGGACTTTAACCTCTTTACTCCCACCTGAACATGTTTTCTCCAAATTCTCCAAATCTAAAAGCTTCTTCAAAATAGCGACAAAAAACGAGAAGAAAATGAGGATGTAAATTGACAAAAATGGCTAAAATCCAGGAAAAAAGTGACAAAAATCCAGGAAAAAAGTGACAAAAATCCAGCAAAAAAATGACAAAAATCCAACAAAAAAAATGACAAAAATCCAGCAAAAAAATGACAAAAATCCAACAAAAAAAATGACAAAAATCCAGCAAAAAAAATGACAAAAATCCAGCAAAAAAATGACAAAAATCCAGCAAAAAAGTGACAAAAATCCAGCAAAAAAGTGACAAAAATCCAGCAAAAAAATGACAAAAATCCAGCAAAAAAATGACAAAAATCCAACAAAAAAATGACAAAAATCCAACAAAAAAAAGACAAAAATCCAACAAAAAAATGACAAAAATCCAACAAAAAAATGACAAAAATCCAACAAAAAAATGACAAAAATCCAGCAAAAAAATGACAAAAATACAACAAAAAAATGACAAAAATCCAACAAAAAAATGACAAAAATCCAGCAAAAAAAGTGACAAAAAAGTGACAAAAATCCAGCAAAAAAAAGGGACAAAAATCCAGCAAAAAAAACACAAAAATCCAGCAAAAAAGTGAAAAAAATCCAGGAAAAAACGAAAAAAATCCAGCAAAAAATGAC
This sequence comes from Gobius niger, assembly GCF_951799975.1. Lineage (NCBI taxonomy): Eukaryota > Metazoa > Chordata > Actinopteri > Gobiiformes > Gobiidae > Gobius > Gobius niger. The sequence continues at coordinate 30,211,198 of NC_136865.1, read as the reverse complement.
AATAATCCAGCAAAAAGTGAAAAACAATGACAAAAATCCAGCAAAAAATTTGACAAAAATGCCATAAAAAAGTGACAAAAAAGAGACGACACTGGCAAAGAGGAGAGAATGCATTTGGTTTTGGCGGGTGGTAAGAGGTTCACCAATGCTTAGAACTTTGTGCTTGTGCCTGTGAAGCGTAAACCATTAAAGGAACAGGAAACCGTTTTTCCCTACTGAGATGTGTTCTTACCTTAGACGAGTTCATGTGTACCTCCTCTCCTCTATAGCTCCAAACCAGGTGAAGATAGAAGCTATTCCACGTTTTCCCGATTTAAATATAGTTACATGAAAAGTGAATAAAAAGGGGAACTATATTGTAAGGCGTAATAATACCAGGAGTAGTTCGACGTCTTCACTTTACTGCGCAGATGAACTCGTCTAAGCTCAGGTAAGAACTGATCTCAGTTTGTAAAAACGGTGCCTGTTCCTTTTAACGACACTTGTCTTAAGTTTAGGTTCTACTGATATTGGAAAAAGTATTGAAAGTATGGGAACCAAAAAAGAACCTTTAGATCCAAGTTTTGATGCTGTTGGTTCAGGGACAAATTAAAAAAAAAAATCCCCTAAAATTTACTTTATTTTTTCCAAAACATTTTGCCTAATGTTTGTCCCATTTTTACCTTTTTTTCTTCTTCCATTTTTATCCAATTTTTTTCCTCTCATCTTTTTTTAAGCTTTATTTTATTATTATTTAGAGTTGATTTGATGAACATGGAAAATGAGAAAAGTTAAAACAACATAAAACACATACAAGAAAGGAAGAACAAACAAGAGAAAAATAATAAGAAACAATAAACATTTTTATCACACACACTCAGGCTGATTCCTCTTTTTTAAATTACTAATATTTCTCCAAATTTTTCACCTTTTTTCCTCATTTTTGTTCATTTTACATCACTGATATTTCTCCCCTTTTTCTCTCAATTTATTCCCAATATTTTACCTATTTTTGACCCATCTTTTTCCAACTTTTTTCCTCATAATGTGTCTTTATTTTCCCCACACATTGTAAATCAACCTGATATTTCCATTATTGTTGTGTTTCCTGGTTCTAGACGACAAATATTTCAGTATCGGCATCGTGAAAGTATCGTTGAGGTATCGGTATCTCAAACCGAGTATCGCCGTGTCAGCAGAATCCCCTCCCGAGGCCGAGTCGCTCTGAATAATAAAATCTGATCCTGAACTCCCGCCTTTTGTTTCCGTAACTCCCGGAAAAGCGCGTTCGTTTCCCTTTGTCAAACACGGCTCATTCCGCCGCCGTCTTTCTCTTAACGAAGGAGCGTAAAAAAAACTAAATGCTAATGCGGCCTCTCCACAGCGCGATAAGCCCGGGCCGCGGAGGAGGCTCGGCCCGGGATAAAGCCGGGATTAGGAGCAGACCCGCCGCGGGGCCCGGGGCCGGTTTGAGCCGGGGGCCCCGCGGCGGCGCAGACTCGGAGACTGATGAGCGGAGATTAGAGAGAAGGGCCCGGGAACGACTCACAGGAGGTAAGGACGTGTTAAACATGACACTTTCAGCTGCTGCGTCTCTGTGACGGCGCCAGCAAACATTTGTCCATGTGTGAAACAAAGCAGAACCTTCAGGATTATGGAGCATGATGGGAATTATAACTCGTGTGGAGAAACGTTCAAATAACAATAACTTCCTCCATCATTTTTTAATTGTTTAAAGTAGGGATGCACCGATACCACTTTTTCTAAAACTGATACGAGTACTTGGATTTAAGTACTCGCCGATACCGAATACAAGGCATTTTCTTCAACGTTTTTACTTTTTCCACAGCAGATTGGTTTGTAATTAGTAAATTTACTCATGTACATTTCCTTAAGTAAAGTAGGCGACACATTTAGAGCAGTTATATTAGAATTGTGCTGAAGCCATTTATTTATTTATTTTATTTTCATTAAATATATTTTAGATTTTTATGTCTCTGTCCATCATAGACAGAAAAGTCCATGTCCTAAATCTCCCAATGCCTGAGCTTTATTCATTTATGTGTTTTTATTTAACAATAGTATTGAGATGTTACTTAAATGGTCTCTTTTCGTCTTTACTTCAGCTCCTGTAGATTTTCTCGTGTGTTTGTAGTAACTTAGCGAGAAGCTACAATGTTTTCATTGTTCTGCTGCAGCTCATTTTCGCTCAATATAAACATGCTGTATGTCTTTAATTTGGATTTTCTGAGGACTTTTTAGTCGCTGGGTTAGTTTTTCAGATGAATAAACCCCTGGGTTCAAAACGGCGTCAGAATGGCCAAAACTGTTAGCCGCGAGTTAGCATCGTTAGCCTGTCTGTTGTAAACACTGCAGACGCTGCAGCACTAACAACATTAAGCTCTGGTGAAATCCAGCTCAGACTCTGGTTTAGAGAGCGCAGTCTGTGATAAAGTCAGCTCTATGTGGATTATTGTATTTACACTAAACAATTCTCCAGTTTGTTGCCTCTTCTCTCCTCAGCTGAGAGCTGCGCCTCGTAGCTGCGCCTCGTCGGTTTCTGGTATCGGGACCTCATGAATGAGTACGAGTATGAGTACAAGCCTGTGGTATCGACCCGATACCCGATACTGGTATCGGTGCATCCCTAGTTTAAAGGGATATTTCGGGATTTTTGACATAGGGCCTCGTTTCCTAGTTATCAAGAGTGTTGCTGATACCTGGAGATATTTTTTTTGTAATTCATGCAGTTCTTGTGTTTGAAGAGTTTCGTGGCGCTAGGCTAATGCAAGGCTAGTGCATGTCTATGGTATCAGCTAGCCTGCATTAAAACAGTCTGACCCGCTCCACCGTGCACCTCAGGCAAATCACTTATAACACCAGACTAACCATACAAATGTCTGTGTCCATAGAATCATTTAAAATACCTTATATTTGAGCAGCATCAGCTTCGTGTTTGTATAAGCTACGCGGCGGCGGAGTGATCTGCTAGAAAATAGTCCCTCAAAATGCGATCATTCATGTGATGCAGGTCAGTTATATTTAAAAAAATGAGTGGTGTTATAAGTGATTTGCCTCAGGTGCTCTGTGGAGCGGGTCACACTGTTTTTAATGCAGGCTAGCTGATACCATAGACATGCACTAGCCTTGCATTAGCCTAGTGCCACGAAACTCTTCAAACATAAGAACTGCATGAATTACAAAAAAATATATCTCCAGAAATCAGCAACACTCTGGATAACTAGGAAATGAGGCCCTATGTCAAAAATCCTGAACTATCCCTTTAAGTCTGAGCAGGACACAAACTAGCTCCACCAACTCCAATAATCTGTTAGTCCCTGAGGGAAAGTGCCTTCGGTCAGTCGGCGTTTTCAGTGAGAGCCGTCCAGCTCTGGAGCTCTGGCCCCGCCCACATACGCAGTGTTGATACTTGAGAACTACTTGAGTAACTCTCTGGTCTTTGTGTCCGTGGAAGAGCTTGGTAGAATCCAACTTCAGCCCTGTTTGGAGCTATAGGGATACACTGGGAGAGGCCAAATGCTAACAACATCTTTGGTCGTTTTGCGTGACTGAGGGCACACACAAAGACCAGACAGGTACACATCAACTCGTCTAAGCTCAGGTAAGAACAGATCTCAGTGTGGAAGAACGGAGGCCTGTTCCTTTAAGCTTCCTCGCCCATTGCTCGGCTGTTTCTAGGGCTGCAACTATCGATTATTTTGTAATCGATTAATCTATTGGCTATTTTTTCTATTAATCGATTAGTCGCTTGGCTAAAGTGAATCCGCTTGAGGACGTGTTGATGGAGTAAACGTAAAGTAAATGTTTGTTGGAGGCTCTTGGTGCTAATTCTGCTTCTGATTGGATGAGACACAAACAGATATTCATGAAATTTACAATGTACAAAGTGAACTACATACATTTACTATAAAAACAAAGTAGGTTTTCATCAAAAATCAAGGCCGTGGGAACCCAGGGTGCTGAGGGCGCAGCATAGCAACAAAACTGAGACGAAAACAAGGATGAAAATGTGAAAAAAGTGAGAAAACATTGACGAAAAAGTGAGAAAAATAGGACTAAAATTTAGGAAAAAATGGCCGAAAAAGTGATAAGAATTTGACAAAAAAATGCGAATAATTTGACGAAAAAGCGACAAAAAAGTCACGAAAATTTGACAAAAATGAGATGCCTGCCCAACAAAAAATGTGATCAATTTTGCTCTGTTTGAGTCTGTGTGAACCAGAAAACGATTAATCGATTACTAAAATTGTCGACTATTTCAATAATCGATTAGTCGTCGATTAATCGATTAGTTGTTTCAGCCCTAGCTGTTTCCCTGCTGTGCTGCGCCCCTCCTCCGCCCCTCCTCCACCCTGGCCTCAGCTCAGCTCTGCCCCGGGTCTCGTCCTCTACCACCACCAGTGTCCAGACTCCAGGGGAAGACTTTGTCAATCATTGCTGTGTATTTCATATCGTTAATTCGATCATCGCCCTCCAGGGTCTGAGCTCCAATTATGATTTATGTCCCATAAAACTTTCCTAACTCCGTGTCTGTGAGTCTTTACGGGTTGAAATATGAGCCTCTGTGTCTCAGGACAATGATCCGGTCAGAAAGCAGAATGAGCTCCATTCTTCTAAACCGGTTTGGAAATAACTGTCATTTAAGTTTTAATTTCTCATGTCAGTCCAAACCGCTGTCCAGTTCAGGAAGCGCCGTTTACGCAGCGTCGCTCCGTCTCCGTGCGCGCGCGGGCGAGCGGATGGGAGAGGGAGGGGAGGGGAGGGGGGGACATCAGAGCGAGAGAGGAGGAGGATCAGGAGGAGGCGAAAACAACACGAGACTCCAGCATCATCTGATAAAAAGGTAAGAAGAATCGCCACGGGTTACGGACACCGCCTTCACAAAGGGCTGCGCTTATTATTATGCACCCGGCACAAAACCAGCGAGCCAACTCCAAAATTTGGGCTCTTTTAGCGAGACGCGCCATTGGAGAAGGCACCGAGATGGGGTGAGGCTTACGTAACACCGCACAGACAGATTCACGGCCGTGTTTCGAGGCGGATTTTGAAGCTCGAGCGCTGATGCGGCTCGTTTTGTCGATGCGTAAAAGCGTATTTTGTCGTTTTTGGAGCCGTTCCGATGCCGCCAGCGCGCAACATTCACCGACTTTCCCACGTTTTCCTCCGAGCCACGCGCCGCAGGATGAGCGCTCCGAGCATCCGCGCAGGAGCCACACCGACTCGGTATCGTATTTTCTGGCCGTTTTCCATCATTCACGGCGCGCTCTGGTGTAACCGGGCGCCATTTTGTGTCCGGACAGTGAAGCCTAACGCGTGTCTGAACTCCTGCGTCGCCGTGAAATGTGTGATTTTACGCATTAATCGTGCTTCCTCGTGATCGCGCCGCAGCATCAGTGAAACCGTAAGGCGCGCTCCCGGCGCTGTCCTTCAGCACCGCGTGAGCGCGCCTGAGGCAGTGTCTCGGGGACGCGCGCCGGAGTCAGGATTAAAAACATTTGGAAACAGGAGACGTGTTGATCAGAGGAGAGAAGATGTTTTAGTGGTGGAAAGGAACAAAGTAAAAAGTACACATTATAGGTACTTTTACTTTACCTTGGTAGTCTTTGTAACTAAGATACCACTATTTACTTTTTAATTGTTTTTTCCCTCAGTGTTTCTAAGAGCTGAATGTAATTTCTCCATTGTGAGATTAATAAAGGCTCATCTTATCTTAAGTACATTTTATGATGAATACTTTTTACTTCACTACATTTTAGAGCCTGTATCTGTACTTTCTACTCCACTACTTTTTAAAAATTGGATTAAAAGTAAAAGTATTTTATTTTCAAAGTGACTTGGTTTAGTGGTTTCTCCTTTGGACCTGGTTTGGTTTAAATGATTTAAGGCGAGACACTGCAGGTGAATGGGGAAAAAATGTATATTTACAGATATCAATTTGAACAAGGTGTTTTATGCCTAAAAATGCCCCAGATTTCCCATCTTTTCGCCGACGAAATCTGAATAATGGATTTGCATTCAAATGTATGGTTTTATTTTATTGATAAATGAGTTACCAAGACTTTTTCAGAGGGGATTTAGGATATCTTGTTTAGTTTTAAAATAATCTGTTTTTTTAGTGGAAAAATTTGTAAAAATTTAACTTTCGCCTTACTCTTCCAAAATCATCCAAATATTGTTCAGTCCAAGGCTGGAAAATGTGAAGTCTTTAGGTCCGACTGACGTGGACATAGTGTCGCCACAATGACGGAAAAATGTGTTTTGAGAAAAAGGCCCTTGAAATTGCATTGTCCCATATAAGTCTATGGGGGAACATTGAATCAGCGCAATATTTAAACATGTTACTGTGAAGATTAGGCATATTTTCTGTTTCCGGGTGAAAGCTTGTATGTTCAGAGACCAATTTGGCCCAAAACCTGAAAACTGAAAAAATTGAGTTTTGCCTGCAGTGTCTCCCCTTAAAAAATCCTGCACATTAAACTCTTCAATACCTTTACTTTTTACTTATAAGGTACATTTTACAATGCATACTATTATACTTTTACTTAAGTAAACATTTCATCAGATACCTTTACTTTTACTTAAGTAAGAATATAGTAGTACTTCTTCCACCACTGAATTATTTACTTTATTTTTCATGTTTACTTAGAGTAACGCAAGTAGTAAAAAGTTGCGGCCTAAATATTTTGTAGTACTTGCGAGATCATTTTACTTTGTTTATGAAGTGACTGTTTGGGTAAAAGTCTGATTCACGTTTCAACAGTGAAACAAAACATGAAGTAATATGAAAGTCGTGATATTTTTCAACAGAGACAGGTACATGTACTCGAGTAACCTTTTGAAGTACTTTATGCAAGTAGTTTTTCATTCAGTACTTTTACCTCTACTTGAGTAATATTAAAGTGAAATATATGTTTTTTACTTGCGAGAAAAAAAAGTAACTGGTTCCACCGTCGATCTTTTAAAGAGACTAGATGCAAGTGTGTGATGTTACGCTCACTACTGCCACCTCAGGTCATACGTGGAACTGCAGCTTCTATATTAACACCTTTGTGAGCGACAGTGGTGGATTTTAGAGGCCATTTTTGTGAACAGGTCTGAGCTCAGTCTACACATTAGGACACGGGAGGAAAATACTAAAATGTTAACTCTGTATAGTCCCTTTAAGTGAAAAGTCTTCATTTTGCCGTGTTTTGTTAGTTAATTCTTCATACAGTGGTGTGTGGATGAGTGGATGAGTGAGTGGCTCCTTTACTGTGAAGCTCTTTGGGCCTGAGGAAGGAAAAGCGATATATAAGTTGAGACCTTTTACCATTTGATGTGTAAAACAGATGTTGTATTTTGTTTCTTAATTCTTCATAATTATTTACTTTTATGGTCATTTCTTTTACAATATTATAATTTTCACATAATTTCATGTTTTGCTTCATCATTTATGTCACAGCTCCAGTGTTAATTTCGTCGACTAAAATATTTAGTCTTAATTTTAGTCAAAGTGATATTTTTGACGACTAAAATTGGACTAAAACTAAATTAAAAGTTTCTCATGAGACTAAAACTGTGACTAAATGTCCAGATATTTTAGTCGACTAAAATAAGACTAAATAAAAATGAAAAGGAGAGACTAAAATCATCCAAACTTCTATTGTCCGTCTGAAAGAGCCTCAGATCATTTACAACCACGGCCAAAGGATCAGCTCAGAGCTTTGTTAATGTGGAGCAGCTCCATGAAGCAGAGGAACAAGATTAAATATGATTATAATCAATATCATCAATGCAAAGTCGACTAAATTAGTCTTAAATTTAGTCGACAAAATTTACTTGCAATTTTAGTCGACTAAAACTAGACTAAAATTGATTTACATTTTTGTCAAAAGACTAAGACTAAAACTAAATTCAAATATGTTGTCAAAATCAACACTGCACAGCTCAAGTGCAGTGTTAATCATTACCTCCAGGCACTTTTTCACTCCTGAGTAAATATTCTTTAATGTTGACGTTAGAGCTCGTGCTTCAAAGCCAGAAGGTCCCGGGTTCGATTCCCACCTGGGCGGGGCCTCTCTGTGGAGTTTGCATGTTCTGCTTGTGTAAAGTTACTCTCTAATAGTTCAGTATATAACACATGCTCTGCTTACATTACGGTGTGAAGTATGTTATGGGTCAGCGGTGATGAATGAGTCTGACATGTGACTGAACGACACACTCTGTTCCCGTCTGGTTCGTCTCGCTCTGCCGGTCTTGTGATCTGGGAAAAGATGTTTTTATACAAACAGATTCAGGCCTCAAATAATGTCACCGCGGTTCATTTGTTTTTCTCTTTCATCCTTTTGAAATGACAGGGGGAGGCGGGGCTTGTCAGGGACGTCAAGCATTTGCGCCAGATTTGCTGGTTGTAGTTTGGTGATGGCGGCGGATACGAAAGTAAAGGAAGCTCTTCAATCCGCTCTGGCTCGGCTCACAAATTAAAATTGAAAATGGAAGCCGCTGTCCCCAAGCGTGATGATAACTGCTTCACTCACTCGGGCGCATTACATAAGTATCAACAGATCAAACTCTACGGGTAAAATCACATCCAATCGTTTCAAAGTTTAAAAGGAGTTTAAACGGAGCTCAGCTGTGAAGATCCAGACCCTCTGTATAAAACGAGTATGAGTGTCTGGTAAGAACAGGCTACTTAAAGCAGTACCAAGTCACTCATGCTCCTAGAGGCCATAAGCACCACTGCAGGTGTCGTAGCATGTTGAGATTTGTTTACTCATTAATTGCCCGTGAGAGTAAATACTACGCTGACAGAAAAGACAAAGGGAGAGAGGGATATTGTTCATCCAATTACACAATGGAGATCATTTGTTTCCCTCAAACTTGGCTGTAAATACTGTTTAAGTGGCGCTAGCCCGCAGTTATAGCCCACTAGCCTGTTAGCTTCTTCTTTGTGATTCCATTAGTGTGTATTGGGGCCTCTGACCTGGAGGCAGAAAAGTTGCAAGGGTGGTTTTCCGGACAGAGACACCAGGGGGAGATGAAAGACCCTCCAATCATCCCATAAACACTTGTGTTACCCCCAGAGGGACGACGGGAAGGATTTATTAAGGTAAACAAGTTACTTAGTGTTGCTTTAAAACACACTTCCAATGAGTTTTGGCAAAAGGTGTCATTTTATTTTCAGGTCATGTCTGCAGCTGATTAATGTAACTAATAAAGTAACTTGTAATCGACCTTAGAGTAAGTCACCGAGCATGGAGGGAACGTCCAATTGTCTCATGTAAAGCGCTTTGTGACTATGTCTGTGAAAGGCGCTATATAAAAAAGATCTTCTTCTTAGTTTTAAAATCAATTAATCTGTAAAGTAATTAAATTACTTTTAGAAGGGTCGGAAAGACCAGGGAGCGCCGCCATGTTGGAAGGATATCTTGGAAAACTATGAAGTGATACTTGACAAAATGTTATAAAAGAACGTGAGGGATGTAAAGGGAGAATTTGGTCTAAAACTAAGATGAATCGGGAGAAAAAAATCTAAAAATGTCAACACTGGCCACAAATACCATACCATGCCATACCAACTTTATTTATAAAGCACTTGTACTTTGGCCAACTGTACAGTACCGCACACAGAAACAGATACAAATATTTACAGTAAAAAATATGAGGAAAAAGTACAACAACAACAGCAAGCAACATCAATTTGCGTTAAACGCCAGAGAAAAAAGGTGCGTTTTTAGGAGAGATTTAAAAACAGGAAGGGACTGGGCCTGTCTAATCTCTAATGGCAGCTGGTTCCACAGCCGCGGGCCGGCAACAGAGAAGGCCCGATCTCCCCGAAGTTTGCGCTTGGTTTTTGGGACAACCAGTTGCAGCTGATCCGCTGACCTGAGAGCATGAGAGGGGGCGTAAGGCTGAATCAGGTCAGACAGATAGGAGGGGGCGAGGCCATTCAGACTTTTAAAAGTAAAGAGAAGAATTTTGAAATCAACTCTAAATCTGACGATGGAGAGAAGCTAAAACCGGTGAGATATGGTCATGTTTCCGTGTCCCTGTTAAAAGCCGAGCTGCAGCGTTCTGAATGAGCTGCAGTCGAGAGAGAGAGCGCCCCCTGGCTCTCACCAGCATGAAGGCCGTAACAGTAATCCAACCTGGTCGTCACAAAGGCAGGTATTACAGTCTTAAAATGCTGCCTTGATAAAATGGACTTCAATTTCGACAGTTTTCTTAAGTGGAAAAAACTGGACTTAACGACTGCGTTGATTTGTTTCTCAAATTTGAGTTCAGGATCGACTCCCAAATTGGAAACAACCGGCTTGATAAAATCCGACAAAAAGCCAAGGTCAGGAGGGATGCAATTAGGGCCACTAGGGTCAAAAACCATGACTTCAGTGTTTCCTAGTGCCTCAGTGTCTAAAAGTCTGAAAGTAAGCGCCATATTGGATCTTAAACTCATTGTTCTTCCTGCTTTTGTCGCAGTGAGGCTCAGTCGCGGTCAGTGATGCTGCAACATCAGGACCCCGTGGCCCCCGTGGACTCCCCCCACTCCACGTCCTCGTCCTCTCTGCGAAACAGGAAGTACGACCAGGACGGCAACTCTAACTTCCTGCCCTCCACCGGGAACAGGGACGACGAGAACCGCAACCAGGTCCGCCCCCGCAGCCTCGGTCCGCTAGGGCGCGACCCCCCGCCCAGCAACCTGACGGCCAACTACGCCAACGTCCTGTCCCCGCGCTCCAAGATGCCGTGCTGGACCACCCTGGAGCCGCTGCCCGAGGTGGAGGTCGGGGACGACGGGTTCGGCCGCGTGCCGCCGGACGGGGCGGAGGAGGGCAAGTTCACGGAGGAGGAGGTGCGGGTTTGGATGATGCAGTGTCAGGAGAAGCAGCGCGAGAAGCTGGAGGCCGTTCAGCAGCGGCGCCGGAGCAGCGTGGGGCTGCGGGGCGAGGACAGGGCGGAGATCAGGCAGCTGGAGAACGAGGACGAGTGGGGAGGAGACAGCGACTCGGGCTCGGAGTACAGCGAGCGCTCCGACAGCATGGCGTCGCTGAACCTGGAGGTCGGAGGAGGAGGAGGAGTGGAGTCCGTGATGGAGCGGTGGGACCGGATCGGAGTGGGAGAAACCAGGGCGAGTCTGGACAAGAGGCAGTCGCTGAGCGGGAACGACTACGGCAGCATGCTGGACGAAGGTGAGACGGGCGTTTCCGTGGGGTCATCTGGGCGATCGCGAGGACTGGGGTGTTTTCCCACCAAGGCGCTGGTGCCAGTTTGGTTTAATCTCTTGAACTCTCTCCTACTGCTTTCGTTCAAGGTGTTTACTCTCTTGAACTCTCTTCTTCTGCTCTAGTTCAAGGTGTTTAATCTCTTGAACTCTCTTCTTCTGCTCTCATTTAAGGTGTTTAATCTCTTGAACTCTCTTCTTCTGCTCTAGTTCAAGGTGTTTAATCTCTTGAACTCTCTTCTTCTGCTCTAGTTCAAAGTGTTTAATCTCTTGAACTCTCTTCTTCTGCTCTCGTTCAAGGTGTTTAATTTCTTGAACTCTCTTCTTCTGCTCTAGATCAAGGTGTTTAATCTCTTGAACTCTCTTCTTCTGCTTTAGTTCAAGGTGTTAAATCTCATGAACTCTCTTCTTCTGCTCTCGTTTAATCTCTTTAACTCTCTTCTTCTGCTTTAGTTTAAGGTGTTTAATTTCTTGAACTCTCTTCTTCTGCTTTAGTTCAAGGTGTTTAATTTCTTGAACTCTCTTCTTCTGCTTTAGTTCAAGGTGTTTAATTTCTTGAACTCTCTTCTTCTGCTTTAGTTCAAGGTGTTAAATCTCATGAACTCTCTTCTTCTGCTCTCGTTCAAGGTGTTTCATCTCTTGAACTCTCTTCTTCTGCTGTAGTTCAAGGTGTTTCATCTCTTGAACTCTCTTCTTCTGCTCTAGTTCAAGGTGTTTAATCTCTTGAACTCTCTTCTTCTGCTCTAGTTCAAGGTGTTTAATAACATGAACTCTCTTCTTCTGCTCTTGTTTAATCTCTTGAACTCTCTTCTTCTGCTGTAGTTCAAAGTGCTTCATCTCTTGAACTCTCTTCTTCTGCTGTAGTTCAAGGTGTTTAATCTCTTGAACTCTCTTCTTCTGCTGTAGTTCAAAGTGCTTCATCTCTTGAACTCTCTTCTTCTGCTCTAGTTTAAGGTGTTTAATCTCTCGAACTCTCTTCTTCTGCTTTAGTTCAAAGTGTTTAATCTCTTGAACTCTCTTCTTCTGCTCTTGTTTAATCTCTTGAACTCTCTTCTTCTGCTCTAGTTCAAGGTGTTTAATCTCTTGAACTCTCTTCTGCTGTAGTTCAAGGTGTTTAATCTCTTGAACTCTCTTCTTCTGCTGTAGTTCAAAGTGCTTCATCTCTTGAACTCTCTTCTTCTGCTTTAGTTCAAGGTGTTTAATCTCTTGAACTCTCTTCTTCTGCTCTAGTTCAAGGTGTTTAATCTCATGAACTCTCTTCTTCTGCTCTAGTTCAAGGTGTTTAATCTCTTGAACTCTCTTCTTCTGCTCTAGTTCAAGGTGTTTAATCTCTTGAACTCTCTTCTTCTGCTCTAGTTCAAGGTGTTTAATCTCTTGAACTCTCTGTAGTTCAAGGTGTCTAATCTCTTGAACTCTCTTCTGCTGTAGTTCAAAGTGCTTTATCTCTTGAACTCTCTTCTTCTGCTCTAGTTCAAAGTGCTTCATCTCTTGAACTCTCTTCTTCTGCTCTAGTTCAAGGTGTTTAATCTCATGAACTCTCTTCTTCTGCTCTAGTTCAAGGTGTTTAATCTCTTGAACTCTCTTCTTCTGCTCTAGCTCAAAGTGTTTAATCTCTTGAACTCTCTTCTTCTGCTCTAGTTCAAGGTGTTTAATCTCTTGAACTCTCTGCTTCTGCTCTAGTTCAAGTGTTTAATCTCATGAACTCTCTTCTTCTGCTCTAGTTCAAGGTGTCTAATCTCTTGAACTCTCTGCTTTTCCTGTAGTTCGAGGTATTTCTCTTTGGAATCTCCCGATGATCTGAACCAGACATTACATAAACGCTGGAATAGACGTCTCCATTGTTCTCCAGTTTATGACCTTGTTTTCCTGACAAACATATTTTACTAAAACATCTCTGGGCTGTGGTTTTCAAACACAAACAAAACCAGGACAAAACTAAGATCTAAGACAATGATCTGAATGGCTTTTATTTTCCAACACCTTGACTGTTTACAAACAGTGAAAGGGTCAATAGGAAACGTTCGCGGGACGTCCCAACACTGTAAACAGCCTATAATCTAAGATGCAGCTAAGAATCCTGTTGTTGTATCTATGGTAACGGTCAAACTGCAAAGTTTCTGTAACAGCTGGACCTATCCACATGAAACAAAGCCTGCCACAAAGTTCAGCGTCTTCTCTCTTGGCACATGTGAACTAAGGTCACATGACGGTCTCATAAAGGCCTCCATTTGTGGAGTCGATATTCAAAAAGAGGAAATGTGGCAGGTTTGTGAATCCAGTTACTTCCAAAAAATGATCAGGAAAAAACATTTGGACGTTTCTCTCTAAAACGGCGTCTCTCCCATCGAGTCGTATCGGTGGTGAGGTGATCTCAAACTGCACATACAGCGCACATTTCATGAGAAAATCTCGTTTTATATAGAAGATCTGTCATTGTATAGATCAGGGGTAGGCAAGTTTGCGTCGTGGAGGGCCGATTTTCATCTTTGCCAAAACACCAGGGGCCGAACCTCACCATTGTAGCTGAAAGTAAAGAACTTTTTTCTACCAATACCAATGTTTTACATCAGTGGTTCTTCAGTGGCCGAGCTTTGCTCCAAGATGACCCTAAACAAAACTGTAATTTGTCATATATCATATAAAATATTGTATATTGTATACATTTTTGTTGAACAAGACTGAAATTATGATCAAAACAACCCAATAACAAACGTTTGAACAAACTCTGTTACTGTTCCCATGCAGTTTCAGATGGAAAATATTCCCTTTAGACTCACGACCTACTGAAAATGGTTCCGCAACTGATTTTTGGGTCTAGAATCCCCGTTTTTACATTATATAATATGACCAAGTGGGATGTTCTGCCAGGACATTTTGAAAAAAAAATCTGACACTATTTCTCACATTTTTAGGGTACTTTAACAGGTATTTGACCTCTTATTTGTATATAATATTCCTCAAAATCATCTTGGGGGCCAGATGTTCTGTGCTGGAGGGCCGTATTTGGCCCACGGGCCTGACGTTGCCTACCCCTGGTATAGATTGTACATGGCTGAAATAAAATGTGACTTTGGTAAACATTCTCCTCTAATTTCTCCAATTAAAAACAAATGAAGGTGCTACACGAGTGGCATATTCATGAAATATGTTCCAAACATCATATATTTAAATGAAAAGCTGGAGTTTTCCACTGGACTATTGCTGCTCAGTAACGGTCATTGTGTCCACCTGTTACTAGTGTAGGATTAGAGATGTTGAAATCTTCTACAGAACACTCATTCTAGTTCAAGGTGTTTAATCTCTTGAACTCTCTTCTTCTGCTTTAGTTTGAGGTGTTTAATCTCTTGAAAACTCTTCAGATTTTAAATATTTTGTATCTTAAACTATTATAAATGTGAGTTACATTTACAGAAGGAGGTCCCGAGTTGTTGGTAGAGTCATTTTGGAGTTTGGAAACCCTGGTTGATGACGATAAATCACTCACCTCTAACATGACCTTCTGTAAAGTACCTTGATTCAGTGGTTTGAGCTGTGTCTGTAAATGTAGTTTCATCATTCCCTCCTCCTCCTGCAGACGAGGAGCAGTCGTCGGACTCGGACGGCGAGCGCGGCGAGCTGCTGGACGCCGTGTGGACGCTCAGGGACCGCGAGCGTTTCAAAGCTCAGGAGATGGAGAAGCACCAGATCCAGCTGACCATGTACCGCAGACTGGCCCTGATCCGCTGGGTCCGGACTCTGCAGAGCCGGGTCCAGGAGCAGCAGAACCGGCTGCAGTCCAGCTTCGACCTCATCCTCACGCACCGCAAGGAGCTGCTGCGCGCCGGCGCCGCCAGCGTGGCCCACGCCCCGCCCACCGCCGTCGGACAGTCGTAAGAGAGAGAGGAGCTCACTGTAAAATAAAACGGGTTTGTGTTTTTACAACGACTTTCAGAAGTTCAGTCGCTAAAGGTGTCATTGTTCTTTCATCCCAAAGAAAAGATCATCAGTGTTAATACTTCCAAAAGCTGCTCATCTGAATGTATTACTGCATAAACTACAGCTCAGAATCACGCCAGGCCCTTCTGTAAATACTTACCTCATTGTTCGCCATTGTTTTAGGGAAACATTTTTAACGTTTTAGGAATGAAAAAACCTCATCTTTAGACTGTGATAGTTTTTATGTTGAGGGTTTTGCTCTCTGATAAACTTACTCTGGTCATGGATAAGAAAGTGACGCAAAGTGCTTGAATTAAGAGAAGAAACCATACCCCAGGGGTAGGCAAAACGTCAGGCCCGGGGGCCAAAACCGGCCCTCCATCATCAAACCCTCGAGATGATTTTGAGAAATATTATGACCCAAATCAGATCAATACGAACGATCGCGATGTCGTCACATCCGTTGGCCGTGGTCGGCATTTTACATTGTCATATTTGATAAACATTTTATTAAAATCCTATAATCAGCAAAAACAATGTCCATAAACAGGGCATTGCTTCTCTTGCGCTGTAACAGATCTATCATTTTATAAAACCGAGTTAGAGGCCTGGATGCATCAGCTGCCGACCAAACATCCGGCGAAAATTGCGGAAGTAAAACAATAACAGCGATCGCTCGTATATAAAGCACTCTAGATAATGCGTCATATTTAAAGGGATATTTCAGGATTTTTGACATAGGGCCTCATTTCCTATAGTTATCCAGAGTGTTGCTGATTTCCTTATATTTGAAGAGTTTAGTGGTGCTAGGCTAGTGCTAGGCTAGTGTATGTCTATGGTATCAGCTAGCCTGCATTAAAAACAGCCTGACCTAAGCACAGAGCACCTGAGGCAAATCACTTATAACACCAGACTAACCATATAAATGCCCGTGTCGACTCAATAATGTTTTAACCCCTTAACTCCCGCCTGAACCGAGCACATTTTCTCCAGTTTGGCTTTACCCCAGTCCAAAAGCTTCCGGGAAAAAAGCTGTGAAAAATGGATGAAAAAGTGGCAAAAATGTCACAAGAAATTGACAAAAAATGTGACAAAAAAATGAAAAAAAAAATTTGATAAAAAAATGACGAAAAAATGACAAAAATGTGACAAAATGTGACAGAAAAAATTATAAAAAATGACCAAAAAAAATGACAAAAATTTGAAAATTTGACCCAAAAAAATTACAAAAAAATTACAAAAAATTGACAAAAAATGATAAAAAATGGACAAAAAAATGACAACAATTTGACAAAATTTGACCAAAAAAATTACTAAAATTTGACAAAAAAATGAAGAAAAAAAAAGTGAGAAAAAATGAAAAAAAGTTACAAAAATGACTTGAATGCCCAACAAAAAAATGATGGAAAAAAATCTGATAACGTGAGGAAAAACAACCTCTCGGTTCAGACGGGAGTTAAGAGGTTAAAGAATGATCTGCTCGGTTCCCGGATCTACAGTAGATCCAGAAATATCCCTTCAATGTTTTGAGGCGGGTAAGAAACGTCACCGCTCCTTAATTCAAGCACTTTTTTAAGCCATTCATCATCATCCACTCACCATTTAAAGGTTTTGCTGGTTCGATTCCCGTCCCTCTGTCTCCGCTCCTCAGTGTCTGAATCTGTGTCGTCGTGCTCTGTAAATCGTGCAACTCAAATATAGCAAAGGTTTAATTTAAATACGATGAAGAGAATGTTTATATCGTTACAACGCTGTAAATAGAGATAATTATTGATGAAATTATGAAGAGAATTAAATATGTTTGTCTGAGAAACTGTGGGGTTTTTTTTTTGCACTGAAAACACTTTATTTGATTATCCAGGGTTTAGCATCAGCTGCTCTCACACAATCACACATGTTTATGAGTCACCAAAAGACGAGTCCGGGCACTGACTTTGACTCTGTGTTTGGTGAAGCCTTTAGTCCTGGTTCTGTCTCCTGGTTTAGTCCTGGTTTAGTCCTGGTTTAGTCCTGGTTCAGTCCCGGTCCTCGCGGGCCTGAGGCTGAGCTCGCTCCACACTGAAGCTTCTGTTCCTCTGGAGACACTTGTTTTTCTCTGGTCCGTCACACGGTGCAGCCCTGATCTCCACGTGAGGAGCACATTCCAGAACTGGGAGCGTCAGATGTTTCCCCTAAATCTTTGTGATCACGACGTAATTATTAAGGTTTTCCTTCCGACCGAGGCTTACGCTAAAAACAAAACGATTGAAAAAGTGACTGTCTCCTAATCCCAGTGTATTTTCAGCCTTTTTAGGGCCTTTAAAGAGACGAGATGTAAGTTGGTCATTTTATACTCACTACTGCCACCTCAGGTCATACGTGTAACTGCAGCTTCTAATACACAACTTTCTGAGTGACAGGATTTTAGAGGCAGTTGTGGTGAACAGGTCTCATTCTACACATGAGGACATGGCTGGAACATGTAGGGGGAGGAAAATACCTAGTCTTAACATGTTTAAACTCCGTATAGTCCCTTTAACCTCTTACCACCCGCCAAAACCAAATGAATTCTCTCCACTTTGCCATTGTCGTCACTTTTTGTTTCCCTTATGTGTTTTTGTCACTTTTTAATTACTTTTCTGCTGGATTTTTGTCATTTTTCTGCTGGATTTTTGTCTTTTTTTGCTGGTTTTTTGTCTTTTTTTGCTGGATTTTTGTCTTTTTTTTCCTGGATTTTTGTCTTTTTTCTGCTGGATTTTTGTCCTTTTGTTGCTGGATTTTTGTCTTTTTTCTGCTGGATTTTTGTCCTTTTTTTGCTGGATTTTTGTCTTTTTTCTGCTGGATTTTTGTCCTTTTTTTGCTGGATTTTTGTCATTTTTCTGCTGGATTTTTGTCTTTTTTTGCTGGATTTGTGCTCTTTTTTTTGCTGGATTTGTGCTCTTTTGTCACTTTTTTTTTAGTTTTGTCATTTTTGTCACTTTTTAGCGTTTTTTGTTGTGTTTTCATCCTCAATTTCTTCTCATTTTTTGCCTCTGTTTTGAAGAAGCTTTTAGATTTGGAGAAAACATGTAATACAAGTGTTAATGGGATTATTGGGAGGGTCTTTCATCTCCCCCTGGTGTCTCTGACCAGAAAACCACAATTGCAACTTCTCTGCGAGCAGGTTAGAGCCAACAATACACATTAATGGAATCACGGAGAAGAAGCTAACAGGCTAATGGGCTATAACTGCGGGCTAGCACCACTTAAACAGTATTTACAGCCAAGTTTGAGTGAAAAATAAATGATCTCCATTGTGTGAATTGGATGAACAATATCCCTCTGTCCCTTTGTCTTTTCTGTCAGAGTAGGATTTACTCTCACGGACAATTCATGAGTAAAAAACACAACACGCTACGACACCTGCAGTGGTGCTTACGGCCTCTAGGGGCATGAGTTACTTTGTGCTGCTTTAAAGGTCAATAAACAATAAAACAATCAACACACATTTGACTCTGGAGGTGTGCGATATATCGTCTGCAAGATAATGGCTGGAAAGTTGGGGAAAGTTTAGGGAAAATATAGAGGGAAAATTGGAGGGAAATTTTTCCGAAAATGTGGGGGGGAAAAAATATGAAATATGTGGGAAGTTTCATACAAAAAATTGGGAAAATTTTGATAAAATTGGAAAAAATGTTTTGTGGAAAATCTAGCGGGGCAATGGAGGAAAATGGGACAAATGAAAAAATGAGGGGGGGATGTGGGGGAAATAATTGAGGGGAAATTGGAAAAATGTTTTGAAAATAATAGGGTTAAATTTGGAAAAAATTAGGACAAATATGGAAAATAACGGGGGAGAAAAAATGAGGGACATTTGCAAGCGAGCAAGTCCCCAAAAATGTTGAGATATTTCTTTTTGTTTTTGTGGAATTTTGTGGTTTGTGGAATAATATTTCTCCAAATCATCATCGGGCCAGAGGGTCTGAGCTGCAGGGCCTGATTTTGCCCCT
This sequence comes from Gobius niger, assembly GCF_951799975.1. NCBI lineage: Eukaryota > Metazoa > Chordata > Actinopteri > Gobiiformes > Gobiidae > Gobius > Gobius niger. The sequence continues at coordinate 30,192,118 of NC_136865.1, read as the reverse complement.
GGACCTGACGTTGGCCTAGACGGTCAGAATGATAGAATTACAGGAACCTCCTCTTTAGATCAACAACAGCTCTGACTTAGAGAGAACAATCCTGAACAGCTCAGACCTGCTGCTCATGCGAGGTCACGCTTTTCCTGAGGCGGCCGAGCAAATGCATTCTGGGAATAAGAGGAAATGACCACACGGGCCAAGAATAGACCTGAGGATCCGCCCTGAAAGTCTGCTCTGGGACATTCACTGAACTGAGTGGCTTTGAACACGATTCTGGGAATAATTATCACAGAAATCATGGATCAAGCACCGGTCAAAGTGAACCCTAAACCAGGGCCGGACTGGGACTGAAACACGGCCCTGGACTCTGGACCAGCCTGGCCCAAACTAGCGTAATCGAGTGCATTTTCTCCAGTTCGGCTTTACACAAATCTAAAAGCTTCTTGACTGTGTAATGCCTGATTTGACAGCAAAGACTTACAAAAGTGATTGAAACTTTTTGTCACGTTGTCGCCACATTTTTGTCATGTTTTTGTTGCTTTTTCGTCACTTTTTTGTCATGTTTTTGTGTTTTTTTTTTGTTTTCCTGGCACATTTTTGTTCCGTTTTCATCCTCATTTTCGTCGCTATTTTGATTCTTTTCTTTTAAGCTTTTAGATTTAGGTAAAGCTCGGTTAAGGAGGGGGATGAGAGGAGATAAGTGAGGGGCCAGACCGGTGGCCCAAGAGCCAGTGGCCCTTCTGTGCTCTTCCAGAATACAGGACAAATGGCCAGTCCGCCCCTGCCCTAAAATAAGTGACTTCTCGCACAGCAGTGTGTGGTAAGAATGAGACGTCTGTGTTACATTAAATCAACTATTTCCACAGTATTAATGAAATAATAAAAAATATATATAACATAAAACAAGGATTACTGGATTTTTTCTACAATACACTGCGTTCCAAATGATTATGCAAATCGTATTTCAGTGCCATAAAGGTAAAAAAAAAAAATACTGAAAAAGGATGTTCCACATTATTAAGCAGATCATCATTTTCAAGCAATAAGGGAAAGAAAAAGGGTCTCTCCGCTGATGAAAAGTGTGAAATAGTTGAATGCCTTGGTCTAGGAATGAAAACCTTCGATATTTCATGAAAGATTAAGCTTAATCATCGAACTGATAAGAGATTTGCGGATGATTCAGACACACTCGGGTTTGTGCAGATAAAGGCACAATGAGGACGATTTCTGCCAGACAAACACATCAGATTAATAGAACAGCAGCTACAAAGCAGCAGACAGGTATTTGAAGCTGCTGGTGCCTCTAGAGTAGGGGTAGGCAAGTTTGTGTCATGCAGGGCCGATTTTCTTCATTGCCAAAACACCAAGGGCCGAAGCTCACAATTGTAGCCCAAAAGTAAAGCACCTTTTCTCTACAAATATAAGTTTTGCACATAATATATGACCTAATGGAGTGTTTTGCTGGGAAATGTGAAAATATTGACAGTATTTTCCACATTTTAGAGTCATTTTCACGTAATTGGTCTCTGATTTATGAATAAATGTTTCTTCAAAATTCTCTTGGGGCCAAAGGTTTTATGCTGGAGGGCCGAATTTGGCCCCCGGGCCTGACGTTGTCTACCCCTGCTCTGGAGTCTCCCGAACATGAAGCTGTAGGACCCTCCAGAGGCTGCAGTTGTGCATAAAACCTCTATCCGGCCTCCCCTGAACTGTTCACTGAAGCTGAAGCAGAAACGGCTGCAGTGGCTCAGAAATACATGAGGACTCATTTTCAAACAGTCTTGTTCACTGATGAGGCCGTGTGACCCTGGATGGTCAGATGGATGGAGCAGTGAATGTTGGTGAATGGCCACAATGTCCCAACAAGGCCGTTTTTAAACTCGGTATAGTCCCTTTAACCTCTTACCACCCGCCCAAACCAAATGCATTCTCTCCTCTTTGCCATTGTCGTCACTTTATATTTCCCTTATGTGTTTTTGTCACTTTTTTAATTACTTTTCTGCTGGATTTTTGTCATTTTTTTGCTGGATTTTTGTCATTTTTTTGTTGGATTTTTGTCATTTTTTTTGTTGGATTTTTGTCATTTTTTTGTTGGATTTTTGTCAATTTTTTGTTGGATTTTTGTCATTTTTTGTTGGATTTTTGTCATTTTTTTGTTGGATTTTTGTCATTTTTTTGCTGGATTTTTGTCATTTTTTTGCTGGATTTTTGTCATTTTTTTTGTTGGATTTTTGTCATTTTTTTGCTGGATTTTTATCATTTTTTTGTAGGATTTTTGTCATTTTTTTGTAGGATTTTTGTCATTTTTTTTGCTGGATTTTTGTCATTTTTTTGCTGGATTTTTGTCATTTTTTGTTGGATTTTTGTCATTTTTTGTTGGATTTTTGTCATTTTTTTGCTGGATTTTTGTCATTTTTTGTGGATGGTCAGATGGATGGAGTAGTGGATGGTTGGTGAATGGCCACCATGTCCCAACAAGGCTGTGACGTCAGTAAGGAGGGGGCAGAGTCATGTTTTGGGCCAGAATCATGAGGAGAGAGCTGGTCAGTCCCTTTAGGATCCCTGAAGGTGTGAAAGTGACCTCTGAAGTACAAACCCTCGGCCACTTCAGCAGTAGCTCATTTTATTTAACGAGGTTAGTGTAGGTAACCCAATCAGAGTTTCTGTTCCAGCTTTGATTAGTTGCCGTTAGCTTTATGCCGCTACAACCCGTGGCATGATGAAAGTGCAACAAAAAAGCAACAACGGAGTAACAGAAAAGTGACTAAAAAGTGATGAAAATGTGGCAAAAGTGAGGAAAATGATCCGTTTAGTCTTAGCTTTCAAATGAGCCGTTACTCTGGCCTATAGGCTGTAACCTTTTAGATTTGGGTAAAGATGAAATGGAGAAAATGACAGAACAGGGTTTGTAGCTACATCAATATCGGATAGTGAATGTATTGGTTTAACCCCTTAACTCCCACCTGAACCGAGCACATTTTTTCCAGTTTGGCTTTACCCCAGTCCAAAAGCTTCTGGAAAAAAGCTGTGAAAATAGCAACAAAACTGAGACGAAAACAATGATGGAAATGTGAAAAAAAAGTGACGAAAAATTGATGAAAAAGTGGCGAAAATGTGACAAGAAATTGACAAAATATTGATGAAAAAATGACAAAAATGTGACAAAAAAATGACAAAAAAATGACAAAAATGTGACTAAAAAATGACAAAAATGTGACAAAAATGTGACAAAAAATGACAAAAATATGACAAAAATGTGACAAAAAAAATGACAAAATTTGACAAAAAAAATACAAAAAATGTGACAAAAATGTGAAGAAAATTGATAAAAAATTGACGAAAAAATTACAAAAATGTGATAAAAATTTGACCAAAAATATACAAAAATTTGACAAAAAAAGACTAAAAAATGACAAAAAAGTGACAAAAATTAGTTGAACACCCAACAATAAAATGACGGAAAAACGATCCTCTCGGTTCTGGCGGGAGTTAAGAGGTTAAAGGGATATTTCATGATTTTATGCACAGGGCCTCATTACCTATAGTTCTCCAGAGTGTTGTTGATTCTTTCTACAAATCAGATATGGCAACGTTTGGAGGTTTTTAATGCAGGCTACTAGTTACCATAGACATGCACTAGCCTAGCACTAGCCTAGCACCACTCGACTCTTCAAATATAAGGACTGCATGAATAAAAAAATACAAACATCTCCAGAAATCAACAACACTCTGGATAACTAGGAAATGAGGCTGGATTTTGTAGTCTAACGATCTCCCCCTCCTCCTCCTCCTCCTCCTCTTCCTCCTCGGTGTGGGTTTGTGTCGGGGCCCAGGGCGGTGGCGCCGGGCTTTGATGTATTTTTCAGCGTTTGGGCGTCGCTGGAGCAGAGGAGGGGGGGGGGGGGCAGAGGCAGGAAGCAGCCCCGGGGAAGTGCTGCTCCGCTGGGGGATGATGTGGGAGCGGAGACTGGAGACACAGAGACTTTTACCACCAGCAACGAACACGACCACACGGCTTCAGTCCAAGGCCAGACTCGGCGAAGTCCTGGTGATGACGTGAACATTAAAGAGGATTTAATCGACATTTGCAGTTGGTCTACAGTACGTTCAGTGTGTCTCCACAGGTCAGATCAGGGTCAAACAAGTCCAGGTTTAGGACCGAGCTCAGCCCTGGGCCAAAGCTGAACTGATTGACAAAAAAATTACAAAAATTTGATTTAAAAAAAGACGAAAAAAAGACAAAAATGTGATAAAAAATTGACCAAAAAATGACAAAAATGTGACAAAAAATTGATTAAGAAAATGACGAAAAAATGACAAAAATGTGACAAAAAATGACCAAAAAAATGACAAAAATGTGACAAAAAAAGAATTTTTTTTTTTTTTAAAAATGACGAAAAAATGACAAAAATGTGACAAAATTTGATTAAAAATTTGACAAAAAAATAATAAAAATATGACAGAAAATGACAAAAAAATGTGACAAAAATGTGATAAAATGTGACAAAAAAAAAAAAACAATTTTAAAAAATGACGAAAAAATGACAAAAATTTTATTTAAAAAATGACGGAAAAATGACAAAAAATGTGATAAAAAATGACAAAAATGTGACAAAAATTTGATTAAATCCATCTATCATCCAAATGACAAAAATGTAACAAAAAATGACCAAAATTTGTTTTAAAAAATGACGAAAAATGTTGTAAATGTATTTAAAAAATGCCTGGTGCTCAGGCAGTTGCTTTATCTGTCCACATTGTTTCCGTCGCCGTTCTGTTGTTCCTTCAGTCATGTGTATTCCAGCCTGTGCCGCCCACAAAGACTGTGGTCCTTTAGCAACGGAGATGCTAAAGGTGTAAAACCATAAACCGTGCCGTGTAGTTCGACCAAACTGTGCTGACCAGGTTATTCCATCACGGGCGTTTTCCAAAACACCAGGATTCATGGAGCCACGTTGTGAAAGAGTGGGTTTCGCAGTGTGTCGTTTTCCTCATTCCTTTAACCTCTGACCACCCGCCAAAACCAAATGCATTCTGTCCTCTTTGGCTGTTATATAGGCCTGTGTAGCACCTCATTTGAAAGCTAAGACCCACAAAACTGATCTTTTTCCTCGCGTTGTTGCTGTGTTGTGTCAACTTATTTATGTTTTCTTTTTTTGTTTTTTCATTTTGGTCACTTTTGTTGAGTTTTTGTCACATTTTTGTTGAATTTTTGACATTTTTTTGTTGAATTTTTGTCACATTTTTGTTGAATTTTTGACATTTTTTTGTTGAATTTTTGTCATTTTTTGTTGAATTTTTGTCACATTTTTGTTGCGTTTACATCCTTGTTTTCTTCTCATTTTTTGTGGCTGTTTTGGTGCTTATTTCCCCAAGAAGCTTTTTGATTAGGGTAAAGCCAAACTGGAGAAAATGGGATCCGTTCAGGTGGGAGTTAAGAGGTTATTGTTCACAAATCTCATAGAACATCCACATTTCTCACATTTGCAGCATAAAAATACAGCATTCAGTTGATAAAATGGGATAAAAAAAAAAGCCTTAAACTATTGTGTGTTTATTCTGCAAAGACATTTCCCTTCCTTCACGTTCTTCGTCCATTCTTCGACTTCCTCGCTGAGAACGGACACAGGAAGTGACAAAAGGAGAGATAACATTCCACACCCGTCGCCGTGCAACCATACTGTACCTGAGGGCCATGATGGAGACTCAGTGAACCCCCCTCCTCCTCCTCCTCCTCCTCCTCCTCCTCCTCCTCGGAGAGAGAAGTGGGTCAGATCCTGCGGCGACTTCTCCACAAAAACAAAGACTCGCTTATTATGCAAAAGGTGCGTCGCAGAAACATCGGAAACTCACAGGATCAGAGCCATGAATGAACACGGAGAGCTCAGTGTTACTAAAACGGAGACTTCGGGTTCCATTTTAGCCTCGGTTTAATCCTGGGTTAGTTTGAAATCAGGGTTTGGCACAATTTGATGAAAGAAAAATGCTTCAATGTTATATTGGGGAAAACAGAGAGTCCAGCTGAATAAACTCGGTTAACCTCTTAACTCCCGCCTGAACCGAGAGCATTTCCTCCAGTTCAGCTTTACCCAAATCGTGTAGGCCAGTGTAACACCTCATTTGAAAGACCTACAAAACTAAATTGATCTTTTTCCTCACATCACATTTTTTTTCACTTTTTTTGTTGGGCAGTCGTCTCATTTTTGTCAAATTTTCGTGACTTTTTTGTCACTTTTCCGTCAAATTATTCGAATTTTTTGGGCAAATTCTTATCACTTTTTCGTCCATTTTTTCTCCATTTTTCGTCAAATTTTTCTCACTTTTTTGTAAATTTTTCGTCCATTTTGTCTCGTTTTTTTTGTCAATTTTTTGTCCATTTATGTCGTTTTTTTGTACATTTTTTGTCCATTTTTTGTCACTTTTTCGTCCATTTTTTCTACATTTTTTGTCAAATTTTTCACACTTTTTTGTCATTTTTTTGGTCCATTTTTTGTCACTTTTTCGAAAAAAAATTCTCACTTTTTTGTAAATTTTTTGTCCATTTGTGTCGTTTTTTTGTACATTTTTTGGCACTTTTTCAGCAATTTTTTCTCACTTTTTTCACATTTTCATCCTTGTTTTTCGTCTCAGTTTTGTTGCTATTTTCACAACTTTTTTCTGGAGCGCTTAACTCTTAACTCCAGTTCAGCTTTACCCAAATCCTGTAGGCCAGTGTAACACGTCATTTGAAAGCTAAGACCTACAAAACTAAATTGATCTTTTTCACATCATCAGATTTTTTTTTCATCATTTTTTTGTTGGGTATTCAACTCATGTTTGTAACTTTTTTGACACTTTTCTGTCACATTTTTTGCAATTTTTTCGTCAATTTTTTTTTAAACAAATTTTGGTCATTTTTGGGTCACATTTTTGCTATTTTTTTGTAGAATTTTGATTACATTTTTGTCATATTTTTGTCATTTTTTCATCAATTTTTCGTCACTTTTTTGTCAATGTTTTCTCACTTTTTTCACATTTCCATCATTGTTTTCGTCTCAGTTTTGTCGCTATTTTCACACCTTTTCTCTAGAAGCTTTTGGACTGGGGTAAAGCCAAACTGGAGAAAATGCGCTCGGTTCAGGTGGGAGTTAAGGGGTTAAGGAAACAGTTTAACCAAAACTTCACAACTTTCTGATGATACAATTTTCTAGATTCAGAGGAAGTTTTCAAATATCTCTGTGACAAAATGTGACAAAAAAAATGATATTAAAAAATGACGAAAAAAGGACAAAAATGTGATGCAAATTTGACAGAAAAATGACAAAAATTTGATTAAAAAATGAAGAAAAAATGACAAAAAAGTTACAAAAAATGACAAAAAAAAGACAAAAATGTGACAAAATGTGACAAATAAATGACAATAAATCGATTTTAAAAAATGACGAAAAAATGACAAAAATGTGACAAAAAAAAGACAAAAATGACAAAAAAATGACAAAAATTTGATTAAAAAATGACAAAAAAATACAAAAATGTGACAAAAAAAATGACCAAAAAAATGATTTTAAAAAATGACGAAAATATGACAAAAATGTGACAAAAATGACAAAAAAAAAAGACAAAAATGTGATAAAAATGTGACAAAAAAATGACAAAAAATTTGATTAAAAAATGAAGAAAAAATGACAAAAAAGTTACAAAAAATTACAAAAAAACCTACAAAAAAATGATGAAAAAATGACAAAAATGTGATAAAAAATTGACCAAAAATGACATAAATTTGACCAAAAAATGACAAATAAATGACAAAAAAAATGAGTTGAATACCCAACAAAAAAAAATGCCGGAAAAAAAAATCTGATGACGTGAGGAAAAAGATCCTCTCTGTTCAGGCGGGAGTTAAGAGGTTAAACTATCAACAGAAAAGGACTTGGCTAACAACATTATATGTATGTAAACTGCAAAGGTCATAAAAAGTTTCCTCATCTCCCCCCCAGACTCCCAGCACGATCTAAACGCCGCCTAATTGTCCATATATTCCATTAATCGTCTTAAAAACAATAACAACTCCAATGACACGTGCAGCTGTAGCTGGATCTAATCACGGCCCGGCCTGAGGAGGGTTTTAGCCAAACGCAGCGTAAACTCGAGGAGGAAGAAGTGTGAAAAGTGTCCGTAACACTCATTATATCTGCAGCTTAAAGGAGATGATTAAAGGGGATGATTAAAGGAGATGGAGCGCTTTAGTGGGACGCCCCCTGCTGCTGTGACCCCAGGACTGCACTCGTCATTATGGAGGAAATGAGGGAGAACGGGCTTCAGAACCGTGAGGTATTAATAAGCACTTAACAAAACATTAGTCCCGGAATGACCATTAAAGGCGAGGGATCTGGGGTGAAGAGCTGCCTATATGTCAAGCTTTAAAGAATTATTATTTGAGCCACAGGAAAATTAGGGAAAACGTTGTGAGAGCGTTGTCATTATTAGTTTACTTTATGTCATTAACTTCTTAACTCCCACCTGGACGGATCCCATTTTCTGCGGTTTGGCTTTACCCAAATCAAAAAGCTTCTTGGGAAAAAAGCACCAAAACAGCCACAAAAAATGAGAAGAAAACAAGGATGTAAACACAACAAAAAAGTGACAAAAAATCAACAAAAAAATGTGACGAAAAATCAGCAAAAATGTGACAAAAACTCAACAAAAAAATGACAAAAAATCAACAAAAAAGTGACAAAAATTCAACAAAAATGTGTCAAAAATTAAACAAAAAAGTGACAAAAATTAAACAAAAAAAAGACAAAAAAATCAACAAAAATGTGACAAAAATTCAACAAAAAAAAAGACAAAAATTAAACCAAAATGTGACAAAAAATCTACAAAAACTCAACAAAAATGTGACAAAAATTCAACAAAAATGTGACAAAAAATCAACAAAAATGTGACAAAAATAAAAAAAAAAAGACAAAAATTCAACAAAAATGTGACAAAAAATCAACAAAAATGTGACAAAAATAAAAAAAAAAAGACAAAAAATCAACAAAAATGTGACAAAAATTCTACAAAAATGTGTCAAAAAATCAACCAAAATGTGACAAAAAATCAACAAAAATGTGTCATAAAATCAACAAAAATGTGACAAAAAATCAACAAAAATGTGACAAAAACTCAACAAAAATGTGACAAAAATTAAACAAAAAAATGACAAAAATTCAACAACAAAAAGACAAAAATTCAACAAAAATGTGTCAAAAAAAAAAAAAAAGAATAAAAAAACAGAAAAAAGGTGACACAACACAGCAACAACGCGAGGAATAAGATCAGTTTAGTGGGTCTTAGCTTTCAAATGAGGTGCTACACAGGCCTGTATAACAGCCAAAGAGGAGGCGGGTGGCCAGAGGTTTATATAAGCAGTTTTGTGAGCACATTACACTGCATTATTCAGCCGTACTTTGGTCAAAATAGTCCTAGTCAGGGGCGGATCTAGAATAAAAATCCCGGGTGGTGAGCAGGGTCAGAGTCAGGGTCAGGGGTCACTTTGCATGTCAGTCTATATCATACATTAGTTCCACATTTTAAGTTGAATAAAAAAAAAAAAAAGAACTTTTTCACAATATTGTAATTTTCCGAGTTTCACCTGTAGGGGGAGGAGCTCGGTTATCCAGGAGGAGCTCGGAGTAGAGTGGCTGCTCCTTCACGTCGACAGGAGCAACTGAGGTGGCATCTGTTTCGGAGCCTCCTAGTCCCGCAGGAGGTGTTCCAGGCAGGTCCTATTGGGAGGAGGCCTCGTGGAAGACCCAGGACACGCTGGTGGGACTATGGGCCTTTCCCAAACCGCTCCCTCCTCCTCCTCCTCCCTCCTCCTCCCCCTCAGTCTGCTCGAGCCCCCGGAGTGGAGTTCTGTCCGAAATGGACCCTCAGTGAGGGGGAGAAAAGCTCCTTCTCAGCGAGTCTGTACCGACACCACACTTAACAGGTGTGTGTTACACTGAGAGCCGTCCCACGAGCAACACACCAACTATAGTTCCGCATTTACTCAGGAGCACCTAAGTGTTCATTTTAATGAAAAAGAAAGCGACAGCGAGACTTAATATGATTTTATTGGGAGGGGAAAAGTTCTCACTTGTGAATTTGAAGAAGCTAAATTATTAATGTAAATGTGATATATTTGAATCTGAATTACTTTAACTCATAAGAACCTTTTATTTATTTAAAGGGGGGGTATTATGCAAAATGGACCTTTTCAAGCTTTCCATCATGTTATTCTGTCACTCCCTCATTAAAAACATGCCTGAAGTGTTGCCTTGGCACATTCACATATTTTTGAGTAATCTGTAAAAACTCTGATGGCGGCCATTTTAGGGATAGGTTTGCCTGAGTCCTCCTAGGAACGCCCCCACCTCCTGGAGACGCCTCCGAGCTTTCGTCACCAGCCAAGTAACCAACCACTGCTCCTCAGCAGAACCCCCTCCCCACTGATGCCACAGACAGCGTGTGGAGGGGGCGTGTCTAAAGGCTCAGAGGTTCTTAAAGAGACAGAGGCCTATTTCAAGACATTCACTACAGCCATTTTGAGAGAGACATTTTATACAAGGCAGTTATTCTAATTTACTGCATTTACAGACCAACAGAAGGTTTGTCATCGTTGTAGTGTGATATAGACTGGTGCTATGTGACTGAAAAAAGCAGAATATCCCCTCTTTAAAAGTATGACCAGTCAAATTTGTGATTTTTGCCACATTATGGGCTGTGCAGTTCGTGAAGGAGAGCGCGTCTGAAAGTCACAGCTCGAATTTCTCTGTTGAGTGAACCTCTGGAGGTCCCTCACTGAGGCCTGAGTGGAAGGGTGTAGGGGGAGGGAATGGTTTCGGAAAGGCCCCATGTCTCCGAGCTTGTCTGGTGTCGCCTCAGGGTCAGAACAGCTGGAGGAGGTCGGGGTCCCCCAGAACAGCTGGAGGTGAGTGTGGATCCGTAAGTCTGGGCACCTCTGCGACCCTGCCTCGGATACAGCGGAAGAAAATGGATGGATAAGTAAATATATCACTTATGCATCATATTTACTTACTGAATCACAATATAGATCCGCCGTTGAGAATGTTGAAACACATCGAATCATGACGAAAGTGTCCCGGCTTTACCACATACAGTTAAAAACATTAATACTCCATATTTCAGACGTTTTTCCACTTCCAAGCTCTGAGCATCGAAGCTTAAAAACTTCACCCAAAGACAGCACATAAACATAAATGCACCTCACGGGTAAATAAAACCTTCAGACGAGAGAATAGTGTTAAAATACGCTTTTATTTACAAGTAAAAACCATTATAAACAATTAAAAAAAACGATCAAGTTTATTTACACGATAAAACTTTCACACAGACATCGATTCGGAGGCGTCACATGGTCTATGTACATGAAGGAGGTAAACGACAAAGGTCTCCCTGAACCCGCGGTGAGTCCATGACTGCAGACGGACGGAGAGGAGCTTCTCTTTGTCCCGGTTTGTCTCTGGGTGGCGGCTCGGGCGGCGGCGGCGGCGTCGGCGGCGTCAGTGGCCCAGGAAGCTGAAGACGCTGCGCTGAGACGAGCTGGACGCTGAAGCCGGAGGTTTGTTTTCCCGACAGATCCTTTTACAGGCCGGGTTCAGGCTCTCGGACGGGCCGCGCTTCTTCACCTGGGAATGGACACAGGATTCTTATAATACAGGGGTTTGTGTGTGAGTGGGTTATGGGAAACGTGGGCTTTGGTTCCCTCTAGTGTTAAGATCATGAATGACAAGTCAATGTTTCAACAAAGAAAGTGAAATGTTAAGCTACATCCTTAACCTCTTAACTCCCACCTGAACATGTTTTCTCCTGTTTTCTTCCAAATCTAAAAGCTTCTTCAAAATAGCGCCAAAAACGAGAAGAAAATGAGGATTTAAATTGACAAAAATCCAGCAAAAAGAAAAAAATCCAGCAAAAAATGACAAAAATCCAGCAAAAAAAAGGACAAAAATCCAGCAAAAAAAGTGACAAAAATCCAGCAAAAAAAGTGACAAAAATCCAGGAAAAAAAGACAAAAATCCAGCAAAAAAAGTTACAAAAGAGCAGCAAAAAAGTAAAAAAAAAAACAGCAAAAAAATGACAAAAAACGGCAAAAAAAAGGACAAAAATCCAGCAAAAAAGTGACAAAAATCCAGCAAAAAAAGTTACAAAAGAGCAGCAAAAAAGTAAAAAAAAAAACAGCAAAAAAATGACAAAAAACAGCAAAAAAATGACAAAAATCCAGCAAAAAAAAAGACAAAAATCCAGCAAAAAAAAAAGACAAAAATCCAGCAAAAAAGTGACAAAAATCCAGCAAAAAAAGTGACACAAATCCAGCAAAAAAGTGACAAAAATCCAGCAAAAAAGTGACAAAAATCCAGCAAAAAAAGTGACACAAATCCAGCAAAAAAGTGACAAAAATCCAGCAAAAAAGTGACAAAAATCCAGCAAAAAAGTGACAAAAATCCAGCAAAAAAAAAAAAGACAAAAATCCAGCAAAAAAAAGACAAAAATCCAGCAAAAAATGACAAAAATCCAGCAAAAAAGTGACAAAAATCCAGCAAAAAAAAGAAGACAAAAATCCAGCAAAAAAGTGACAAAAATCCAGCAAAAAAATGACAAAAATCCAGCAAAAAATGACAAAAAAGCAGCAAAAAAAGTGACAAAAATCCAGTAAAAAAGTGACAAAAATCCAGCAAAAAAGTGACAAAAATCCAGCAAAAAATGGCAAAAATCCAGCAAAAAAAAGACAAAAATCCAGCAAAAAATGACAAAAGTCCATAAAAAAAAAAGACAAAAATCCAGCAGAAAAAAGACAAAAATCAAAACAAAAAAAATGGCAAAAAAGCAGCAAAAGATGTGACAAAAAGTAACAAAAAAGTGACAAAAAAAGTGCCATAAAATGTGAAACACATAAGGGAAATAAAAAGTGACGACATTGGCAAAGAGGAGATAATGCGTTTGGTTTTGGCGGGTGGTAAGAGGTTAACCCTGTTTTAATGCCAGTTTCCCACTAATCAATCATGACATGTGTGAATGACTAAGCCTCGGGACGACCAGGGAGCGACAGACATGAGTTACTACAAAGCCCTGTGGAGTCTCTCACCTTCTTCCGGGGCTCGTCCGCGGAGCCGTCTTTCTCTGGAGATAACGTCTGGAACAGGAAGCCTCTGGAGTTCCTCGGAGCCAGAGGGTTTCCGTCTGAGATCGAGGCCAGTTTCTGCAGCACAGACTGAGGCTGGCTGAGCAGGGAGCCCCTCCTCACCTGCAGGGGGAGACACGGGGAGAACATGAGGGCTGCGCAATCATGAAGTGGAAGTTAAGTGATTTTAATCCAAATACAAAATTCAAATGTGTCCTTGATTTTTGTGGTTTCAAGCTCAGGCAGGAATTAGACATTTATAAAATCCCTCTGTAAAAAACCTTCCAAATGTTATCTTTACCGGTAAAGTCTGGGACGGCCTCTGGAACGGATTGAGAGGAGCGGTCGACTTCATCTCTGCTGGAGCCACTGGAGGCTCTGAAGAAGAAAAAAGTCAAATGTTAATTCAAACTTACATTTATCTGTAGATTTCTGCTGAGGAACTGATGATTTAAAAAGAAAAACAATAATTCTACGTGTCAATCTAGTCAGCGTTTAGCTTTTAAGAAATGTAATGTGTAGGAGCCATGTATGTGTGTGCCTCCTGACCCTATGGGGCACTGTGGTTCACCTCGCTAGTGCTAGGCTAGTGCATGTTTATGGTAACTAGTAGCCTGCATTAAAAACCTCCAAACGTTGCCATATCTGATTTGTAGAAAGCTCCTTTGTGAATTCCACGTGTAGTAATGCAAACAGGTAAACAAACTACTGTAGATCCGGTAACCGAGCAGATCACTCCGCCGCTGCGTAGCTACAACCAGTCGACACAGACATTTCTATGGTTAGTCTGGTGTTATAAGAGATTTGCCTCAGGTGCTCTGTGCTTGGGTCACTGTTTTTAATGCAGGCTACTAGTTACCATAGACATGCACTAGCCTAGCACTAGCCTAGCACCACTAAACTCTTCAAATATAAGGACTGCATGAATTAAAAATATGTATATATATATATATCGCCAGAAATTTGGCCCGCCAAAACAATTCTGTTGGCCACCAGAGTGACCACTTTTGCCCTGAGTGGTAAATACTAACTCTCTTCCGTTCATTCTCAAAGGTAAATATGGGTGCAGTACACTTTTTGACCACCAGCGTCAAATTGGGGGCGCTGTTTCACTCCTTTCACAGAGTTAAAGAAACACTGTTGTGGTGTCTTGGTATTTATCAATTACAAAGTGTTGTAGCATCAACTTCCACAGTTTTTCAATTTTTTATTGCGAAGGTTGTTAACTTCAACAACAGCACATGTTAAAAACTGACTAATGTAGCATTTTCTTTGAGTTAACAAATGAGGTAAAGTTACTGTAGGTGCTGCAGATACAGGTGTTTTTATTTTTCACTAAATTGCTACAATGGTTGATTTTATTCTACTAAAATTAGGCCTTTGCCATAGTTACCATTAGTATATAATATAGCATGTTATTTGTATAGATAGAATCAACTGCAAATCTGGGCTATCGAAAAAATAAAAAGTAGATAAAATAAAGTAACTTTATAATTTGCAGTTATATGTGTTTTTCATGCTTGACATCGCCGTGTTTGGCCCGCGACTCACAGGCACTTTTTCATTTTGGCCTCGGAGACAAAAAGTTTGGGCCCCCCTGCTCGAGATAATGCTTCCCCCACATTATCCATTCTATTTATGGTAAAAACTGATGAAAAACATAACGTCTGAGTAAATCTCCACACATTTCTTCATCAAACTCACCTTTTTTCTCCAGTTTCTTCTGCGTCAGCTTCTTGGCCACTTTCATGAACTGACTGTCCTCGTCCTCAAACTTCTCGTCGTCCGCCTCGACGTCGGCCTCTTTCCCTTTGGACTTCTGCTCCGTCTGAACAGAGAGGTGAAAATGTAACTGCTGACTTCACCTTCAGCGACGCTCGATAAACGAGTCCTGACCTGCTCGCGGAGCCACTGCTCTCGCTCCAGCCTCTCCCTCCGCCTCTGGACCTCGGTCTGATCCACGTCTTCATCGCCCTCCTCCTCCTCCCCGCCCTCCGCTGCCCCTCCGTCCACCAGGAACCCGTCATCTGGAAAGAAAAGTGTCAACAGTTAAGACATTTGGGGCTCAATGTTTATCGTCTGTGCATTTATTAGCATTTCCCCCGATTATTTTCTTTGTAACACTTTATTTTTACAGTTTATTTTTTATTTATTTAGCACTTTAGCATAACTAGTTATCCATTCCCAAGTAAACATTAAATAAGAATCAGAGTAATGTAAACCCCGCTAATAGTACAAAAATACAGAGTCAAATACAAATACGTGTCAAATATACAATACTCATACAATCATTTCCTTTATGAGTCTCTGCTCTGTCCTCAGCACAAATACTCAGCCATTCATTTATGTTTTAGTTTGATTTTATACATGTGTAATGAGGTGGATGAATCCAGAAGATGAATCTGTCTGTTCCAGACTTTAAAGCTGGGGTACCTGATTTTTCCTGCACAAACTCTGATATTTTTTGGTTTGGACCAAACTAATTTCTAGCTGTCACAATCCCTCCTGCATGTCCGAATTGTTTAAGCAAATTGTTTATATGCACGTTTCAAGCCCATGTAGAGCTTTGAACGTTGGCAAAGTGAAGAAGGGGGAGCCACCCCCAAAATAAATTTCACTGATTTAGGTTCTACTTCTATCTTCTATTGCTCAATAAACAAAATAGGTGAAGACCATGCAACAAGGTCTGTTTTTGTTGTGTTTACAACACACTCTGTGGTGGTAAAAACACATTTATTTTACAACAACAAAAAGTCAGGTACCCCAGCTTTAAAGGAATAGGCCGACGTTTTTACATACTGAGATATGTTCTTACCTTAGCTTAGACGAGTTCTTTAGGACCTGTCTGGTCTTCACCCGTGTCTTCAGTCACGTAAACACAGCGCAGACGGCGTTAGCATTTAGCCTCTCCCTCTCTCCTCTATAGCTCCAAAACAGGTCAAGATAGAAGCTACCAAGCTCTTCCACGTTTTCCCTATTTAAATATGGTTACGTGAAGTGTTCCACTACAAAGTATAATTACACAAAATTAAACAATGTGGATTTTCTAAGCGGATAAAAGGGAGAACTATATTGTAAGGCGTAATAATACCAGGAGTAGTTCGAAATCCGCCCAGTAATCTTCACTTTACTGCACGATGCCAAATTACTCCTGGTATTATTACGCCTTACAATATAGTTCCCCTTTTATCCGCTTAGAAAATCCACATTGTTTAATTTTGTGTAATTATACTTTGTAGTGGGACACTTCACGTAACCATATTTAAATAGGGAAAACGTGGAAGAGCTTGGTAGCTTCTATCTTGACCTGTGTTGGAGCTATAGAGGAGAGAGGGAGAGGCTAAATGCTAACGCCGTCTGCGCTGTGTTTACGTGACTGAAGGCACGGGTGAAGACCAGACAGGTCCTAAAGAACTCGTCAAAGCTCAGGTAAGAACATATCTCAGTATGTAAAAACGGTGGCCTGTTCCTTTAACTCCATCATATCTAACTGACCGCTGATCACGAGATGTTTTATATAACGGCAGATGAAGGGGCCGTTTTACAGCCTGCCTTGTAGAATAACGATGAACCTGATGGTTATGCGTAAAATAATGTTTTATATACGAAGGCCAGTCCTCATCATACAGTGTATGAAATACAAAGGTACAAATCATTAAAGTATTTATATCAAAAATGTTCAAGAGTTTCCTTTCAAAAAACAAAGGTGCACTTGGAGCATCAGGTTTGGAAAGAGTCGCTCTACGGACTCACTTCTTTTGTAGAATGAACATCTTGTTTAGGTAAGTGGAGAAAGTATTTCCCCAAAACAATATGACCATAATTTAAACAGGGACAAATAAGACTGCACTGCAAAAAGTAATTAACTAGATCAGTATAAACATCTCAATTTGAGGATAATAATCAAAATTTTAGTTGTTTTGACTAGTTAAGAAGTTCTTGGGCATTTTTCCTAGATTATTTCACTTGTTCTGAGATGTTTCTGACTCATTTTAATACATTTTGTTCTCATTTAAGGTAATATTCTTTGCCAGTGGGGTAAGAAGAACGGTCTTATCTCATTGGCAATTTTACTTTCTTATTTCAAGCGAGATTTACCTTAGAGCTGGTCTGAAATGTCCTCAAACAAGCAAAGTAAACTCGGTCCGATCAGGAAAAGTGTCTAAATTAGCGAAAACCGCTCAAAACAAGATACATTTCCTCAATTCAAGTCATTTAAGACAATGCTTGATATTTACTTTTTGCAGTGTGTAGTAAAGTGTTAACAGACATTTACGATTAACTAGGTTTCTAATTTTACACAAGTCTTTTTTAGCTTTTAATGCCCAATATTATGTCTTTTATGCCACAAACTCAGCAAATCTAGGCATTCACAATTCACAAAGTTTAGATAAAGCAGAGGAAAGTAATTGTATCCCCATGTCTGTAGATGGTACTGACCAAGTTTGTGCTCAGGTCAGACACTCCATGGGAATAAAACGGGAGATTTAAGGCTTTGAACCAGCAAATATGAACATGATGCAGCATAGGAGTGATTGACTTTTTTGTTTGATGTGGTCGAAGGAAATTCCCGGCCAAATATCAAGCATTTCTAACAAAGTAATGTGACAGAGTTCTGCGTCGACGTCACGTACCGATGTTCTTCCACCTGAAGCGCCGCGCTCGCCCCGGTCCATCCGAGTGCAGGTCTCCGTCGGCCAAATACCGCTCCTGGTACAGCCTCAGTCTGCGCTTGTCGTCGTCCATCACCTGCTTCCTGTGACGCAAACGGAGACACAGTGAGGCGTCTGGACTGGGCTGAATCGGGACGAGGAGATAGGAATGGGTTTGGCGAGACTCACATGTGGATCTTGTTGACCTGGTCCTGCAGCTCTTCGTCGGACGGCAGATCCTCCAGAAGCTCCTCCTCCTCGTACTCGCTGCCCCCGTCGCCGTCTTCGTCCTCGCTGCCCACGTCGCTGCCCGAGAGCTCCGCCTCGGACTCCAGGTAGTCCGTCAGGCGCCTGCGAGGGGGAGCGGGACAGAGTCAGGGGCGGTTTCACAGTGAGAACAGTGACCTTCGGCTCAGGAAACCACTCACATTTTCTTCCTTTTCTTCGTTTTCACTGGAGCGAACACGGCCTCCATCTCCTCCTCCTCCACCTCGTGATCTTCCACTTCCTCCTCCTCCTCTTCTCCTTCGCTCTCTCCATCTTCACCCTCATCATCACCGTCGTTCTGCTCGGCCCGACTCTCCTCGTCCGACAGAAACTTGAACTCGTACTCGTCCTCTTCCTCGTCTTGATTCTGCTCTTCTTCGTCTTTGCTGGTTTCAGGAATAAAAAGTCACATTTATTAGACGGTATTTGATGAAACGTTTGAGTTTTAGAGCGAAGTAAAAGCCATTTCTGTACCTGGTTTTCACGGGAGACGTCTTTTGAGGACCTGCAAGACACATTTAATGCTTTTTAATTGACAAAATATATTATGAACATGGAAAATGACGTCACTTTGAAACTTTTGCTGTAGATTATTGACATAAGAATAAATGTATTGCAAGTTATGTGTCATTTTAGGTTTTCTTCTAAAAGATTTTACTAGTTTTCACCCTTAACCTCTTACCACACGCCTACACCAAATGCATTCTTTCCTCTTTTGGCTGTGTAACACCTCATTTGAAAGCTAAGACCCACAAAACTGATCTTTTTCCTCGTTTCCTCCTGTTGCTGTGTTGTGTCACCTTTTGTATGTTTTTTTTTGTCCTTTTCTTTTTTTTCCATTTTTATTGAGTTTTTGTCATAGTTTTGTTGAATTTTTGTCATTTTTGTAGGGCTGCAACTAACGATTATTTTGTCATCGATTAATCTATGGAATATTTTTACGTTTAATCGCTTGGCTGTGAATGGTGTAGGAAAATTGGAATAAAAAAATAAAAAAATCACATAAAGCTAAAGTGGCATCGCTTGAGGACGTGTTGATGGAGGAAACTTAAAGTAAATGTTTGTTGGAGGCTCTTGGCGCTAATTCTGCTTCTGATTGGATGAGACACAGACGGATATTTATGAACTTTACAATATACAAAACACTACAGACCCGAACTATGAAAAACAAAGTAGGTTTTCATCAAAAATACTACATTTTCATGTCAGTTCTGCTCTATTTGAGTCTGTGTGAATCAGAAAACGATTAATTGATTACTAAAATAGTTGTCGACTATTTCAATAATCGATTAGTCGTTTCAGCCCTACATTTGTGTTGAGTTTTTGTCACATTTTTGTTGAATTTTTGTCACATCTTTGTTACGTTTACATCCTTGTTTTCTTCTCATTTTTTGTGGCTATTTTGGTGCTTTTTTCCCCAAGAAGCTTTTCGATTAGGGTAAAGCCAAACTGGAGAAAATGGGATCTGTTCAGGTGGGAGTTAAGAGGTTAAAGGCCCACTGCGTAACATTTTGGACTCACAGCAAAAGCACATGTTTTTTTTATGAGGTATTTTTCAATGATGAAAATATCTGTCATAAAATAAATGTTTGTATTTCAATTGTATCTCAGCATCTCCCCGTAACTGAAGCCGAGCTTGTACTCACTCTGACTGGGGAACTTCCCGGAGCACAGCCCCAGGAGCTGCTCCATGTCGCTCTCCTCTGTCTCCTCCTTCTTCTCCCCCGCCTCCCCCTCTCTGTCCTGGGCCTGAGTTTGAGGGAAGGCCCCTGAGCACATCCCCAGGAGCTCGTCCTCCTGCGACGCCCCCAGACTCTCGCCCTTCTCCCCGGTGAAGGTGCCGGAGCACAGGCCCAGCAGCTCCCCCATGTGGGCGTCCATGGCGTTCTCGTCCAGGCTGCCCAGGACCAGCTGCCGCTTGTGTGGCTGCGGCGGGGCTCCGGCGCGCGGGCCCACGTTCAGGAAGCCGTCCGCGTCCAGCAGCTGGGAGTGGGGCTCGTCCTCCAGGGAGAAGCGTCCCAGAGACTCCCCGCAGAGCGCGGGGTGAGGGTTCGGCCCGGAGTCGGCGTCAGGAGAGGGCGGAGCGTACAGGTCCTGGGAGTCCTCCACGGGCAGGCACAGAGACGGCTCCGACAGCTTCCCCGAGCTCTGAGGGGAAGGAGAGACCATTATTTTCTTATTAACTGTTTCAGAGGGTCAGAATTCAGGAGACTTTAAAGAATAAATCACATCTAAAAGCTACGCTGGAGGTTTGGACCCAAATATCTGAGGAGTGACTGAGCGAACGCTGTTTTTCATTGGATGTTTTGATGAATGGTGGACAAACAGCTGACTTTATATTTTTTTTAGATGGATAAGAATTTCAATGCATCAGTCTATCAACGCTCAGTTAGTTTAACTTTTAGCTAGTGATAACAAATATACCGAAATATTCTGGGATTTGTCTTCATGAAGCAGCTTCGAAGTTGAGGATGGCCCCCCGTCCCACTCCCACAAAAAAAAAATCCTGTCCCATTCCAATCCCGGCGTGATGTGCAAAGAAAAATTGTGTCTCGCTCCTGACAGGATCAGTCCTGCCCCGATCCCGCATGTTTAACAATGTAGTTTTGAAGATGCACATTTAGGCCGATGAAAACCAATGCGGCGACTGAAAGAACCGGGGCGATGTATTAGTCAAACCAGAAACACCATTTAAAAAAAGTTGTTCAGGCAGTTTTATTTCACAGGAAGCCTGGGTGAATGTAGTGGTGGTCGGAGGGGTCGATGGATTATGATTATTATTATTAGTATTAAAGTGTCGCCGTCTCGAAAACTGCTTCCGTCAAAGCGGCTCATTGGCTCAGAGCGTTTCAGCGTGTTCTAGGGCTGTCACGGTATGAACATTTTGCCTCACGGTTATTGTGACCAAAATCATCACGGTTTTCGGTATTAGCGCGGAATTTTATTTAATGTGTGTTAATATGCTCAGAAGCATTGATAGTCCTACACAAACTGAAATAGTTTAAAAAAAAAAGTTTAACAGAGCTTATTACATAAAAAAAAAAAAAAAAAAATACAGACAAAGCCTTATCAAAAGTGCAACTTTTTACATCAAAGTAAAGGAACTATAACGATGTGTTGTTGATCGTTTCGAGGGTATTTCGTGTACAATTTATAGCGCCAGAAACGAAGAATATTTTTGAACAAGATAAACCGTCTATATCACGACACGGCTTACGCTGGCGCTGCAGCCGCACTATGGGGCGACTCGTTACATCCTCCCTCAACCCAAAGTCCCACATCAGCATTTCAGCTAAAACGCTAACGTTAGCTTAGTGCTATAGAGCTGTGGGAGACGGTCACGCAGGAGAGTCAGAGGTTCGAAGTATTGCTGCTTTAGCCTAATAGATCCATGCCTTTAGCAGACACTTTTTCCTGCATGTTCCACAAACAGGAAAACTGTCTTTATCAACTGTCCTTCAGCTTTCTTAAAATACCCAAAATACGTCCAGACTTCAGGCTCGGTCTCTGAGGCTGATCCTGCGCTCTGTCGTCTCAAACATGATTCCAGCTTAGAGAAAGTTTTGTTTTGGTTGTAGCTACAACTTCAGCAGAGGAGACGGCGGCTCATAAGGCTCACTTTGCCTAAACCGCGGGCGCAGTAATCCACCGCGGTAAAATTTTTCAAAAACAAGGGGTTTACCGCTACACCAGTAACCGTGACATCCCTAGCGTGTTCCATGACAGCTTTGAGCGGACGTGAATCGCACCACTTCATCAGATTAGTGCTGTGGACTCACTTTGGAGGCGGAGCCGATGAAGCTGGGCCTGAACAGACTGGGCGACGGCGAGGGCGACCTGAACGCCGCGTTGGACAGAGCTCTGCGCGGCTGATACGACGTCAGCATCGACCCCGGGAGCTCGAAGCTGCTGTTGTGGCTGTTGTCCTTCAGGTGGAACAACTCGTCCTCTTCTGCAAAACAAACCCACAGTAAGACTTTCTAGGACACTGGGCCGACTTTACACACACAATTTAAAGTTACCATGTTTTTTCTTACCGATTTTGCTGCTGCTGTCTTGTCCGGAGGCGCCCGCTCTTCTGAGGCCGTCGCTGTGGAGAAATAAAGTGGACGATTAGATCTTCTGCTCAGTCTGAATCAAAGTCATTACGTCCCAGAGCACGAACCCGGTTCTGGAGCAGGAGCTTCCGGGGAACAGCATGAGCGTCCCGTCGGTGTGGAGCAGGTCTGGAGTGGGCGGGGCTCGGGGGATGCTCCTGACTCTTGGCACGACGCCTCCATCCTCCCCCTCCTCCGCTCCACCATCGTCTCCTCCCAACAAGTCTTCAACGCCCTGAGGAACAAAGAGAAGCCTTTTAGTGACATGTCAGTGTGGGAGTACAAGACCTGTATGTGTGGAGTCTTATGGAGCGACTAAAATGAAGTTATATCTTAACAGAGGACCTTCTTTGAGCAGCTTCAACATTCTTAAATCCATTAAACTTGTGAGTTTTTGGACAGTTTCTGCTTGGATTTGTTTGCAGGATGTTAGAAAAGCCTCCCAGAGCTGCTGTTTGGATGAAAACTGCCTCCCACCCTCATAGATGTTTTGCTTGAGGCTCCAGAGGTTCTCAATAGGGTTGAGATCAGGGGAGGAGGGGGTCCACATCATGAGTTTCTCTCCTTTTCTGCCCATAGCAGCCAGTGATGCAGAGGTATTCTTTACAGCAGGACATGGTGCGTTGTCATGATGAAGATGATCTTGTTCGGGAAAGCACGGCTCTTCTTTTTGTACCATAGAAGAAAGTGGTCAGTCAGAAAGAGGTCATTTTCACATCTTCAGGGATCCTAAAGGGGCCGACCAGCTCTCTCACCATGATTCTGGCCTAAAACATGACTCCGCCCCCTCCTTACTGACAACACAGCCTTGTTGGGACATGGTGGCCATTCACCAACCATCCACTACTCCATTGAGTTGACCATCCAGGGTCACGTGGCCTCATCAGTGAACAAGACTGTTTGAAAATGAGTCCTCATGTATTTCTGAGCCACTGCCACTGCCGTTTCTGCTTCAGCTTCAATGAACAGTTTAGGGGAGGCCGGATAGAAGGTCAACTGCAGCCTCTGGAGGGTCCTACACCTCTGACTCCAGAGGCACCAGCAGCTTCAAATACCTGTCTGCTGTTTTGTAGCTGCTGTTCTCCTAATCTGATGTGTTCAATCATCCACAAATCGCTTAACAGTTCGATGATTAAGCTTAATTTTTCATGAAATATCGAAGGTTTTCATACCTAGACCAAGGCATTCAACTATTTCATGCTTTTCATCAGCAGAGAGTTCCTTTTTCTTTCCCTTATTGCGTGAAAATGATGATCTGCTTAATAATGTGGAACGTCCTTCAGATTTTTTTTCCTTTCACTGGGCTAAACCTAAAAACTGATCATCACAGCTGTCTGAGTTTGATGTCAGTGATTCAAAGAGCCCTGAGACACAAAACCATCCATTTCTTTTTACCTTTTTGACACACTTTTTGAAATATAATTTGCATAATAATTTGGAACGCGGTGTATTTGTGTATTTGTGAACGAATAAGCGTGGGAAAGACCGGGGAGCGACACAGACATGTTGGAGTTACTTCCTGGATAAATCTGCGCATGATCAACTTCATCTTTAACTCTGCTGATCGTTCCCCGTGTTCTCACCTCCTCCTCAGAGTCGGTCATCTCCTCCTCCTCCTCTTCCTCTCCGTCCTCTTCGTTGTCGAGGCGATGCAGCGCCGCCTTCCGAGCGCGCTCCTCTTTCCTCCTCTGCGCCATCGCCAACTGCAGACGCTCCTTCAGAGACAACAGCTTCGCTCCTGTGACCACAGACACGCGTCCATATGAAGAGCGGTGACAGCGGTAACAGCAGGAACAGTAGTAACAGCGGTGACAGTGGTAACAGCGGTGACAGCAGTAACAGTAGTAACAGCAGTAACAGCAGGAACAGCGGTAACAGCGGTAACAGCGGTAACAGTATCTGAGCGTTAGGGCGGGTCCGTACCAGGTTTGCAGGTTTGCGGCGGCTTCTCCTCCCCCTCCCTCACGGTCACGGTGACGGTCTCCGAGAGCAGCTCCTGTTTCCCGGACGCCGCCGTTTCCTTCCTGATGATGTTCACCTGCAGGGGGCGCTCCTTCTTCGGCTGCACCGGCGCCTTGACGTGGCGGAGGTAACGAGCCTTCAGCAACTCCAGACCTGAAGGACAGGAAAGGAGCCGTGATTAAACGTCATTAAAACACAGGAAAATACAAGAGTGTGTTTTTTAGTAGGGCTGCTCAATTATTGAAAGAATAATAATCATGATTATTTTTGTCATAATTGAAATCACGATTATTCAAACGATTATTTGTTGCCTTAAAAAAAAAAAGTATTTTATTTTAAATCTATGTATTTATAAATAAAAAAACTATACTGAATATTTTCTGTTTTCTGAACAGTCATAAAAGTACAAATGATTTCAAGTTTGCCTCGATTAAGGAGAGCCCTCACACCTGCGCAAGTAAACTGAGCAGCGCGGCCTGATGACATCATCACACAGCGCTGTTTGTTTTTATGTCAGGCAAAAGCATGAGCCGTGGCACGTGAAATGCGAAGGGAAAATAATCCCAGCGCCGTGAAATAATGCAAGTCTGCTTTGCAAAAGAATTTTTTTTTTTAATATATATATATTTTTTGAAAAAAAACAAAAAAAAAACGATTATGCTAATTTTGTAATCGTTCAGTGTAATAATCGAAATCGTAATCGAATTTCGATTAATTGCACAGCCCTAGTTTTTAGTGTGAATAATTAAATGATAGCAAGAACATCTTTTCAATTCTCAAATTATATATTTTTAATCCCACTAAGTAACTTCGTAAAGATATGTAACCAATTTGGATATACACTGTCTGACCAAAAGAAAAGTCACCACAAAAAAGGTCACAGGCTCTTCTTAATATTTGGTTGTAGCGCCTTTAAGGTCCCTCCAGGATTTCGTGGGCATTATTTATGATTGTTACTAAAATGCCTGATTTCGTGGGTCATTTTCCCAAATTATGACAAATTTTTACATCAAAATCAAACTTTCTTTGCATTGTACATACTATTAAACCAAAGACACTCTGTGGAATAAGAAAAGATTTAAAAAAACAGAACCATGTGACCCCTGTCCTCCGCTCAGCTGTGGACGGGCGGAGGAGCAAACAGGCTCCTGTCTGTTGCTGAGCTGCTGAGTCCATAAAACTCTGATAAGAGCCTTTAATAAAGTAGAACAGACCAAAGGACAAATTTTGTTCATCAACATTGAGCTTTGGCTCCAGTTCAAGAGCACAGTGAGTCCTAAAGTTCGTGCAGTAAAGAAAGCACCAGGAGCAAAGAAACAAAACTCGTACAGAAAACAAAAAGATTACAGTGGCGCTCGCTGTAAAGTCAGACTGAGGCGAGTGAGAGGAGGCGGAGCAGAAACAGCAGCTCTCGCTTCAGTTTAATGACTTAAACCCATGGAGGTGCTGGGAGCTTCCTACAAATAAAAGTAAAAAGTCACTGATCAGAAACTCACTTTAGCTGCGCGGAAGTTGCGGAGTAAAGAAATGCTGGACTGATTTGGTGGAGTTTGCTTCATTTTGCGATAGCAACATCTAGAAATCTGGGAGGGACTGATCTGTAGCTTTGATTACAGCTAGATTTACATTAAGATTTAAAAAGCTTCAGTCAAACAGAGGAATAAAGGGAAATTTCGATATTCAAAAGCACTTTGGACTCAACGGGAAACACAATTTGCTGTAGTTGCAATGTTTTCTTTGAACTGTATTGATTAACTTTTACAGAAATAATAATCTGGCAATGTCAATATCTTCAATGAAAAATGTTTGAATCTAATTTCAAGCCATTAATGAAATCCTTAATCCTATCCCTTTAATGTCGTACCTGAGTTGGGTTGCGGCGGGTCGAGATGCACGAACGCTCCGTCGTCCGGACACAGTTTGGCGACGGGCGGCGGCTCCAGCCCGAGCTCCTTCAGCCGCGACAGTTTGTCCTTTTTCGGCTTCAGCTCCGCCTCTTTACTCGCCGCCTCATCCTCGACAGGACCTTTCTCCTCTGTCGCCGCAGAAACCAATCCTTCCTCCTCCTCCTCCTCTTCCTCCCCTGTTTTGAGATCCTCCACCAAACTCTCCGACAGAAACAGCATGGGTCCGGACGCCGGCGCCTCCTCCAGGCCGTCGGTGGAGGCGCAGGGGGCCGTCGGGGCGTCCTGCGGCTGGGGGAGAGCGTCTTTCTGTGGGGAGGAGGTGGCGCTGGGCTGGGGGAGCTCCGGTCGGGCTTGGGGCAGGTCTGAGGGAGGGGTTTGTGGGTCCGTGCAGGTTTGATCGGGTTCAGGCAGAGAAGGGTTGGAGACGGGAGCGGGAGGCGGGACCAACATCATGGCGGAATACTTTGTAGATCTACAGGAAACAGAACAAGGAACGTTTAGGATGAAAACAGGGAATCTGCAGAGTTGGACAAGTCAAATTTAAGACTTTTTAAGACCTTTTTAAGACCACAAAATCTCAAAAATAAGACCCGTTTTTTGAACGCGCAGTATATAAATGGACTGTAAAGAAAATCACTGTCACAAAAATCCAAGGGTCAAACTGTTGTTTTTGATTTCACAGTGGGATGTACAAATGTAACAACTTCATTTTTCACATTTAACAACCATTCAAGTTTTAACAACTTTATCCCATAATAAGAATATTGAGATTGAATAATTACTCACAATTATCAACGGAATGAAAGAAAACAACAGATATTTAGTTTTTGTATTTAAAATGCTTTGTAATACTTGAGCTGGTAAAACATTCACTGTTTTTAAAAATAAAAGCAGCTTTTCGACTCGTTTGCAAAGAACAAAACACTGTCAACTTTACAACTAATTAATTATCATTTTAATGATATTATTATTAGGCCAGAATCTAGTCTAGGTTTCATGTTTTCTAAACTTGTTCGTCAGATGTTTTGATGAACAAAGTGAGAAACGTGTTTCTAAAGTAACTTTCACTTTCCTTCTGTCCCTGAGCAGAGGAGCGTTCGCTTTGTGTTTCCCAACATTTGGACAAACTTTATTGTGAATTATGCCGTTCATTACCTTGAGTTGGATATTTACAGTGAAGGATTATCTCCATGTTGTTTCATATTGACCGTATCTTTCCACCGACAGCAGCATTACGGATCCATCAGCGACAACGACACCTTGGTCATGTTTTGGATTCCTAAACTCTGCTGACTTCAGTGTTTTTTTTGGGTGGATAAAGCTCTGAAGGAGAGTCCTTCTGCCTCGCTCGACTATCTCTGAGTTTACGTTGTTTGTGGTGGATAAAGCTCTGAAGGAGAGTCCTTCTGCCTCGCTCGACTATCGCTGAGTTTACGTTGTTTGTGGCGGCGGCCAGTGCGTCAGCGTCGCTTCGCCCTCTCGGACCATGAGCGACACCAGCGGCTCCTCATCGCTGCTTCTCTGCATTTACTTTTTAAACTAAATTGTGCGCAAATAATAGGGTTGTTGAACGTTAATTTTTAAGACCAGTTTACCATGG
Source organism: Gobius niger (assembly GCF_951799975.1). NCBI lineage: Eukaryota > Metazoa > Chordata > Actinopteri > Gobiiformes > Gobiidae > Gobius > Gobius niger. The sequence continues at coordinate 30,164,495 of NC_136865.1, read as the reverse complement.
ATTTAAGACCAAATAGGCCGAATTTTAGACTTTTTAAGACCCCGCGGATGCCCTGTAAAAGCAAACTCTCACTTACAGGCGGCAGTGAGTCAAATTTAAAACTATTTAATGTCATGTCAATGCCCAAGTACTGTTTAACTGCCTAATCAGCACAGAACCGTCTCTAAAACCTGGATCTCTTACTTTAACAAAGCCATGGCGGGTCCTTCAGGCCTCGCTCGCTTCTTGAAGAACTGGTCGATGGTTTTAGGTGCCGGGATGTGGTACGGCAAACCCACGGTGGACTCTGAGCAGAGGAAAAGAGTTTAGAAGAACTAAATAAGAAACATGCGAGTTAATCTGGAATCTGTCCCGACCTCTGACGAGCCGCTGGGACTCGCTGTGGAGCTGCTTCATGGCTTCTTTACTGGCGCGAGCCGCTTTCCGCTCCTGAGGACACATCAAATATGAGACGATGATTAGAGTTGTTTTTTATTTAAACTTGGCTTTTGAGCTAAAGTTAAAGTCGAGTCTCACCACTCTGTGAGGTTTCTCCAACGCACCCCCCTCGTCGTCGTCTTCCTCCTCCCCGTCCTCATCGTTGGAGAAAGACGATTCCTACAGAAGCAGAAAATAAGATTACAGAAATAAACAAAGCACATTTCAGCGGCGAAATCTAAAAAGAGCCGGGTTCGAGCTCATGGTTTTATTTTGGTCGTTTCGCTCTCACCTTGTGTTTCTTGAGCTCGTTCTTGGCCGCGGCTCTGATGGCGTCCAGAGACTCCTCCTCCTCCTCGTCTTCGTCGAGCCCGGCGTCGTACAGATCCGTGTCTGCGAGCGCACACCCGCTGTCGTTAAACGCACGCGGCTGAGGGAGCTCCGCCTGCAACACAAGACACGCCTAAGTCCACTTCATTCAGGGTTTTACAGGGGGCTTTTTTTATTTGTCATTTATTTATATAATGTACAGTTGAGTCACTTACATTGGTATTGTTTAGGTGTAATTAATTTCCTACTCAAAAAGTGCTTTAACCTCTTAACTTCCACCTGAACCGATCACATTTTCTCTAGTTTGGCTTAACCCCAAAGTAAGAGCGACAAAAATAACATAACCAGGATGTAAAATGTGAAAAAAAATTCAAAAAACTGACATAAAACTGACCAAAAACTGACATAAAAGTGACAAAAAACTGATAACATTGACCAAAAACGGACCAAAAACGGACATAAAAGTGACCAAAACTGACCAAAAACTGACAAAAAACTGACATAAAAATGACAAAAACTGACATAAAAGTGACAAAAAACTGACATAACATTGACCAAAAACTGACATAACATTGACCAAAAACTGACATAAAAGTGACCAAAAACTGACCAAAAACTGACATAACATTGACCAAAAACTGACCAAAAACTGACATAACATTGACCAAAAACTGACATAAAAGTGACAAAAAACTGACATAAAAGTGACCAAAAACTGACATAAAAGTGACCAAAAACTGACCAAAAACTGACATAAAAGTGACCAAAAACTGACATAAAAGTGACCAAAAACTGACCAAAAACTGACATAAAAGTGACCAAAAACTGACATAAAAGTGACCAAAAACTGACATAAAAGTGACCAAAAACTGACCAAAAACTGACATAAAAGTGACAAAAAACTGACATAACATTGACCAAAAACTGACCAAAAACTGACATAAAAGTGACAAAAAACTGACATAACACTGACCAAAAACTGACCAAAAACTGACATAAATGTGACAAAAAACTGACATAAAAGTGACCAAAAACTGACATAAATGTGACAAAAAACTGACATAAAAGTGACCAAAAACTGACATAAATGTGACAAAAAACTGACATAAAAGTGACCAAAAACTGACCAAAAACTGACATAACATTGACTAAAAACTGACCAAAAACTGACATAAAAGTGACAAAAAACTGACAAAAAACTGACATAAAAGTGACCAAAAACTGACATAAAAGTGACCAAAAAACTGACATAAAAGTGACCAAAAACTGACATAAAAGTGACCAAAAAACTGACATAAAAGTGACAAAAAACTGACATAACATTGACCAAAAACTGACATAAAAGTGACCAAAAAACTGACAAAAAACTGACATAAAACTGACAAAAAACTGACAAAAAGTGACAAAAAACTGACATAACAGTGACCAAAAAGTGACAAAAAACAGAGAGATTGAGAAAAGTGAAAAAAAAAGGGACGGCATCAACGTGAGTCTTAGCTTTCAAATGAGACGCTAGACTGGCCTATAGCCACAGAGGAGAGAATGCATTCAGTTTAGGCGGGTGGTAAGAGGTCACACAGCTCTGGTTAACTGGTCCCCCTGCTGTACAGACTGAACTGCCCCTGAGTCGTCAGGCCGCACACATGACTGACAGAATCATCAGCTAATGAGAATTCGACGTACAAAGACCCTGCCTCCTCCGGCCGTTTGCTTTGGGACGTCCTCCGGCTGTTTTTATGAGATGTTTTGTTGACAGAGCGAGACCTCCGTCAACAAAACATCTCATAACAACAGCCGCCTGTTTCCACATTATAATGCGCTCGTCTCCACCGCCATGCGTCCTGACAAACCCCACGGCCACTGCCTATTATACATGTTTTTAGAGGTGGGGAAACAGGAGGAAGCCTAAGCAGACGCGGGGAGGACATGCAAACTCCACACAGAAAGTTTTTAAATAGTTTTTGTCTAATTATAGTAATCAAACATACTTAGACAAAGATTTTTCAGATCTCTCTCACCTCGTTGTCGTCGCTGAACCGGTCTCTCCTCTCCTTCTTCTTGACCTTCTCCACGGCTTTACTGCGCTTCTCCTTTTTCTCTCTGTGCCTCTGACTCTTGTCCCTCTTCTTCTTCTCTTTGGCGGGTTTGGCCTCGTCGTCGTCGCCGCCCGCTCGCGCCTCCTGCTCGCTCTCCTCGCTGTCCACGGGAGCGCGGCTGATCCGGTGCTTCTTCCTGCCGCCGCTCACGCCGCTCGCCCCGGTCTCCGCGCGGACCTCGTCCTCGCTGGAGGCCGAGAGCATCAACGCCTCGGCCATTTGAACGCTGGTGTCCGCCGCCGCGCCGTCTTCGCTGTCGCTGTCCCGGATGGCCTGGCGCCGCGGCTTCCGGTGGGCGCCGATGTCCTCGTCCTCCTCGGAATCTGACCACACCACAGCAGACATTTAAATGAAAATCCTAAAACAGGTTAAACTGTAAAACACGTTCAGGCGGAAACCAGAAGGCTCATTTGAGAAGAACTACTTATCTGAACAGTGCCATGATCAGCTGGTGACGGGCCGGAGGCAGCTTTCCCGCCTCCGGGTCAGAGTCACCAATACACACTAATGGAATCACGAAGAAGAAGCTAACGGGCAAAGCTAATTATTTCCATTGTATAATTGGATGAACAATATCCCTCTCTTTGTCTTTTCTGTCAGCGCAGTATTTAAGGACAATTAATGAGTAAAAAAAATGCATGTTACGACACCTGCGGTTCTGCTTATGGCAGGGGTGTCCAAAGTGCGGCCCGAGGGCCAAATGCGGCCCTCATACCAATTTTTGGTGGCCCACAGCCTTCTTGTTTTATTGCCACACATTGCCAGAGATTGTCTTTTTACTCCAATTTTAATAATTCCACGCAATTAAAACCTCAAAAAAAGAACATTTATTGAGGGACTGAGCTGGCAATATAGTTCTAAGCCTAAATAAAAGTGTGTGGAATGGTTCAAACCTCTCTTAAATACACACAGTTGAACATTTGAATGCATTGATCTGTGGCCCTCCGTGCTTTATACATGTCTATATACGGCCCCCGGTGAAAAAGGTTTGGACACCCCTGGCTTATGGCCTCTAGGGACAAGAGTTACTTGAGATAATGGAGATCATTTTTTCACTCAAACTTGGCTGTAAATACTGTAAAATGCAGACGCAACAGCGCACACAAATGTTCTCTCTCTCTATGGTGTCAAAAGAACTTTAATCCGCTACAAGAAAATAAATAACGGCAAAGACCCACAGGCTTTTCGACGTGCGTGTGCAACATGAGCAGGAGAATAACTACAGATCATCGCTTGACAAACCAGAAGTCTTAGGAAAATGCAAAGTAGTTTCCCTGCTGCCGCCTCTGATCTTAACTGTTAGCAACAAGCCTATAATGCAGGGGTGTAGGCAAGCTTGTGTCATGGAGGGCTCCTGGACAATCAAACCTGCAGTCACAGTGTGAACATGTAGGCTGTTTACCAATAGTGTTTAAAATGTCTTATTTGTCTGTGTCGTTTTGTTTATAATGTCTTTTTACTAACCATTTTATCTAGTCTTTTGCTCATGTCTGTTGTGCTTGTTGTTCTGAAGACCTGCCCTGGGACTGCAGATGAAAAGCCATTGTGACTAACTCTGGCATATTTACATGTGGACTTTGAGGACTCATGTTAATTAATATGCACTGTCCCATCTTAAATAAATAAATAAATCAAATAAATCAGGGCCGATTTTCTTCATTGCCAAAACACCAAGGGCCGAAACTCACAATTTTAGCCCAAAGTAAAGCACCTTTTCTCTACAAATATAAGTTTTGCTCATGATATGTGACGTCATGAGGTGTTTTCCTGGGAAATGTGAAAATATTGACAGTATTTTCCACATTTTACAGTCCTTTCATGTATTTGGTCTCTGATTTATGAATAAATGTTTCTTCAAAATTCTCTTGGGGGCCAAAGGTTTTATGTTGGAGGGCCTACCCCTGCCTACCCCTGCTATAATGAATGGTATTATGTCATGTGCTTCCTTCATACCTCTATATTCATTGATCTGTCATTGTCTTTCTCTAGGCCACTGGTTTGGGACCCAAAAGTGGGTCATGGATCCAGTTTCAGTCGATCGTGAGCCTTTTCAAGGATACATTTCTTTCAATATTTACCTCCTATGAAAGTATAAAAACATCAGAATCTGTAAAAATGTCTGTTGCTCTGGTCATATTTTCAGCTGCATAGGTTTATTTCCATCCATCCATCCATTCCTCCATTTTCTTCCACTTTTCCGTTGCCGGGTCGTGGGGGCAGCTGTCGGAGCTGCCCAAACCACACTGCACCAGCCCCTTGTGGCTCCTCCTGCAGGTGGTGGGTCCACAGAAGGACGGCCTCACGGTTCTAACCGGGCCTGCTGGTCTCTCATAAGGGGCTTCTGAACCGCCCTTTGTCTGACTCGTCAGACTCGCCGACAACAGAGCTCCAGGATCATTCGGGTGCTCAAACCCCTCCACCACGTTAAGGTGGCAGTTCCAGGACAGTTTATTTCATGTTTATTAAACATAAATTTGTGGGAAAATATCGGACTTCACTTGATAAATAAGACATTTAGTTCTTATCTGGGTCGCGGCTTGTCATCCTAGGATTAAGAAGGACCCTCTGCAGTTCTAGTTTCTTGGGAGTGAAATTAGATTATCACAAGAAAAAGAGTGATAAAAGAAAAGAATCTTGTCTAACTTTTCTGGTCTTAGTCAAAACAGGTCCCTTTCTGATCTTTTATCTGTGAACATTTACCTACTTTTTTTTACATATTTATTGTTATCATTCACTGTCTTTTTATGTCTCTGTGACGGTGTTTTTGCTGTATGTTTGTGCCTGTTGTTTGTCCTGTCATGACATCAACCTGCCATGGGACGACGGATGAAAATATGGCTAACTCCGGCACATTTACATGTTGAAGAAACACATGTTGATTAATGTGCACTGTCCCAATTCAAATAAAGATATATAAAAAAGGTGAAGGAATAAAACTCTGCTTCTGCTGTCATTACAAACGATGGCTGTATTTCTCGTCACAGACCTGGCTCCGGCTGCTCCGTTTTCTTCATCTCCGTCGTCTCCGGGACCGTCTCTTCGGCCGGAGACCCCATCCCGCTGTCAGAGTCGCTCTCGGCCGCTGTCTGTATCACCGCAGGAAGACTCTCCTCCTGGAAACAGCAAAGAAGAAAACGTTACTAACACAAACAATAATAAAGTAGCTTCAGACCTACAATGGTGACCCAAGACAGAAACCATCAGAGTGAGCAGAGTTTATTTACTGTACATGGCATAAGGACAGCATTTTATAACATGTGAACGTGTCACTTATTTGCATGTAAAGTAGTTTTAAACATGCTAAACTCCTGTCAATCATATTTCACTATCTTTATAAGTAAAATACAAGCGCCATTTTTATTTTTTAAGCAAACCATTGAAACCCGGAGAAATAAAGCCTTGAGTCCTGTACCTTTACATACTATAGTGTCATTACATTATGTTTAAGCCTCTGATAGATGCTGTATTGAAAAACAATATCATTTTAGGGATATGCGCAACAAACGAAGCTAAACAATGAGCTGAGGCGCTGAACGAAATCTTCTCAATGGCGCAACGTTAGCTTCAAAAGTCACCGAAAACATCAAGAATTCACCATTTCCGGCCAGAACATGAACTAGTCAGATTATTTTCATCACTGTGATGGTGAAATTTGGAAGAATGAATCGGCAAAATAACCAAATAAAGCGGAAAATGTTTGATCACACAACAAGCTAGGACAAGAGCAGCACAGCTAGGGCTAACGTTAACGGGCACCAAAGTCAGCAAAAAGCCGTAATGTTTCAGATTTTATAGGTGCGATGTCTTGTTAAGATATCAATGACAAACGTAGGACATGTTTTTGTTGTACAGTTCGGTGATTAAAGCTGAATATCAAAGAAAAAAGTCCAAACTCACCTGTTGTCGAGAGACCACCAGGCTCATACTTCACTTGTCCGCCCGGGGATTCTCTCCAGCTTTCGCCAAATAAAACCACTTTACCGGCTTTTTAGTGACTCTTTACATCCAGGGCGGGTGTTGGGGATTAAACGTCCGTAAGGGAGAGGTTATGTTAATCTTCCAAGGCGCATTTAGTCGCTGTTTCGCCCGGTTTCGGCTCTTTCCTCCCGCCTCTTCCACAAACAAATGTAGCTTCGAGTTTGGCGCGCCGTGACAGCTGCTCGACGCTCTTCTCCACTGAGGCGTCAATCATGAGTTTCAACGATTCTGATTGGACACTCGGTCCAAGCTCGGCACGTCATTGGTCACTCGGCCTCCATGTTCCGCCCAGTTTGAAAGACAATACAGGAAGTGGGTCAATGAGGAAACCGAGGCAGCGCAGACGGGCGGTGCTTAGGTTTAGTTTTATTATAAAAAAAAATAAAATAAATAAAAGAGTTAAAATGAATACACAGTGATAGCATCATCGTTTCAAAATTATTTCATTCAAAGTAGAATAAGTAGAAATAAATAGTGACTTTAGTAGGGAAGCCTGTATCGTTACCACACAAACACAAAATGTTACATACATACATACATACATATACATATATATATTTCATACAATACAAATGGATGCGAAAATCTATAGATGATGTACAAACATAAATACAAACTATAAATGGTAACTCAGGAGTATTCTCGATGGGAACAGCTGATTCTAATGAGTAGATAATTCACTGAAGTTAGAGTACCTCGGGGAAACTTAGTATTGTGAGTAGAGAACAGAGGCAGATAGTACTCAGTTTTATTTACTCAAGTACTTAATTAAGTTTGTGAAGCAATTGTGCTTTTTCAAGTAGCTTTTTCATACAGTGTCTGTGTAAGCTCTCAGTCGTACAGGAGTTGTCCATCTTCAATGAAGGTACTCGAGTCGTCTTCTGTACTAGTGGTTGGAGTCTCGAACGTTTCACCTCTCATCCAAAAGGCTTCCTCAGCGAAGGTTCTGTTCAGCTCTCAGCCTAGATAAAGACCAAAGGAAAATATAGCCGCAAGCGGCGATTATCGGCCCTCGCCGACCGCCCCGCCCAAAGCCCCCTTTTGTCTCCCTCAATCTAAATTAATGGCATTGCTACTGCCTTTATGTTTGTTAAAGTTTTTCCATAGGTCCTTAGTTTTAGGATTTTTGGAAAGCGCTAATGTGCCCTCTCGGTATCTGACAAAGTTTTTGTCAGAAAACAAAAAAGTTTTTTGACAATTCTGAGAACTCTGCTCTTAATTTATACATTATACGGAGAAAAATGTGTACACCGTGTTCCAAATTATTATGCAAATTACATATTTCTCTGATTTCCTAAACTGTCAACTCAAATGAGAGTCAGCATGATGTTCAAGAATTTCACTGGTAGAGGATTATTTAAATGTGGTTGAAAAAATCTCCCAGTGATAACAGTATTTTTCCCAAAAATAAATATAGTAAAAAGTTCAAAATCCACTGTTCCAAATTATTATGCAACTCATTGTTTCAATACATTTTAAAGCTTGTAATTAACTGAAGATGGTCATTTGTTGAATTTGCAGCATTAGGAGGTCATATTTAATGAAATCAAAAACAATTTCAATCAAAAACATCTCAACAGGTCAAGTTATATTTTAACATAGGACCTTCTTTGAGCAGCTTCAAAATTCTTCAATCCATTAAACTTGTGCGTTTTTGGAGAGTTTCTGCTTGGATTTCTTTGCAGGATGTCAGAATAGCCTCCCAGAGCTGCTGTTTGGATGAAAACTGCCTCCCACCCTCATAGATGTTTTGCTTGAGGCTCCAAAGGTTCTCAATAGGGTTGAGGTCAGGGAAGGATGGGGTCCACATCATGAGTTTCTCTCCTTTTCTGCCCATAGCAGCCAGTGATGCAGAGGTTTTCTTTACAGCAGGACATGGTGCGTTGTCATGATGAAGAGGATTTTGTTCGGGAAAACAAGGCTCTTCTTTTTGTACCATAGAAGACAGAGGTCATTTTCACACCTTCAGGGATCCTAAAGGGGCCGACCAGCTCTCTCCTCATGATTCTGGCCCAAAACATGACTCTGCCCCCTCCTTACTGACGTCACAGCCTTGTTGGGACATGGTGGCCATTCACCAACCATCCACTACTCCATTGATCTGACCATCCAGGGTCACACGGCTTCATCAGTGAAGACAGTTTGAAAATGAGTCTCATGTATTTCTGAGCCACTGCAGCTGTTTCTGTTTCAGCCTCAATGAACAGTTTAGGGGAGGCCGGATAGAGGGTTTATGCACAACTGCAGCCTCTGGAGGGTCCTACACCTTCATGTTCAGGAGACTCCAGAGGCACCAGCAGCTTCAAATACCTGTCTGCTGCTTTGTAGCATCTGTTCTCTTAATCTGATGTATTTGTCTGGCTTAAACCGTCCTTATTGTGCCGTTATCTGCACAAACCCGTGTGTGTCTGAATCATCCACAAATCTCTTATCAGTTCGATGATTACACTTCATCTTTCATGAAATATCAGAAGTTTTCATACTTAGACCAAGGCATTCAACTATTTCATGCCTTTCATCAGCAGAGAGATCCTTTTTCTTTACCATATTGCTGGAAAATGATGGTCTGCTTAATAAAGTGGAACATCCTTTTTCCGTAGTTTTTCCCTTAACTGGGCTTAACCTGAAAACTAATCACCCCAGGTCTCTAAGATTAATGTCAGTGATTCAAAGAGCCCCGAGACACGACACCATCCATGAGTTTCATTGAAACTTTTTTTTTAACCTTTTTGATACTGAAATACAATTTGCATAATACTTTGGAGCGTGGTGTATGAATTTGTATCACACTATATCTGCAAACTGAAGCATATTTTTAAATTTTACTTTGGGTTGAAAATACTTAGTTTATCCAAGTACTTTGGATAACCTTGGGTTCCTCACTTCTCTAGATCTAGAGATAGAAAAAGCACATGTTGCTGAATTATGGAGTTTAACATTTTTCCATCAGAATAAAATGGGACATTCTGGTCATCGCTACGGCAACACCATGAAAAATATGGCATAGGTGTGATTGACTTTTCTGATCAGAGCGACCGAATAGAATTTTGCGTGAAATTATTTTAATTTTCGTAAAACTAAAATTTGTACTCACCATATAATTCCTATAGGGGAGCGCTATCGCGCCAAATTTGAATTTTGCTTAATGAGAGTGTTTAGGACAGTGACTTTAACACCTGACAAAAAAAATGATCAAAATCCAGCTTCATATGTGCAAATGGGAGCCATTTATTGTTTGCGAAAAATTGCAAAATACTTCGTCCAGTTTGCGGCTTCGCTGCATAAAATACGTAAAACACTCTATACGATAACAAGAGGCCCTTCGCCAGCCCTGATGGCGCTCGGCCCTAACTACCCTCCCTGTGAGTAAACACCTTTGAAGTAGAGTGTCTCTAACGACTGCTCACTCCAGAGTATCGATGCGTCCTAACCTCTTCAAAGCTGATCACTGCCTATTCATGGCTGATCACTGTTGATTACCTGCCTATTGTTCTGTTGATGCTGATGTCCCGTCTCATTGGACTGGCTGAAACCGGGTGCCGGCGAAGAAGATTAGAGTAAAGTGGAGAAAGATGAAATCTGAGTCCCCCATTCCGGTTCATGGAGGGATTTTCTTTCTTGACACAAATAGCTTCTTTTATTCCTCGCTTGTTTCGTTTCTCCAATATAATGTTCTTTGCACTCTTCTTCTTTGCATCTAATAGAATAAACCAAATTGCTTTGTTTGTGGCTCAGTTTTTCATACATTATTTTTAATTTCTTGTAAGTATCTGTTTCTTACTTGAGTAAAAAGTAAAACCAACATTTCTGCATTAAAATTGCTGCTTCACAAAAAAATGATAATTATGCGACTGATGAACAAATGTTATCCATCTAAATGAGTAAAATTTTCCAAACCTGTCATACGCACTTCCGAGATTTACCCACAGTGGAACCAGTAACTATTACTCTTACTCAAGTAATAGTACAGATACTCCGTCAATCCATCCATTCTCTTCCGCAGATACTTCATTATAATATTATTCAAGTAGTTAGTATGATAGTATGATCAAACTCTAAGAAATACAATGCATCCAGTCAGTAGTTTGTGTTTCATGCACTTCATTCTTCAGAAATATATTTTAAATTTTTCTGGCATTCCTTTGGAAAAAATACAGACTTTCATGTTCTGTTTCACATAATCTATGTCACAACTGAAACATTAATCAAACTTTTATGCTCACAGTTGCCAAACCCAGGTACTTTTTTACTCTTACTTGAGTAATTATTTGGCCCACTACTTTTTACTTTTACTCGAGTAAAATTATTTCAAAGTAAAGTTACTCTAACTTTGTTTGTGAGCTGCTCAACCCACCTCTGTTATCTTGACTTACATTGTTTTTGATAGTGCACTTGCCGTTTTAATTAGGCATGCGCAGATCATAGACTGTTTACCTATTCCCGTTAGCATTAGCCTCCTATGTATTATTCCTATAGCCGTTAGCATTAGCCTCCTATGTATTTTTCCTACAGCCGTTAGCTTTAGCATCCTATGTATTTTCCTATAGCCGTTAGCATTAGCCTCCTGTGTATTTTTCCTACAGCCATTAGCATTAGCCTCCTATGTCATTTTCCTACAGCCGTTAGCATTAGCATCCTATGTATTTTCCTATAGCCGTTAGCATTAGCCTCCTGTGTATTTTTCCTACAGCCGTTAGCATTAGCCTCCTGTGTAATTTCCCTACAGCTGTTGGCATTAGCTTCCTATTTAATTTTCCAACAGCCGTTAGCATTAGCATCCTATGTATTTTTCCTATAGCCGTTAGCATTAGCCTCCTATGTCATTTTCCTATTGCTGGGTTGCAGGTTCTAGAATGTGATGATGTCATTGGACCCAGCGGGGGGCAGGAGCCAGTTTTTCCTATTAATAACATTACACTTTCACAAGTCGTAGCTAAAAAGAAAATATATGAATTTAAAAAATGATCTTTAATATCAACCACTGGGTCCATGATCTCTCTGTACAAGACCAAAAATTTCCTCAAAAACAAAATAATTTTTCCTCTATATAATAGTATAGGCCTTTAGAATGCTGTGATGTCACCTGCAACCCAGCAATAGCCGTTAGCATTCGGCGAGCCTCTCCGCTGGCGCATGCGCAGTTCCAAATCCCCAGCCCAGCGGCTCAGAGCTCAGTCCGAAGCGCAGCGGCAGCAGTAGCGGCAGCGGCAGGCGGCCCTCGCGTTTACGTTCACTCAGTTTCCTTATATTTAGTCCCCCATTTAGGCTTCGCGATACCGCCCCCAATTTCAGCGTCGGTACGGAGCCGCCAGGCCGGGACAGAGACGGAGAGAGAGGCCTCGGCCATGGAAGCCGTCGGACCTGGTGAGTGCAGCGGGGGAGAGGCGCCTCGCACACGGAGCACGGCGCTGCGCTAACGCCGCTGCTGCAGCCAGGGCCTCCTCCTTCCTTCCTTCCTAAAAACAAACCCAAGGGGCATCGAAACGCGTGCTATTTCCACATTTTAAACAAGAGACACGTCCGGCCACCTCCGCCACCCGCGTTTATCCGCCTTTTCGGGCGGTAGTAGCGTCTGTGTCGGCTGCACGGTGACGTTTTTCGCCTGTATTTATCCAAGCACGCACTACTCGTCGACTCTCGCATTGTGCATGTGTGTGTATGTGGGGATTTAACAGTCAGGGCATTGCCTTCCTTCCCTCCTTCCTTCCGCGTCGTGCTTTCTGTTTACGATACTGTTTATTCACGGCGTGTTCGCGTTTATTACCAGCACATCTGCGCGCTTTTAACCCCCCGCGCGAAGCCACATTACCCAAAATACACCCTAATATGATACGGGGGTTTAAATTTGAGCTAAATGTTGAACCTTCGCCATCGGGAACAGAGCGTCTCGTCTTCTACGGGCTCCTACAATCCACGATAATAGCCGAAAACGAGACCCCAAAAACGCACGAAACGTTGGCACAAAGCTCGATTTCATGGCTTGTTTTGCTTCTGTCACACGGCTGTTTTTTTTTTTTTCCTTTTCTTTTCTTTTTTTTTACGCGCGTCTCCTTTCGGGCAGGCGGCGTTGTTGCGTTGTTGTGTTGCTGCTTGAACGGATGGCGCTTTTTATCGATCAAACCTCACAAACCTGCGAGGCCGTTCTCTCTCTCGCCCTGCGTCTCGTTACCATCGCTGTTTTTTCTTTTTTCTTTTACGGGCAGCGGGGCGGCGTTGGAGGCGATACAGTGATGGAAGAGCCGTGTGTGATGTCGACGCTAGATCCGGGAAGAGCACCCCCACACATACATACACACCTGTACGTCACCCACGTTTACGCAAAACGGGACAAAGGGCTCACGCGTGCGCCTATAGGAAATGAATCATAACACAGGATTCCCGTGTCTTTGTTATTAACCGTTTATAAAGCGGCGGATGGATTTCATTTGGACAGGAATACAGTTTAAATAACCGCTGATTATTCTCTGCTTTGTGCCCAGATATCTTTAAACATGACACAATGGCCATGTTTGCGGATGAGATTTCGATATGTGATACGGCCGTGCGATATTGCGATGTTATTACGATATTTTACATTTCGACGCGATATGTTCCATTCAAAATAAACACACGTCGCACGTTTTCAGCAGAATTAATCTAAAAACGGGATCAAAACGAGGGTAAAATTCAACTAAATTAGGAAATGTTTACTTTTTACACATTTATAAGTTCTGTTGATTGTTTGTTTTTTGGCTAAGTTTGCAGAAAATAGAAAATGTGTAACAAAAATATGACTTTTTTTTTCAGTTACTAAGGAATATAACACATTACTAAGACGAAATATTAGGGCTGGGGCAAAATATTGGATTTGGATCGCAATACTTTGTGCAATACCAAGTATCGCAATACTTTCAGTACTTGTGTTTTTATCAGCACTTTTGTGTTAATTCACTTTTAAGTATGCTTCTTCATAACATAACATACAAAATGACCGATAAAGGTATAGGCTGAAGCTAATGCTTATTTTGCCTACCCTTGTTTTTTTTTTTTTTAAATTACAGCACGTGTTTTTGTTAACTTTCCAACATAACATCAGACATTCAAAAGGAGTAATTTGACAGTCTTAAACAAACTAGTAAACAGTAAGGCATTTTTCAAGTATAATGCTTTTATACAATCTCTTTAGGTGGAAGAGAGAGGGACATCATTTGAGATCCTCTGTACAGTTATTCCAGAGATCGACCCCTTTAATGGAAACACAAAATCTCATGGTGTTTGTTTGAAATGTTTTCTTCACAAACATCTCCTCTGAGCTCATACCGGCTCTGTCTGAGGGTGAACATATTTTGTAGTGTTTGTGACACACGTTTATTTTTCACTTTGAACATCATTTTTATTGTGTACAAGTCTACTAAATCATAGAATTTCAATGTTTGCAGGTTTATGAACAGGGAATGGGTTGGTTGGTTGTAGGTTGAGAACGTGATGAGTCTTATTGCCTTTTTTTGTAGGGTGACATTTTTTTGTGTGTAGACCAGCTCTACATAGAAAAGTGTATTACTGCAGTGGATAATCAAAGGATGGATTTGGATGAGGACCTAACCTGTTCAAATCTTATATTCTGCTGACATTCAATGATGAAAATATCTGTCATGAAATAAATGCTTGTATTTCTATTTTATTTATTGGGTAAAATTCTACATAGTGTGGCTTTAAGGTAAACATATTAATCATAATTATTATTGTCGGATATTATCGTATCGGCCCCTGAGTATCATGAATCACATATCGGATCGTGACGAGTGGATCGTTCCAGCCCTATTAATATGTAGTACAAACATTACATTTTTATAGCTGTAACCACTAATAAAGAATATATTTTGATTTTAAAGTAACTCATCACTGGATCTCAGTCAGATGAACACTTGATGTTGACAGTGATGTTGTGATGAATGTGGCTTCTTGCGATACGGGTATTGCATCGCCTAATATTGCGATACAATATTTTTTGCGATATATTGTGCAGTAGGGCTGAACGATTTGGACCAAATTTCATTTCTCGATATTCATGCCAGATATACCGATATCAATGCGATTCGATGTAACTGTTTGGTGAAAACTAAGCATTTTTCAGAAAAATAGAAACATAATAATAAAGAGTACCTTCTTATTGACAAAAATCGATGTTGTTGAATGTCGATAATGTTTTGAATGTTCCTGTCTTGATATCGATACCATAACGATATATCTTTCAGCCCTGTTGTGCAGCCATGATTCCTTCCCGTTTATTGACAACATTTGGACTGACATATCTTCATGTCTGTGAGAAAACGGCGATATTCACTAAATATCTTGAGTGCTGCGTAAACGATATTGCGATATTTCACTGAACCGTGTCGGCCAACACAATACATCCATTATAATTTAGCACAATTACTAATCAATTTGTTTTTTAATCAAATTTTGTCAATAGAATATAGGGCTGCACGATATTGAAGTGACATGCAATACGGCTGTGCAATATCGCAATAACGATGTTATTGCGATATTTCACCAAACACGATATTGTGTCAAAAGAAGACTTAAAAAACACCCAATCAGGACCAAAACAAGGGTAGAATTAAACAAAGCTAGTAAATGTTAAACTAAAACTGAACTTTTACACATGACTTGAAGGCTATGGTGATGTGGCGATATATTGTGGCTTCTCGCGATACGGATATTGCATCAGCTAATATCGCGATACGATATTTTTCGCGATATATTGTGCAGCCCTTATAGAATATATGGGGAAACTACTAAATCCGGGCCAAAAACAAGGCAATAAAGGGACTGGTTTAGGAAAATATGACTGAAACTGAATCTTTG
Source organism: Gobius niger (assembly GCF_951799975.1). Lineage (NCBI taxonomy): Eukaryota > Metazoa > Chordata > Actinopteri > Gobiiformes > Gobiidae > Gobius > Gobius niger. The sequence continues at coordinate 30,148,827 of NC_136865.1, read as the reverse complement.
CACCGGTTTAAGTTGATATATATGGTTTTGTTTTTGGCTGTGGTGGCACAAAATGTGATAGTGCGACTTATTGTGGCTTCTTTCAATACAGATATTGCGTTGTTGTTGTTGTGATGACTAATTTGGAGGCAAGAAACGCTCACTTTAACGGTAAATGGACTCGTTTCCAGCTCCAGTGGACCCTGGAGCACATGGAGCTGTGTTGTTGTATTAATCTAGTGTCTGTTTTGCACGTTGATAGCATTGTTTTGATATTTAAAGCCGCGCTGCCTCTGCCTCCGTCCACAGGTGCGTCGTCTGCAGGCCTTTGGTCCCGACTATGAGTCACACCGTTAAATACGCCGCTTTTGAATGTCACTTTAAACACTTCCTACTCATTCAGGAACATGTTTACTGCACCACACGGCCACCGGAGGATCCGTGCAGAAAGTCGACATTCTAACTTAATTACATTTTATTGAATCACAATGAGTGGCTTCTATGATGCTCTGGGATCATAGAGGGTTTCACTGCTCTCACCAGAAAACCTGCAAAACAATAGATCGTAGAGCGTTGTAGAAACCACAGTGACCACACGCGGACCACTCATATCATATAGCAACAAAATGCAGCCCTGGAAAAAGGTTGGGAATCACTGCTGGTTTACTACCGGTATATAGTGAATGTGATTTTTCTGACAGATATTGAGATTCGATTTGCGATTGTAATAATTTATCCATATCCTGTGTTGCAGATAAACTTCTAAAACTACTGTGAAACATCATAGTACTTACTGTAGTTATTACAATTCAGCTTTATGTTGCAACAAGATACAAATCTACAAGAGGCAAAGAGGCATTTCGTGGAGTTGTCAGAAAAACATCCTTAGTTTTAAAGCAGTGCTAAGCAGGGGCGGATCTAGAAAAAGAGATCACGGGGTGGCAGGCAGGGTCAGGCAACACATTTTACAATGTTGAATGTCTATAGCGAGGGTACACACGTTTTGCTTGATTCAAAGGAAATTTTTCCATTGGTGAGCCCCTCCAAAATTATACACAAATAATAACATTTTCCATCCATCCGTCCATCTTCTTCCACTTGTCCGTTTCCGGGTCGTGGGGGCAGCTATTGGAGTTGCCCAAATCACATTGCACCAGCCCCTTATGGCGCCTCCTGCAGGTGGTGGGTCCACAGAAGGACGGCCTCATGGTTCTAACCGGGCCTGTTGGTCTCTTATACGGGACTTCTGAATCGCTCTTTGTCTGACCCGTCACCAAGGACCTGTTTGCCCTGGGAGACCCTACAGGGGCACAAAAACCCAGACAACAGAGCTCCAGGATCATTTGGGTGCTCAAACCCCTCCACCACGTTAAGGTGGCGGTTCCAGGAGGGGTAATAACATTGTCCATAATATAAATAGGGGGTTTCTAACTCAGGTAAAATTTAAACTTAAAAAAAATAGCCACAGGAGTTGCACCTGGCTCCTAACTTAGCTCTGAAGTTGTTATAATTCATTGTCCTGTCAAAAAAGTACTGAGCCTCTGTAAGCACCCACGTCGCTTCTAGAGCAGATGTGAGACATCACATGACAATGGGGTGGCAGCTGGAGTGGCAAGACCTTTACTGGGGGTGGCAGCTGCTCCGTGCCACCCCTCCAGATCCGCCCCTGGTACTAAGTAACTTTTACCTTAGTAAATCCTTCCCGTAGTCCCTCTGGGGGTGATACAAGTGTTAATGGGATGATTGGGGGTCTTTCATCTCCCTCTGGTGTCTCTGGCCAGAAAAAACAGAGTTGCAATTTCGCTGCCACCGGGTCAAAGTCACCAATACACACTAATGGGATCACAAAGAAAAAGCTATCTGTGGGCTAGCGCCACTTAAACAGTATTTACAGCCAAGTTTGCGGGAAACAAATGATCTCCATTGTTTAATTGGATGAACAATATCCCTCTGTCCCTTTGTCTTTTCTGTCAGCGTAGTATTTACTCTCACGGACAATTAAAAAACGCATCATGCTCCGACACCTGCAGTGGCGCTTATGGCCTCTAGGGGCATGAGTTACTTGCACGTCTCTCACTCAAACAGCGGCGGCACAAAGCAGGAGTAAAACTAAACCACAGCGCCTTGAGGTTTGGTCATTACTGTTGCTTAAACCTCCATTTCGGTTCGATAAAGGTTAATCATGCAGCTCTGGGGACGAGGGTGGACATTTGGACATTGATTTTTTTTTTTTTGTAGTTACTCATAAGCTGAGAGCATCAAATGACCCGGCACAGCTAATATAAGAAACACACACGATACTTTATATGGGATTTAACCTCTTAACTCCCGCCTGAACCGAGAGGATCTTTTTCCTCACGTTATCAGATTTTTTTTCCAATTTTTTTGTTGGGTATTTTTTTGTCGTTTTTTTGGTCATTTTTTCTCACATTTTTGTCATTTTTTTTTTTGGTCAAATTTTGTTTTTTCAAATGTTAATCACATTTTTGTCATTTTTTTGTCATTTTTTTGTCACATTTTTGTCATTTTTTCGACAATTTTTTAATCAATTTTTTTTATTATTTTTTTGTCACATTTTGTCATTTTTTGGTCATTTTTTCGTCCGTGTTTTGTCAATTTCTTGGGACATTTTTTGCCACTTTTTCATCCATTTTTCGTCACTTTTTTATCAATGTTTTCTCACTGTTTTGTCACATTTCCATCATTGTTTTTGTCTCAGTTTTGTTGCTATTTTCACAGCTTTTTTCCAGAAGCTTTTGGACTGGGGTAAAGCCAAACTGGAGAAAACGTGCTCGGTTCAGGTGGGAGTTAAGGGGTAAACTGTAATGAAAAGTGTAATATTGTGCTTCTTTCTGCTTCTTTTGTCTTGTTGTTAAATCAGATTTCGCGTCCTCGTCACCCTCGTGTGTTGCAGATCACGCAGCGCTTATGCATAATTCATTTGTCTATTTGAATATCGCACCTTATGCATATTTCATACTGCGGTCGTACTGAGGGAACGCGTTTTGACTCGAGCCCGTTGTCCGAGACGTTTTGGAACATAGTTAATAGTAATTCCCGTTCTTATTTTGGTCTCGGTCGCAGAATCGTCTGTTTCTCAGCGTGGTCTCGGAGCCGTTTGGACCAGATTCAGGGAAACAGTTTGTGGAACAACTGGGTTTGTGGGTCAGTGTTTGTGAATCGCTCGCCGCCTCGTCTTCATCGCCGTTTCGCTCGCAGCACTTGGTGTCTTGAACTGAGAAACTTGAACTGAAAAAGAGCTTTTTACCACGTTACAATGTTCCCTCATTAACCCCTTAACCGAGCACGTTTTCTACAGTTTTACCAGAATCTAAAAGCATCTCGACTGTAGAGTTTACAGCAGGGGTAGGCAAGTTCTCTTAGGGGAGGGACGATTTTCTTTATTGTAAATAGACCGAGGGCCGAAGGCGCTGATTATTGCGATTATTAGCCCAAAGTGAAGCACAACACTGGAAAAATTACCATCCTAAATGAGATAAATGACTTAAAATGGCTTGAATTCATCAAATTCTATGTTGAATTTGAGTCGGAACCAAACAAATAACTGTTTTTCCCTTGAAATGACACAAAATGATCTGAGTTAAGAGAATAACAACTACTAGAGGTTTTATCTCATCTAAGACCAGAACAAATCTACTCAAACCTTAGATTTAATCTCATAATTCAAGTAGATCTATGTCATTTCTTCCTTAAAACAATTACTCTTTTTCCAGTGCACTTCCTTCAAACGCCAGTGTTCATAATATTTGACCTCATCGGGTGCATTGACAGTATTTCTACCTTTTTTCTCCCATTTAACTCTAATAATGTTAAAAGCACTCTCTGATTTGTGTGATAATGTTTCTCAAAATCATCTTGAGGGCCAGAGGTTCTGTGCTGAAGGGCCGGATTTGGCCCTCGGGCCTGACGTTGCCGACCCCTGGTTTACAGCCTCGAGGCCAATGTAACGTCTCATTTGAAAGCTAAGACCTGCAAAACTCATCTCAGCTCCATCCTGGTTTTTGTTGTCAGGTTTTAGACGTGTTTGCTGCGTTTTCTATCATATTTTCATTGCTTTTTCGTGGCATTATTGTCACTTTTTCAATGCTTTTTTTGCCGCTTTTTGGCAGCATTTCTTTTTGTTTTGTTTTTTTGTTGTGTGTAATGTGATCGAACCACAAAGATGTGACCAAAACATTAAAAAAATGCAACAAAAAAATGATGAAAACACAACCAGAAAGGATGAAAATGTGACAATCGTAACGAGGAAGAAGCTTAGATGAGTTTTGTTAGCCTGACATAAAGCCAGACTGACTTTTAAAAAAATGTATTTATAAATACATAAAAAAGACAGTCTGGAATTGTGGACACAATTTCCAAATGGAGACTGGAGGCGGGGCTAGCGTTCACGTCCTCCGCACGTCCACACGAGCAGTCGAGTAAATGTTCCGGTGAAAACCCTCAGAGCAGCTTCTTACTTTAAGGACAAGTCCAGCTCATTTAAAACAGAACAAAGGGCACTGGGAAAAGATCGTGTTGTCGCGGCCGCCATCTTCACTGTTTTGGTTTTGGCCTGGTGGAGCAGTGGTTGATGGGAAATCCCAGCGTGGACGAAGACGGACCGTTAAGTCCCGCCTCCCGTGCTATGATTGGCTCATCTTGGTTTTGCGAGATTCAAATTGCACAGTTCCAGACTGTATCCCCAGGATCACTCTGGCCTGGGCCAGGCTTGAGTTTTGTAGGTCTTAGCTTTCAAATGAGGCGTCACACTGGCCTATAAGCAGTGGAATAAAGCGGAGAAAATGCGCTCGGTTCAGGTGGGGGTTAAAGCAGCACTAAGTAACTCTTCCCCCTAGAGGCCATGAGCGCAACTGCAGGTGTAGTAGCAAGTTACGATTTTTTAACTTATTAATTGTCTTGGAGAGTAAATACTACGCCGACAGGAAAGGCGAAGGGGGAGAGGGTTACTGTGCATCCAATTATACAATGGAAATATTTTTTTTCACTCAAACTTGGCTGTAAATTCTGTTTAAAGTGACGCTAGCCCGCAGTTAGCTTTGCCCGTTAGCATGTTAGCTTCTTCTTCGTGATTCCATTAGTGTGTATTGCTTTCTCCGGACCGGTGGCAGGAAAGTTGCAAACATGGTTTTCTGTCCAGAGACACCAGGGGGCGATGAAAGACCCTCCAATCATCCCATAAACACTTGTATTACCCCCACAGGGACTACGGGGAGGGTTTATTAAGGTAAACACGTTACTTAGTACTGCTTTAAGAGGTTAAACAAAATAACAAGAAAGAATGTTTGCACAAGATATTTTTTTGATAAGTTTTTTTGGGGTTCAAAGCTCAATAAATCTTTTCTTTACAAAATCCCTCTGAAACAAACTTCCAAATCTTGTAAAGTCTGAGTCTGTAAAGTCTTATGGAGCGACTAAAGTGCAGATGTTGTTAAAGAGCGGAAGGAAAACGTCCCTAAAGTTTAGTCCCTTTGTCTGCGCTGGTGTATGTTCCTCCCGTCTTTAGCCGCTGCTGTCTCCCACAAAGGAAATGACCATATTTGGATATCAGTATTTGTGAATGAATAAGCGTGGGGGAAACGGCTGCAATGTTGTGGTGACTTTCTTGAAATCTCCGGCTCACTAGCGACTAAAGGGCATAAAATAAGCAGCATAAGGGTGAGTTTAGTCTTTTTTTCCTCCCCTCGAGGTCGTCGTCCCGGCCACATTACGCCCGCAGGCCGGCCGCATTACGCCCGCAGGCCGGCCGCATTACGCCCGCAGGCCGGCCCGGAGGCGCGTGCTGCTTGTCCGGCCCTTGTGCCCATTGTTGCTTTGGATAATGGGTCGGTGGCGGAGTGAAAAGGCTGCCGCTCGGTCGGACGTCCCGCGACCCGTGGCCCCACAAAAGGGGGCTCTTCTGGTTCGTCTGCAGAGGTTTTCTAAAGGAACATTGCCCCCCCCCCCCTCTCAGACCGCGGCCCCCGTTCTTAGAAGTGATGGAGAGGGAGGTTACGAGGGCAGGAGAACAAGCTGGAGTTTAATTATGGATGAGCAAGTGATTAGGACGGGCTTTTTCTGGAGATTTGAAGGTCGACAGGAGCAGGCGGAGTTACTACGACCACGAGGCTCTGCACAAAACACACCCGCCTCTTAAAGCAGGAGTAGCTGAGGATTTCTCCTTAAATGCTGAACATAGGGTGATATAAAAAGTGTCCTGCTGGCTTAAAGATGGTGAATAAATGTTTGGAACTTCCAGTGTGCGTAAGAGCTCCTGGATAAAGAGGAAATTTGGTTTGTCATTTCATTTCAAACTTTTAGAGACAGATATTGATCTATTTCTGATGACTTTTATGCTGCATTTAATTTGTCCCCGGAGCTGCAAAACGTTTTTTTTTTCCCAGAGTTTCAGTTTTCCAGTTGTCAGAGTCGGATATTATTATGACGATGAAACAAATCCCCCAAAAAAATTAAGCAGCAAAGTTGGTAAAAATCAATCAGACAAAATATGGCCATAATTTAGGATTTTAACCTCTTAACTCCCACCTGAACGGATCCCATTTTTTCCAGTTTGGCTTTACCCTAATCAAAAAGCTTCTTGGTAAAATAGCACCAAAACAGCCACAAAAAATGAGAAGAAAACAAGGATGTAAACGCGACAAAAAAAGACAAAAATTCAACAAAAATGTGACACAAATAAAAAAAAACATAAAAAAGGTGACACAACACAGCAACAACGCGAGGAAAAAGATCAGTTTTGTGGGTCTTAGCTTTCAAATGAGGTGTTACACAGACCGATATAATGGCCAAAGAGGACAGAAGGCATTTGGTTTAGGCGGGTGGTAAGAGGTTGAAAACCCAAATTCTGGTTTCATTTATAATCTACTACCGTGGTTCCCAAAGTGGGAGCGGCCCCAAAGCTAGTCTACAGTAGAACAGAAGTAAGTAATTTACTACATTATACTACTTTTAAAGGAACAGGCCACCGTTTTTCCAGACTGAGATATGTTCTTACCTGAGCTTAGACGAGTTGATCCGTACCTGTCTGGCCTGTTGTTGTGCATTTGAGTGATTTTCAGATTTCAGGGGGCTGTGACGCCCCAGCCTTTGGGAATGGCTTTTTCTACAGTTGTGCCATTAAGTTTACTCACCCGGGTGGATTTTGTGAATTTTGATTTGGGGCACCATAATAAATAAATGAAATCTGGAGGTGTTTTGCTGATGTGGTTCCAGCAGAATAAAGTAAAGGTTCTGGAGTTTCCATCTCAGTGTCCTGACCTCAGTATCTTTGAGTTCATGCAAAATAGCCTTTTTTTGTTGTTGTTTTTTTGTCAAGTTTTTGTTGGTTTTTGTCATGTTTATGCCACGTTTATGTCACATTTTTGTTGTTTTTGCAGCACATTTTTGTCCCGTGTTTATCCTCGTTTTTCGTCGCTATTTTGGCGCTTTTCTTTTGAGCTTTTAGATTTGGGCAAAGCTCGGTTAAGGCGTAAGATTGGAGGTTATGGAGAAAATTGAGAGGCCAAGCCAGTGGCCCTAGAGCCAGTGGCCCTTCTGTGCTCTCCCAGAATGGACATATGGCCAGTCCGCCCCTGGAGCTATAGGAATATACTGGGAGGGGCTAACAACATCTATGGATGTTTTGTGTGACTGAGCGCACGCACAAAGCCCAAACAGGTACACATCAACTCGTCTAAGCTCAGGCAAGAACATATCTCAGTTTGGCCTGTTCCTTTAAGGGGGAAATACAGCTTTTCAACAGGGTCATTTTGGTATTTTATTTTGGTGATTTGAAATGAGTTCACACATTTATTCACAATAAATGGCTTCAAAACATCACTGACCATGAGTGAAAACCAAAATCCCCTGGGGTGCGTAAACTAACTGGCACAACTGCAGATAAATAAATATTTGGGTGTTTTTATTTACTGCTAACGCTGCACTTCGGGCTTATGAGGATTGTCTGACTTCGTGGGACGTTCTAGTTTAACTGTCTCACTGGGAGGTCAGAACGAGTCGCTGTTTTCTGTCCCCCAGTCTGGTGCGGAGTCTGCGTTACCATGGAGACCAGCTTACTGTCCCGTGTCCTGTTGTTTCTAATAAAGGGCTTATCGATAGCAGAGGCAGGTAACACAAAATCAGTCTTTCCGTGGGGCATTCAAGATGTTTGTTTGTTTGTTAACTTTATTGTCCCCGTAGGGAAATTTGTTCTCTGCATTTAACCCATCCTTCGATGCCGCTGGGGCACCCCGTAAGGAGCAGTGGTCGACGGCAGTGCCGCGCCCGGGGACCCATCTCCATGATGTGGAGCCAGGCTGATGGTCAGAATCACCTGGCTGGAGGATTCACCTATTGCACATGTTTTTAGTGGTAGGGGAAACCGGAGTACCCGGAGGAAACCTACGCAGACATGGGGAGAACATGCAAACTCCACACAGAAAGGCCCCGTCCTTGGTGGGAGTCGAACCCGGGACCTTCTAGCTGTGAAGCGGAGGCGCTAACCGCTGCGCTACCGTGCCGCCCGCAATAGGGCGGCACTGGGGCAGAATAACGGCCTTAAATGTCATTAAAAAGCATTACATTTGGGTCCAGCTTGCATTAACCTCTTAACTCCCGCCTGAACCGAGAGCATTTTCTCCAGTTCAGCTTTACCCAAATCCTGTAGGCCAGTGTAACACCTCATTTGAAAGCTAAGATCTACAAAACTCATCTAAATGGATCTTTTCCCTCACATCATCAGATTTTTTTCCATCTTTTTTTTTGGGGGGGGGGGGGTATTCAACTTAGTCATTTTTAGGTCATTTTTTAGTCATTTTTAGTCATTTTTTGGTAATTTTTTAGTCTTTTTTTGTCATTTTTTGTCATTTTTTTAGTCATTTTTTTAGTCATTTTTCAGGAATTTTTTGGACTTTTTTTTGGGTAATTTTTTAGTCATTTTTGGGTCTTTTGTTAATGTTTTTGTCAATTTTTTGGGTCATTTTTAGGTAAGTTTTTTGTCACTTTTTTGTCACTTTTTTGTCACTTTTTTCGTCACTTTTTTTGTCACTTTTTTGTCATTTTTTTGGTCATTTTTTTGTCATTTTTCAGTAATTTTTTAGTCATTTTTTTAGTCATTTTTTTAGTCATTTTTTAGTCATTTTTTAATCATTTTTAAATCTTTTTTCGTCACTTTTTTCATCACTTTTTTCGTCACTTTTTTCATCACTTTTTTCGTCACTTTTTTTGGTCATTTTTTGTCACATTTCCATCTTTGTTTTCGTCTCAGTTCTATCGCTATTTTCACACCTTTTCTTCCAGAAGATTTTGGATTGGGGTAAAGCCAAACTGGAGAAAATGTGCTCGGTTCAGGTGGGAGTTAAGGGGTTAAATCGAATTGTCTTAACTCTTTTTACTGCACAAGTTTGTTGAAGATGCTAAAGTCTGGTCTAAAACACGTCCAGCTGCAGTTTGGGCTGAAATCGTACAGATGTTTGTGATATTTTGTGTTTGTGGCGTTAAAGTCTCTGAGAGAAATAAGCACAGTCTTATCGACACATGTGCTTCGTCCATTGCGGTCGTTTTCGGAAGCTGTCAGAGAGTATTTCACTTCCTCTCTGACTCGGAGGAACTTTCTGTTTCAGAGCCGTCGCCGAAACCAAGGAGGAAGTTCTGACTTTTGTCCAAGACTCGCCTCAAACACGTAGTAAAAGATCTAGGTTTAGGTGATAGTAGGTTTAGGTGATAGTAGGTTTAGGTGATAGTAGGTTTAGGTGTTAGTAGCTTTAGGTGTTAGTAGGTTTAGGTGATAGTAGGTAATAAAGCGGGACCCGAGATACTGTAACTGTTTGATCATTAAGCCCCTTTCATAGTAAAGATGCCGACTGATCTGGGAAACTTACATGGCTGCTTAATCTCCTCCACTGAAGCCTGTTCCTTAAAAGTGCCTGAAGGAGGGAAGTCAGTCATAGATTTATGCTTTCACTATTTATTTGTTATATACAAAAACCAACGTGGTTAAAAATATGGCGCCTGCCTCAGCGTTGTCATTCGGTCTAAGCAATTTTTAGAAAAATAAACTCTGTGGATCCGGGCTTTTAAGCCGTGTGCAAAAACTACAGATAGAAGAGTGGATTGTCCTGTGATCAGAGAGTCAGCGGTTCAAATCCCACCTGTGCACACTGTAGTTGTGTCCTTAAGCCAGACACTTCACCCACCTCACCTCCAGGGTCTGTGCACACGGGTGTATGAGTGAGTGAGTGAATGGGTGACTGGTTCTTTGATGTAAAGTGCTAAAGTGAAGCCGGTATAAATGCATAGGAATGCTGTTTACAAAGTGTGTTTTGGAGTCGCCCCGGCCACCAGGGGGCGGTATTGCTGGGATGCTCCCCACCATGAGGCCCAAAGAGCAGTAGCCTGGCTAACACCAGACTAAAATCACAAGTGATATTTAGTCCGGGGCCACCAATCCATTTTCTTGTAGGAGAGGTGTGGTTTACGATCGTCCAAAGCCGTTTATTGGGCGCTACGAAAGTCTGTCATGCGTCTGCACGAGGCCACAGCCAATCAGATCATCGTATCCGATGACGTAAACTTTCGAGCTGAACTATTTAGAACACGGCCTGAAGCTTGATCGAAAAGTAGCGTCACGTCTGCTGCTGTCATGTTGGATCCGTAAATAAACTTTTTTTTAAAATCCGTAAATAAACTACAAGCTTCCGTATATCAAATAGCTCGTCATCGTCTTGCCGTCCCTCCTCGTTCTGTGATTGGTTCCAAATCCATGCAAAAATTAGCTGCTGTGCAGTTCCTAATGATTGAAGCGCACACAACAGCCTGGCGTTAGCCAGGTTAAAAGAGCAGCGTGTTTCTCGCCCATTGGGTCGGACCCTTTGGCAAAAATATTTATATTCATAACGATCTCGATTTTAAACTTTATTGCATTTTTTCATAATACAATGAAATACATGAAGCTGATTCATGAGCTTAGACCTTTTACACAAACCTCAGCTCAGAGACGAAGAAACAATGAAGCCCATCGGTGATTATGGAGCGAGACCAAAGTAGGGTTTGTGATTTCGATTGAATTGCCCCATTAGTGACTTGCAGTGCGACCCTTTCTGTCCACGGGGTTCATGTAAAAACCTGATACACGGCAGATCTGGAGGGATCTGTGAGCTAACGCTAGCAGCTCCTCATTGTAGCATCGTGGACCTCCTGGTTTCTCCCCCGCCCGTATCCACACACTTCAGGTCCAACAGTGAAGATAAAGACAATAGGAAAGGCCAGCGTTGCATCACGAGCCTTTGTGGTCTGGGGGTGTCGCTGTGAACCCGGCGCCCCGAACGCTCCACTTAGCAACTCAAGCGCGAGAGCACGAACAATCAGCGCACCCCCCTTCCTTTACCCCCCCCCCCCAAACCTCAGAGTCCAGGCCACAAAATCAGGACGACATTGTGTAAAAATCATTTAATCATTTATTTCTTTTTTCTCTATCGAAGCAGCTGCACAGTGAAGGGGAGCGGGGTGGGAGGAGCTTGAAAACAGTAAAACAAACCCCCAGTATCGGCATCGGAAGCAAAAAGGCTGGATCGGTGCATCTGCGGGTCAGATTAGGTCACGGAATAATCCCCGCACTTGTATCGTTGTATTAAGCCGCGTATAATCGTAATGTCTCAAATATGAGGCGGATTTTCATACAACGAGCAGCGTTTTATAGATTATGATTCAGAGATCTGAGGAGGGAGAGAGAGAGAGACATGTTTATCAATCATATGGCTTTAACCCCTTAACTCCCACCTGAACCGAGCACATTTTCTCCAGTTTGGCTTTACCCCAATCCAAAAGCTTCTGGAAAGAAAGGTGTGAAAATGGCGACAGAACTGAGACGAAAACAATGATGAAGATGTGACAAAAAAGTGAGAAAAAATTGACAAAAAAGTGTGAAAAAAATGACAAAAAATTTACAAAAAATGACAAAAAATGTGACAAAAAAATTATTAAAAAAAAAAAGCAAAAAAATGAGTTGAATTCCCCCCAAAAAGGATGGAAAAAAATCTGATGACAGGAGGAAAAAGATCCATTTAGATGAGCTTTGTAGATCTTAAAGCTGAAAGGTGACAAAACAGTGAGAAAACTTTGACCAAAAAATGACAAAAAATGTAACAAAAAATGACCAAAAAAAATTACAGTAAATTTACAAAAATGAGTTAAATGGAAAAAAATCTGATGACAGGAGGAAAAAGATCCATTTAGATGAGTTTTGTAGATCTTAGCTTTCAAATGAGGCTCTAACCACTGTGCCACCCACTTTAACCCCTTAACTCCCACCTGAACCGAGCACATTTTCTCCAGTTTGGCTTTACCCCAATCCAAAAGCTTCTGGAAAAAAGCTGTGAAAAAAGCAACAAAACTGAGACGAAAACAATGATGAAGATGTGACAAAAAACTGGGGAAAAAAGTGACAAAAAAGTGACAAAAAATTATTTTAAAAAAGACAAAAAATGTAAAAAAAAAATGACTAAAATGTGACAAAAAAGAAAAAAAAAAGGACAAAAAATGGACAAAAAAATTACAAAAATGTGACAAAAAATGACCCCAAAAAAGCAAAACAAAAAAGTTACAAAAATGAGTTGAATACCCCCCAAAAAAAAGGCTGGAAAAAAATGTGATGACGGGAGGAAAAAGATCCATTGAGATGAGCTTTGTAGATCTCAGCTTGAGGCGTAACACTGGCCTACAGGATTTGGGTAAAGCTGACCTGGAGAAAATGCTCTCGGTTCAGGCGGGAGTTAAGAGGTTAATGGGATTGGAGTCGATGTCCTGTCTAGTGTTTGTTTCCCTGGATCGACACCTGTATCTGACTCGATGCCAGTGTAGAAGATTTAACAGATTTACAACATATTTGATTTAGTTTTAGTCTGATTTTAGTCACACAAATGTTACTGATGACAGAATTCACTCAGATCTTCTTTGTGATGTTTAATTATGAGACAAATGCACTAAAGTAATTTTCCAGTAACCAGCCGTAAGTTCACGCGGGGTTACTCGGCTTTAGAGCGGCTATTGTTGTGCGTAACGGTATAATCCGGGCGACACATATGGCCCTAATGTCTGTCTGAGCCCCCCCTGTCTGCACAGCGTGAGGGGGGGGCTGAGGGGGGGCTCTGTGTCGCAGAAAATGTCGCAATATTACGCGAGTCGTGAGAGGCACCGATACGAGTACTTTGATTTAAGTCAGGGGTCGGCAACGTCAGGCCCGAGGGCCAAATCGGCCCTCCAGCACAGAACCTCTGGCCCTCAAGATGATTTTGAGAAACATTATTACACAAATCAGAGAGTATTTTTAACGCTATTAGAGTTAAATGGGAGAAAAAAAGGTAGAAATATTGTCAATACACCCAATGAGGTCATATATTATGAACACTGGCATTTGAAGGAAGTGCACTGGGAAAAGAGTAATTGTTTTAAAGCAGTACTAAGTAACGCGTTTACCTTAATAAATCCTTTTCGTTGTCCCTGTGGGGGTAGTACAAGTGTTTATGGGATGATCGGAGGGTCTTTCATCTCCCCCTGGTGTCTCTGGCCAGAAAACCATGTTTGCAACTTGACTGCCACCGGTCCGGAGAAAGCAATACACACTAATGTAATCACGAAGAAGAAGCTAACATGCTAACGGGCAAAGCTAGCTGCGGGCTAACGTCACTTTAAACAGTATTTACAGCCAAGTTTGAGTGAAAAAAAATATTTCCATTGTATAATTGGATGCACAGTAACCCTCTCTCCCTTCGCCTTTCCTGTCAGCGTAGTATTTACTCTCCAAGACAATTAATAAGTTAAAAAATCGTAACTTGCTACTACACATGCAGTTGCGCTTATGGCCTCTAGGGGAAGAGTTACTTAGTACTGCTTTAAGGAAGAAGTGAAATAAATCTACTTGAATTAAGAGATTTCATCTAATGTTTGAGTAGATTTGGTCTGGTCTTAGATTAGATAATACCTCTAGTAGTAATTATTCTCTTGATTCAGATAATTTTGTGTAATTTCAAGGGAAAAAAAATAATTTGTCTGATTTCAAGTGGGTTTTATTCTTGTCCCATTGGCGCTTTACCATTTGTTTCTTGGATTAGTTCAAACCGACTCAAATTCAACATAGAATTTGATGAATTCAAGCCATTTTAAGTCATTTATCTCATTTAAGATGGTCATTTTTCCAGTGTTGTGCTTCAATTTGGACTAATAATCATAATAATCAGCACCTAATCTATACATATTTGTTGGAATATTGAAATTTATGTTACTAACTTCAGATACAGGCTTATTTCTCTTCTGTTTAACACTTGATATTGTTCATTATTAATGTTTGTGATTTGTTTTTGTTTTTCTCTCGTGGAAGTCTGTAAACTGGGTTAGGCGTTATAAGTTTTCACTTCAGCCTAAACCCTTTTGGTCGTGTTGTTCACAAAGAATTGGAAATGTATTTACGTTTAAAGGAATGAATGAACTGACCGAATAAACTACTACTACTACTACTACTACTACCTTCGGCCCTCAGTCTATTTACAATAAAGAAAATCGGCCCTCCCATAAGAAAACTTGCCTACCCCTGATTTAAATGCTTGCCGACACTGATACAAGTACCAGGCATTTTCTTCCACAGACTTTTCGAAGTGAATAGACGGTTTATAGACAGACTTTTTCATTTCCTTGAGTAAAATAGGTGACACTTTTAAGAGCCGTTATATCAGAATTGAGCAGATGCCATTTTTTGCTTGTGCTTTATTCATTTATCTATTTTTATTTAACTATAGTATTGAGATACTTGTGTACTAAAGTCAGCTCTATGGAGAATATATTTACACTAAACTATTCTCCAGTTTGTTGTTGTTTCTGCTGCGTCCTGTAGGAGCGCCATCAACACGTCAGGTGGTAATGGGACGAGTATAAGTACAAGCATGTGGTGTCGGCCCGATCCCCGATTCTGGTATCGGTGCATCCCTAGCAATATCCGTATCACAAGAAGCCAGAACATGTCGACTGAGAGTGCTTTTTTTTCTCCTTTTTTTTCAAATTCAGTCTGAAGCAAAACATGCCTGGAAGTTTGGGACCGTCTTCAGTGGCGTGAACCCCCTCGTGTGGGGGCGCCCTGGTGTCCTGTTGCGTGGAGAGGAGGGAGGCGGGTCGAGGGGGGGATAATTGGAGGTCATTGTCCCCCCTTTGCTCCCCCTCGTGTTCGTATGGGCTTTATGTTAAGGGCCATAGGCTGTGTTCACTCAAGCGGCGGCGCTCAAACAGGCGTGGACAGGAGCGTGGCTTTGTCTCCCTCGTGCACAGCCATGGAGGACAATCACAGGGGCTTTCTCTTATTATTTAATGCCGTAATCTAGTGGCTATAGGGTTTGGATACTTTTCTAACTGATGATGCATCATGGAGCGGTTGGGGCAGTGAGTTCCAGAGTGTGTGTGTGTGGGGGGGGGGGTCTTAACCTCTTAACTCCCACCTGAACGGACCCCATTTTCTCCAGTTTGGCTTTACCCTAATCAAAAAGCTTCTTGGGACAAAAGCACCAAAACGGCCACAAAAAGTGAAGAAACTTTTAAAAAATGTGACAAAAATTCAACAAAAAATTGACAAAAATTCAACAAAAATGTGACAAAAACTCAACTAAAAAATTACAAAAATTCAACAAAAATGTGACAAAAATTCAACAAAAATGTGACAAAAATTCAACAAAAATGTGACAAAAACTCAACTAAAAAATTACAAAAATTCACCAAAAATTTGACAAAAATTCAACAAAAATGTGACTAAAACTCAAGTAACAAATTACAAAAATTCAACAAAAAAGTGACAAAAATTCAACAAAAAATTCACAAAAAATGTGACAAAAACTCAACTAAAAAATTACAAAAATTCACCAAAAATTTGACAAAAATTCAACAAAAAAGTGACAAAAATTCAACAAAAAATTGACAAAAATTCAACAAAAATGTGACAAAAACTCAACTAAAAAATTACAAAAATTCACCAAAAATTTGACAAAAATTCAACAAAAAAGTGACAAAAATTCACCAAAAATGTGACTAAAACTCAAGTAACAAATTACAAAAATTCAACAAAAAAGTGACAAAAATTCACAAAAAATGTGACAAAAACTCAACTAAAAAATTACAAAAATTCAACAAAAAATACAAAAAATCACAAAAAATGTGACAAACATTCAAAAAAAAATTACAAAAAAATTACAAAAATTCAACAAAAAAATTACAAAAATTCAACAAAAATGTGACCAAAACTCAACACAAAAATGACAAAAACTCTAAGCTCTAAACAAAAAAAACAAAAAACATACAAAAGGTGACACAACACAGCAACAACTTGAGGATAAAGATCAGTTTTGTGGGTCTTAGCTTTCAAATGAGGTGTTACACAGACCGATATAATGGCCAAATAGGACAGAATGCATTTGGTTCAGGCGGGTGGTAAGAGGTTAAAGGGGAGGGACAGGAGGTTTGAGGTGGAGGAGGAGGTCAGTGAGGTCTGGAGGGGCCACATTATGGAGGGCTTTGACAGTGATGAGGAGGACCTTGAGCTGGATGGGGAGCCCGTCTGATTGGTTACACGTCAGAGTCCACAGGCTGTGGCTCGTTTGTCCTCGGGACTCAACGTGAGCAGTTTTAACACACCACACACGGCAGGATTATCTGATTCAATATCGATCATCGGAGCGTCCTGAAGATTGTTGGAAGGGGAGAATCAGGGCTAAAATCGTCCTTATTATCCTGATGTGAACCAGGCTTTAGTTGCACCTGTTAATGACGGCCCCTCTCGTCTTCAGGCCCGCCCTGGCCTCAGTTTTAAACGATTATTTCTTCTCGTCCTCTGTTTTAAACGATTTTTTCCTGTCTTCCTCAGGCCCACCGCCAGCCCCGGCCTCTCTGTTCCAGCCTCCGCGGCGTCCCGGCCTCGGCACAGTGGGGAAACCCATCCGGCTCCTCGCCAACCACTTCCAGGTCCAGATCCCCAAGATCGACGTCTACCACTATGACATCGACATCAAGCCCGAGAAGCGCCCGCGGCGAGTCAACAGGTAACGCAGCGCTTAGTTAACGCTCTCGCTCAGCCGAAAGGGGGTCACCATGAGAACGCAGGTGGTCCCTCGCTAGAATTGCTACGATTGTCTCTTAGTTTGAACATAAAAAAGAAAGAAAAAGGGTTAAAGTGAGGTTGAAGTACTGATATCCAGCCCTGATATTACCTGCTGTTCTGAGCCGGTGTTGAGGAGTTTCCCGTTGTGCTTACAGGGAGGTGGTGGACACGATGGTGCGGCACTTTAAGATGCAGATCTTCGGGGACCGACAGCCTGGATACGACGGGAAGAGGAACATGTACACGGCCCACCCTCTGCCCATCGGGCGCGACCGGGTACGACTTATTACGGCTGTAAAACCAGGACACGGGGGGATTAGAACAGCGACTCGAGAAAAGTTTACTCCCCACGTCTGCTGAGCCTGAACAGACCTGTCTGACCAAACACCGGCACGTTGTCTGTGTGACAGGGTTACCGCGGGACATTAGAAAAGGATCTTACTTGAATTGTGTCTATATTAAGTCTTAACACAAATTCCTCTAAATTTCATTCTCTCATAACCTCTTAACTCCCGCCTGAACCGAGAGGATCTTTTTCCTCACGTCATCACATTTTTTTCTCCATTTTTTTCATGGGTATTCAACTCATTTTTGTAACTTTTTTGTCATTTTTGGTCATTTTTTGGTCAAATTTTTGTATTTTTTTGTCATTGTTTTGTCACATTTTTTAAATCACATTTTTGTCCTTTTTTGGTCACATTTTCTGTCATTTTTTATCACATTTTTGTATTTTTTTTGTCATTTTTTATCACATTTTTTAAATCAATTTTTTGTCATTTTTTGGTCACATTTTTGTCATTTTTTGTCATTTTTTGTCACATTTTTGTCACATTTTTTGTCACATTTTTGTCACATTTTTTTGGCACATTATTGTCATTTGTTCGTCAATTTTTTGTCAATTTCTTGTCAATTTCTTGTGACATTTTTGCCATTTTTCAGCAATTTTTCGTCACTTTTTTGTCAATGTTTTCTCACTTTTGGGTCACATTTCCATCATTGTTTTCGTCTCAGTTTTGTTGCTATTTTCACAGCTTTTTTCCAGAAGCTTTTGGACTGGGGTAAAGCCAAACTGGAGAAAATGTGCTCGGTTCAGGTGGGAGTTAAGGGGTTAAAGGTTAAGCAGACTCGCACATCACAAAAAAATCCAAGAAGTTTAAATTGAGAAAGAAAAAAGATCCGCACAGCTTGAATGTTCCCAATCAATTTTTATTTCACACACCACGAAAGTGACGTTTTCTCCTCCTGCTCTATGTCAGATGAAGGGCTGACTTGAGGCTGAAACGTCACTTTCGTTGCCTGTCCTGCCAAACGACATGGTTTTTCATAGATATTTCAAAGACACATTGTCTGAGGAGCAAGATCTCAACGATTTCCCGGTGGGCGTGAACGACAGACGGCATCAACCTCCGAGGAACACTTCCAAAGCTGTTTCTTGCTCCGGTTTTAGGGTTTTTATATTTTCTAAATCATTTAAAACAGACGAAAGAGCAGAAGAAAACAGTGTCTTCATCATCTTTCATGCTTTAAAGAGTGTGTGGTGGCGACAGGTGACGGCTCCGTCTCTCGGGCCAATGTGGGTAAAATCATGAAATGATTGGCTGCGAGGCGCCGCCCAGACGGTTCTTCTTTTGAACAGAGAGGAGCGTCTGACAGGCCAGGCACTTTCGTGGTGCGCAAAATAAAAATTGAGTTGTTGCATTCAAGCTGTGCGGATCTTTTTGCTTTCTCAAAACAGATGTTTAGCACAATTTTTTGCTCAAAAGTTTATTTTTGTGTCCAATTTTCTATTGAACATTGAAATTTCTTTCATTATTCTCTTTGAAGGAATGTTTCAAAATGAAATATTCTCAGATATTTATTTAAAATATATTATTTTGAAAATAAGGCGAGACACTGCAGGTGAATAGAGAAACAAACAAATGAAGAGATGTTCATTTCAAACTTGAGTTGTAGGAAATGTATTGCTAGTCCAAACTCTTCCAAACTGTCTCCCACAAAGGAAATGACCATATGTGGACTACAGCGTCATCTCGCTCGCAGCCTTTCATGCTACACATGGATACCAAACATATCAGTATTTGTGAATTAATAAGCGTGACACAGACATGACAAGGGAGAGTTTTGTGTGTTAATGTAGATGTTAAGGGAGAAAACATTAACCACTGCAGGAAGTGTGGATGTTTTCACCTGCAGCGTCTCCTCTGCTCGGCCTCTGCTCGGTCCTGAACGTGTCTGTGTTCCTCAGGTGGATCTGGAGGTGACGCTGCCCGGGGAGGGGAAGGACCAGACGTTTAAAGTGTCCCTGCAGTGGGTGTCCGTGGTGTCGCTGCAGATGCTGCTGGAGGCGCTGTCGGGGCATTTGAACGAGGTCCCGGAGGATTCGGTTCAGGCACTGGATGTGATCACGCGGCACCTGCCCTCCATGAGGTACTGGCCGCCTGAGCAATGTTCTGTCACGGTGTCGAGTGAGAGACCCTTAAACTCCCACCTGAACCGAGCACATTTTCTCCAGCTTTACCCCAATCCAAAAGCTTCTGGAAAAAAGGTGTGAAAATAGCAACAAAACTGAGACGAAAACAAGGATGAAAATGTGAAAAAAGTGAGAAAAAATGGACGAAAAAGTGACAAAAAATTTACAACAAATGTACAAAAAAATGACAAAAATTTGACCAAAAAAGTGACTAAATTTTGACGAAAAATTGAGAAAAAATGGACGAAAAAGTGACAAAAAATGGACAAAAAATTGACAAAAAAGTGACAAAAATTGACAAAAAAGTGACAAAAAATTGACAAAAAAGTGACAAAAAATGTACAAAAATATGAGAAAAAATGGACGAAAAAGTGACAAAATGTAAAAAAAAATGGACAAAAATTGGACAAAAAAGTGAGAAAAAATTGACAAGAAATTAAGAAAAAATGGACGAAAAAATGAGAAAAAATTGACGAAAAAGTGCCAAAAAAATTACAAAAAATGTACAAAAAAATGACAAAAATGGACAAAAAATTGAGAAAAGATGGACAAAAAATTGAGAAAAGATGGACAAAAAAAGTGACAAAAAAATTACTCAAAAATGACAAAAATTTACAAAATTTTGACGAAAAATCGAGGAAAAAATGGACAGAATTTGACAAAAAAATATTAATAATTTGACAAAAAAGTGACAAAAATTTGACAAAAATTTGACAAAATGAGATGACTGCCCAACAAAAAAAGTGATGAAAAAAAATCTGATGATGTGAGGAAAAAGATCAATTTAGTTTTGTAGGTCTTAGCTTTCAAATGAGGTGTTACACTGGCCTTCAGGATTTGGGTAAAGCTGAACAATAAAATCACAGGATACAACAAGGCATGAACAAACTAACATCGAGGAAAGAGGAAACAAAAGGGGATGAATTGATAATGATTAAACCAAGTACAGCATCATGTTTGAGTGGACTGACCTGTGATTCCCCTCCTCAGATACACTCCCGTGGGCCGCTCCTTCTTCTCCCCTCCTGAAGGATACTACCATCCTCTAGGGGGCGGCAGAGAGGTGTGGTTCGGTTTCCATCAGTCAGTGCGTCCGGCCATGTGGAATATGATGCTCAACATTGACGGTGAGTGTTACAGAACATCACAAAGCTCCACATCGGACGGTAAACGGCTCCAGAGCAGTGTGAAGATGCAGACGCTCAGGTGATGAACTCCCCCTTTTGTCTTCTTATCCTCTCCAGTTTCCGCCACGGCGTTTTACCGAGCGCAGCCTGTGATCGAGTTCATGTGTGAAGTGTTGGACATCCAGAACATAAACGAGCAGACCAAACCCCTCACCGACTCCCAGCGCGTCAAATTCACAAAGGAAATCAGAGGTGAGTCCGTTATTCGCACAAGGCAGCTGGAGGAGCAGGTGTCGCTGTCCTGTGAGTCACCGGGATCAGATTCTCCTCCACGAGAACCAGCCAGGCGTGTTAGTCATGAGTCGTTAGTCATGTTAAAGGGGAAGCTCGTACATCCAGCTGCTGGGGGAGCGAGATACGTGTCCAACTGCGGGGAACTGTGAAATATGCTGGGCCTAGTCCACACGTAGCAGGGCATTTATAAATCCGCCCTCCGCCTAGAAAAAAAATCGAGTCCACACAGTCTCGGCATCCACACTAAACCGCGTATATGCGTTTTTTCATCATATATTGTTCAAATCGTTCCACAAGTTTCTGCACATACATTATTTTTTATGCAGCTGTTCACACTGTAGTCCCAAATTCACCGTTATAGCTTTATAGACCTGCCCAACAATTGTGAGACGACATATACAAAGACATTTGCCATTTTTTGTAATCTTCCATCAGATAAATAGGCGAGTACAGCGAGTAACTTTCTTGACCAGACTCTCCGCTGACAGACTGACCTGGCACGTAATAACATAGACTGTAAAAAAATAATGGACGTCTTCTGCTCACTCCTCCCCGTTTACCATAATGACCGCGGTCGAGGGGGAATTCATGGCGGATTTACAGGCTCCCCCTCCCCAGCTCTGACGAAGCATGTTCCTAAAAAGGGCATAAGGGCGGGATCTTCACCGTAGACTCGGCCCTTGCGTGACGTGTTGCTCGCTCTCCTCATTAAGTACGAGATTTCAAAAATTCTTCTTACGAAAAACAGCCTGGTTTCATAAATTCTGACTAACCCAGCGTGATCTCAGGAGGAATAATATCTAGCGTAGTCTAGTGTTGAAAAAATTGAAACCAGGCGTTAAAGTTGTTTTTAAGGCGTCTAAACTCCAATGCTTTTCAATGGGGGCCTAGTGGCGATATGGAGGTACTACAGCAATGGCGGAGCAATGGCGGCCCCCAGTGTCGTGGTGATAAAGCAGAGCAGCCAGCGCCCATTGGTAATAACTCCAACAACGGCAGCAGCGAAGACAGTGGCATCTGTCCCACCGTTTCCTCCGGGAGGACGACTTCATCTCAAAGTTCTCCTATTGAAGCGCGTCCCGTGTTACGCCGCAAACTACATGACTGTCGAGAAATGCACCCGCGCATGTCGAGGAACATGTCGGATGTGGGACGGTTATTTGGCTTAAAATAACTGACTGTAAAGTTCTCCTTCACCTGCGCTTTGACAGGAAGCTGGACTTGAGCTTTAGGTCAAGGTCAAGTTTATTTCTATAGCACATTTACAACAACCACGGCTGCCCAAAGTGCTTCACAACACAAACAGACGATAAAAACTATGAATACAAATACAAACAAGGCATAATAA
Source organism: Gobius niger (assembly GCF_951799975.1). Classification (NCBI taxonomy): domain Eukaryota; kingdom Metazoa; phylum Chordata; class Actinopteri; order Gobiiformes; family Gobiidae; genus Gobius; species Gobius niger. The sequence continues at coordinate 30,126,487 of NC_136865.1, read as the reverse complement.
ACTTTACGTTAAAATCAAATTTAAACAAAAATACAATGGAGAAACAGTTGAACATATTAAAAAGCCTGTGTAAAGAGGTGGTTTTAAGAGAGGACTTAAAACTGCTTAGGGTCGGGGCCAAACGGATGTTGAGGGGCAGACCGTTCCACAGTCGGGGGGCAGCAGCGGAAAAAGCTCTGTCTTTAGCAAAAAGTGTTAAAGCCAACACAGTTTGGAGGCGTCCAATGCTGTTTCTTATGTAAACACTGGCCACGCTGGCAGTGACGTGGTCGAATACTCCGGTTATTTATGTCCACACTCAAACGTATAACCGGAGGATTCCCAAATCTTCACTTTGGCCGGAGTTTTTAGAAACCTTCGTTTTTATAGACAGAAAACTCCGGTTTTGTGTGGATGATCGGCCGGATCGTAGGAAAATATCTTCGGTTTGTGAGACACCCTGCTACGTGTGGACGGGGCCTTGATGTGCTGAATCCAAAATCACCTTGGTTTCGCTCAATCAGATCCATTTTTTTGGAGGAGGAGCAAACAAATCTGCGCCGTGTTTCGCCGCCTCGCTCTCATTTCTGAAAGTTGTGGAACACGTTCAGAAATGTCCTGTTTATCCACACTGCAAAAAGTATTTAACTAGATCGGTATAAACATCTCAATTTGAGCATAATAATCCAAATTTTAGTTGTTTTGACTAGTTAAGAAGTTCTTGGGCATTTGTCCTGGATTATTTCACTTGTTCTGAGATGTTTCTGACTCGTTTCGATACATTTTGTCCTTATTTCAGGTCATTTTCTTTGCCAATGGGGTAAGAAAATTGGTCTTATCTCATTGGCAGTTTTATTTTCTTATTTCAAGCGAGATTTACCCTAGAACTGGTCTGAAATGTCCTCAAACAAGCAAAGCAAACTCGGTCCGATCAGGAAAAGTGTCTAAATGAGTGAAAACCGCTCAAAACAAGATACATTTCCTCAATTCAAGTCATTTAAGCCAATGCTTGGTATTCACTTTTTGTAGCGCACGGTTAAGAGTCATTTGCAAAAGATTTTTTATTATTCTGTTATTCTCTCTCATTTTATTCTCTCAGATTTATTTGTTATTCACCCTGAGAAAAGAGTGAGGTTTTGGGTCTGGGATCATTTCTAAAGCAGCAGAATCTGAAGAACACTTTTTCCTGAATGATCGTTGTAATAATGACAATGAAGCTGTACTGGGTTAGAACAGTGTGGTTATTGGGTTATTATTTCTCGTTCAAAGATAAATGTCCATCATGAATGACATGTAGAATGAAGCTGACGGTGATGCTTTTCTCTGTGAGCAGGTCTGAAGGTGGAGGTCACGCACTGCGGTCAGATGAAGAGGAAGTATCGAGTTTGTAACGTAACACGGCGGCCGGCGAGTCACCAAACGTGAGTGAGACGCAAAACCACAAACTGTCACCGAAGGAGGGGGAGGAGGAAGAGGAGGAGGGACTGAACAAAATATTAAACGCTTTTGTTTTCGTTCCCGTTATTCATGCAGTGAACTCAAAAATATGAAACATTTTCTACCAACACAATTGACCCATTTGTCTCCAACATTGTTCACAAATCTGTCAGCAGACGAATTCTGCATCAAAAATGTGTTCAAACTTGTGCGTAGAAGTCAGAGCGGAAGACACGCCCGTCCGTGTGCTCTGACCTGATGATCTACAATGTGTCAGACCCGCTCATGCCTCTGTCGCCGGTGACTCTGGCGGCGCCGGCGAGACACTGACAACAGCCCTTTTCCACCAAGCTGGTTCCAGAACCGGTTCTTTTTGTTTTCCACTGAAAAAATGCCGTCTCTTGGTTCCAAAAAACGGTGCCGGTCGGGAACCAATTAAAAGTTGGCCCAAGAAACGAGCACCAGTGTTGTCAGGGGCCCGGGGGGCGTGGCTTTCTCTTCTGACGAACCACCAATATTAGTTAGTTAGTGCTTATTACTTCCTGGAGAAGCCAAAACAGTCTCTGTGGAGGAAGCTAGCTGTTGTTTTGCTTTATGCTCTTTAGCTACAGCAAAAACAAGAGGGTTAGAAAGTTAGAAAGAAGAAATCAAAATGTTAACGGCTGCTGTGACAGGAGCCTTAACTTCTTTTTGTGTATTTTATAACTAGAAATGGCTGTAGTACAGTCTTCATTTTAGTCAAAGTGATATTTTTGACGACTAGAATTGGACTAAAACTAAAGTAAAAGTTTCTCATGAGACTAAAACTGTGACTAAAATGTCCAGATATTTTAGTCGACTAAAATAAGACTAAATAAAAATGAAAGGGAGAGACTAAAATCATCCAAACTTCTATTGACCGTCTGAAAGAGCCTTAGATCATGGGAATTCTCTGTTAAAGGACCAGCTCTGAGCTTTGTTCATGTGGAGCAGCTCCATGAAGCAGAGGAACAAGATTAAATATGATTATAATGAATATTATCAATGCAAAGTCGACTAAATTCGTCTTAAATTTAGTCGACTAAATTTACTTGCAATTTTAGTCGACTAAAACTAGACTAAAATTGAAGATTTTTTTTTTTTTACTAAATCTTGACTAAAATTGAATTACATTTTCGTCAAGAAGAAGAAGAAGATCTTTATTTATATAGCGCCTTTCACAGACATATAGTCACAAAGCGCTTTACATGAGACAGTTGTACATACACTCCATACTCGGTGGTGGAAAACTACGTTTGTAGCTTCAGTTTCCCCTGGGGGAGACTGTCAGAGGCGCTTTCGCGACTACACACGTCTGCGCCAACGGACCCTCTGACACCACCATACATTCATTCACACACACACATCCTGGCCTATTGTACATGTTTTTAGTGGAAGGGGAAACCGGAGTGCCCGGAGGAAACCTACGCAGACACGGGGAGAACATGCAAACTCCACACAGAAAGGCCCCGTCAAAAGACTAAGACTAAATTAAAATATGTTGTCAAAATTAGCACTGCTGTAGTTTTATGTGACAGTTGACTTCCCAAAGCGTGGTATGGCAAGAGGCACAATGCCAACTCACTTTTGGTGGAAAACCAAGTCAGTGCGAAACCAACTCTGCACCAGAGCCAGCACCTTGGTGGAAAAGCCCTATGAGAGAGAGGCTCACTCTGCAACTAGTGCTTCCAAAATATCAGACACGGTTCTATTTTAAATCTGTGTCCCCGTCTCACTGTACGACCTGCGATGTTCAGCTACGACCTAGGATTTCTCCCACGACGAGTGATTGTTCGTCACAGAACGACCAAAATGGCGCAGTGTTCACCCAGTTTTAGAGGGAGCCCCGCGCTCAGACAGAGCAGCGTTTAGACTTTCATTACGGACTTCAAAATTTGACATCAAAGCTAAGAATATTCCAGAAATGATGTGGAATTTTTGGTTAATGTTACCCCTGCTCTGGATAAACAAAGCGACAGCCTAAGACACACCTGTGCATCTCATCAGTGTCTTGATATGACTCAGCTCTAGGATATGTCTGAACAAAATTTGAGAGAAATGGGTCACAATGAGCAATAACATGATTTTATTTCATCTTTAAACGATATTGTAAATGTGTGTGATCTAATATCGACACAAACGGCGGGACACGTGTCGAATCCTACTCTCTGAAACCCGAGCTTCCTCACTAACGGGGCCGTTTTTTTTCTGTGTATTCGTAGGTTTCCCTTGCAGCTGGAGAACGGCCAGGCCATGGAGTGCACCGTGGCCCAGTACTTCAAACAGAAGTACAACCTGCAGCTGAAGTACCCGCACCTGCCCTGTCTGCAGGTGGGGCAGGAGCAGAAGCACACGTACCTGCCACTAGAGGTCAGCGCCGCAGCTTTAAACCGCCTGAACACACACAGTCTGATTGTGGTTAACCGGTTTGTCTGACGCAGGTCTGTAACATCGTGGCCGGACAGCGCTGCATAAAGAAGCTGACCGACAACCAAACGTCCACAATGATCAAAGCGACGGCTCGATCCGCCCCCGACCGGCAGGAGGAGATCAGCCGACTGGTGAGTTCACAGTGAACGCTGGTTTGAATATGTGTGAATGAGAGTTCACTGTCAGGAGTCCAGCTCCATGCTGCTTCTTTCGACTGCAGCCTCAGACATTCACATGATCCAAATACAGGGTTTCACATTAATGTATTAGTTAATGGGGCCCATCATAGTCTCATTTGACAATTTTTAATGTATAATTTTTGCCCAAATGTGCGGGCCGAGGGTAAGAACGGATCACATGCAGGGGAGATGCTGATGTGCGCTTCATGTTAGACCCCACAGTTTTTGTTTTTTTTATTATTCATTCAACATAAAAGCACAAGATACACTTACAGGTAGTGCACCAACCCAAAAACCCTCCCTCCCTCCCTCCCTCCCTCCCTCCCTCCCTCCACCCCCATTTACACTCATTCACACTCATTCACACAAAAGTTACCTACAGTATCAATACTCCCACAATATACATCACTGCAGTCTGCAAAGAACAAAGTTCGTGGCACAGGAACTGTGTGTGTTGCTGGTCCATTGACAGCACCATTTTCATTAACTACAAATTCATGCATAATTGTTTTAATTTTATTTTAGGTACTTTTTTGTCTATTTTTTTTTTTTTTCCAAAAAATATTGGACATTATCTTCACCAGACCAGGTCTATAGGGTTCTTAAAGGAATAGGCCACCGTTTTTACATACTGAGATATGTTCTTACCTTAGCTTTGACGAGTTCTTTAGGACCTGTCTGATCTTCAGTCACGTAAACACAGCGCAGACGGCGTTAGCATTTAGCCTCTCCCTCTCTCCTCTATAGCTCCAAAACTGGTCAAGAAATCCGCGCAGTAATCTTCATTTTACTGCGCAGTAAAGTGAAGATTACTGCGCGGATTTCGAACTACTCCTGGTATTATTACGCCTTACAATATAGTCCCCCCTTTTATCCGCTTAGAAAATCCACATTGTTTAATTTTGTGTAATTATACTTTGTAGTGGAACACTTCACGTAACCATATTTAAATAGGGAAAACGTGGAAGAGCTTGGTAGCTTCTATCTTGACCTGTTTTGGAGCTATAGAGGAGAGAGGGAGAGGCTAAATGCTAACGCCGTCTGCGCTGTGTTTACGTGACTGAAGGCACGGGTGAAGATCAGACAGGTCCTAAAGAACTCGTCAAAGCTAAGGTAAGAACATATCTCACTATGTAAAAACGGTGGCCTGTTCCTTTAAGACTGTAGAGGCCATCAGCGCCACTGCAGGTGTTGTAGCAAGTTTTTTTTATTCATTAATTGTCTGTGAGAGTAAATCCTACGCTGACAGAAAAGACAAAGGGACAGAGGGATATTGTTCATCCAATTACACAATGGAGATCATTTTATTCAGTCAAATTTGGCTGTGAATACTGTTTAAGTGACGCTAGCACGCAGTTAGCTTTGCCTGTTAGCCTGTTAGCTTCTTCTTTGTAGTTCCATTAGTGTGTATTGGGGCCTCCGAGCCGGTTGCGTCTTGGATGAACTCCGGCAAGTTTTAGCATTGCCTGTTTAGCTAGCTAACTTTGACCACATTATAAACTGGTGCCCTAGTTTATAATGTGGTCCCCCCCAGTCATTCCAAAACGGTTTGTTAATGCTGTGGTGCCTGTGCCCGCTCTCAGGTGAAGAGCAACAGCATGGTGGGCGGCCCGGACCCGTACCTGAAGGAGTTCGGGATCGTGGTCCACAACGACATGACGGAGGTGACGGGCCGAGTGCTCCCCGCGCCCATGCTGCAGTACGGGGGCAGGGTGAGCACGGACTCCGGCAGGGACTGCGGCAGGGTGAGTACTGGGACCGGGGCTCTGCAGGGAGGGGGCGCCAGAGAGACAAACAGAGAGAGACAGAGAGGGAGCTACTTTACTGCCATGGAAAATCCTGGAGTCTCTCTTTGTGCCGTAATCCTTTGGGTGTTGATCTCAGCAGCAAACGGTCCTAAACTGTTTCAATCCCATCACGAAATCTGTAAAAGTGTCAGTTCCTGGAGAGAGATTTCTTTTCCCAACACAAAGAGTTTACTAAGTGTAGCACGACGATGAGCTGCTGAGAATCGCTCTGAATCTCAAATCAGCCTCGCACTCCAGAAATGAAATGGCCTTTCCCTAAATTTGTGCAGATAAATACATGAAGCTTCTAGAGAATCATTATATCATTTCAAATGTAGAATTGTCTGAGTCACGAGGCTGATTTGAGATCGAAGGATGGCGACCACGCTCCCTAAAGATGTCTATTTTTGATATTTATTGCATGACATTAAGTCCTCATTCCACTCTTCAGATTCAGAAAGCTTTATTGAACCTTCAAGGGCAATTCATTTGCTGCAACCTCAGACAGATATTTGCACATCACAACACTCACTGTGTGTCACTTCCAACAATACAGACAATGGATGACAAAAAAGGACACATTTGAAAAAGGTTAAGGTGACTTAGTAAACACACTCGCTTCAGAATTCAGCAGTTCAGTGACAGAGGGGACAAAAGAGTTGGAGAAACCATTTGTTTTCCGAAAAGGTGCATTAACCCCTTAACTCCCGCCTGAACCGAGCACATTTTCTCCAGTTTGGCTTTACCCCAGTCCAAAAGCTTCTGGAGAAAAGCTGTGAAAATAGCGACAGAACTGAGACGAAAACAATGATGGAAATGTGACAAAAAAGTGAGAAAACATTGACAAAAAAGTGACGAAAAATTAATGAAAAAGTGGCAAAAATGTCACAAAAATTTGACAAAAAATTTACAAAAAAATTACAAAAAATTGCCAAAAAATTACAAGAATAGACCAAAAAAAATGACAAAAAATGTGACCAAAATTTGATACAAAATTGACGAAAAAATGACAAAAATGTGACAAAAAATGACAAAAAAGTTACAAAAATGAGTTGAATAACCAACAAAAAAATTATGGAAAAAAAATGTGATGATGTGAGGAAAAAGATCCTCTCGGTTCAGGCGGGAGTTAAGAGGTTAAAACGACATCCAGAAGGCATCTTGCAACAACAAATAAAGTGTCCCCACCAATAGTAACACCAAACCTACGCCCTTGCTACCGGGCACCATGTTGGAGACCCCGCTATAGACCTTTAATTGTTTGTAAACATTCCAGGCTTATTTGGAGGCAGGAAGCTAACTGCCAACAGAAGCATCAGATAAACCTTATTTTATCATCTCAGATGTTGTCCTCTTGTTCTTGCACCTTAAGCCACAACAGGACCACTTTATTTAGTTGTAGTTTTACATTTATAATCGCTAGTTTTAGTTTCATCATATTTCTCATGCTCACTTCCTGCCTCCAGCTGATCACAGATGACGACAGCAGCGAAAGGGTCTATAAGGGCATAAAGAATATTAAAATGAAAACTAAAACACACACTCCTGACGCTTCGTTATTGTAAAACAGAAAACCTCATGACGTGGAGTTCTACTTTTAACCCCTTAACTCCCACCTGAACCGAGCACATTTTCTCCAGTTTGGCTTTACCCCAGTCCAAAAGCTTCTGGAAAAAAGCTGTGAAAATAGCGACAAAACTGAGACGAAAACAATAATGGAAATGTGACAAAAAAGTGACGAAAAATTGATGAAAAAGTGGCAAAAATGTCACAAAAATGTCACAAGAAATTGACAAAAAAATGACGAAAAAATGACAAAAATGTGACAAAATGTGACAAAAAAATTACAAAAATATGACAAAAAATTTGCAAAAAATAATAATAAAAAAGACAAAAAAAATTACAAAAAATGTGACCAAAATTTGATTAAAAAAAAATTGTTGCTGTGAAAATAGCAACAAAACTGAGACGAAAACAATGATGGAAATGTGACAAAAAAGTGAGAAACATTGACAAAAAAGTGACAAAAAATTTACGAAAAAATGACAAAAATGTGACAAAAATGTGACAAAAAAATGACAAAAAATGTGACAAAATGTGACACAAATGTGATAAAAAATTGACGAAAAAAAGGACAAAAATGAGTTGAATACCCAACAAAAAAATGATGGAGAAAAAAAAATCTGATGACGTGAGGAAAAAGATCCTCTCGGTTCAGGCGGGAGTTAAGAGGTTAAACAAACCTCCATCAAAAGAAAATAAAAATTCACAAAACATGCACTTTTTATCCATGAGGGGGCAGTACGCACACGGTTTTCCCTTTTAAGAAGTTATGAACATCAAAAAACAAGGAGACATTCAAGTGTTTACAGATTTCTTCACTAATATCTTGCTAAACAAATCCAAAATCCCTCTGAGCAAATCTTTGTAACTAATATGTCAGAAAATAAAACAAGTTTAAACCTGGCTCTGTCCATTATTTAGAATTTATGTCCGAAAATAAAGGCAGTTTTGTCCATTTTATTCCCATTCACCCGCAGAGACTCTATAGATCTGTGGCAGCCTGGTCGCCCTGACGTTGTAGCAGTGCAGTATTGTAGTGCCTTGTAGTGCCTTGTAGTGCCTTGTGTTCTGGCGTAGGAAGCGCGTGGCTGACTAAGGTTGTAGGGCCTCTCTTCGCAGAATAAGACGGTGGCGACGCCGAACCAGGGCGTGTGGGACATGAGGGGGAAGCAGTTCTACGCCGGCATCGAGATCAAGGTCTGGGCCGTGGCCTGTTTCGCGCCTCAGAAGCAGTGCAGAGAAGACCTGCTCAAGTGAGTCACGCCCGCTCAGGGTTAGAACCAGGGTGATCTTCTGAAGTCCTCAGAGGCATTTTAAATCCACGTTAACCCGTTCTCTTCCAGGAGCTTCACGGATCAGCTGAGGAAGATCTCGAAGGACGCGGGGATGCCGATCCAGGGCCAGCCGTGTTTCTGTAAATACGCCCAGGGAGCCGACAGCGTGGAGCCCATGTTCAAACACCTGAAGATGTCCTACGTGGGTCTGCAGCTCATCGTGGTCATCCTGCCGGGGAAAACGCCCGTCTACGGTAAGAAACAGCACTTTCCCCCTTTTTATTTTCATTTTTTGGACAATTTTTCCCACATTTTTCTCCACATTTCTTGATATTGGAGCTTACCATAAATTCTCTAATACTGGCCTGTGTTTCATTAGCGGCCGGGTCTCCGACAGAGGCCGGGTCTCCGACAGAGGCCGGGTCTCTGACAGAGGCCGGGTCTCTGACAGAGGCCGGGTCTCTGACAGTGGCCGGGTTCGCGGCTGGCGGAGACAAATTAAAGCCGGTCTCTAAAACAGGCCGGGGCTTTTATTAGAAACTATAGCGGTAGAAATAATCCCCATGTTAGGAATTTGTCTCATACTGGTGTAAATGAAAACTCACGTGCAGGAAGTAACAAACGGGAACCTGGGCCGAGGGGGACGCTGCGGAGGAGCTGATCCGAGCGTAACTTTGACACAGATTTAGCCACTTTTCAAACCTCCTGTGACGATATTTGGAAACAGGGCAAACAACAAATGTTTGTGACCCTCCAGGGTTTTAATAAAGTCTCCATCGCGTCTTCAAAGCACGTCCAGCTGCTCCGTGTGCAGGTCAGTCCCGCGCCTCAAAATAACTCCTCCCATCAGCGCGAGCGTCTCGTCTTCTCTCGGGTCAGTCTCATGATCGATCACAAACACAAACGCTCCGTCTAAACTCGCCTTTTACACAAGATAACAACAAATAATCTGCGGTAAAAACGAAACAGAAACCTGCAGTGACATTGATGTCAAAGCTCCGCTAACAGCAACGAAACACTTCCTGTTGTCCCGACAAAATAAAAGGCGTCAATGTTCCAGCCGCTGGGAGAGGGTTTGAAATGTTCATTAATAAATGAACCTAATATTTTAGGTGCAAATGGACACAAATCTCGTTTTTCTTCATTTTCCTGGTCGTCCGTTTTGCTCAAATAGAAATAAAGGCCTGTCTCTAATTGTGGCCTGGTTCCAATAAAGGCCTGGTCCTAGAGGCCCTTGAGGAAATAAAGGCCCCGGCCTATATTAGAGCATTTACGGTGACTCGATGTTCAAGATCTTCCAAACAGCTGTTTCAATATGATCTTGTAGATGATAATATCGTCAGTATATTATATTGCCTAACTGTACTTCACGTGTTCCTTCCTGCTCGTTTATCTCCCTCTTTTCTGTTCCCGTGCAGCGGAGGTGAAGCGCGTGGGCGACACGCTGCTGGGAATGGCCACTCAGTGCGTTCAGGTGAAGAACGTGGTGAAGACGTCGCCTCAGACTCTGTCCAACCTCTGCCTCAAAATCAACGCCAAACTCGGAGGCATCAACAACGTCCTGGTCCCACATCAGAGGTACGACTGTCGTGTCTGACCACAGCAGGTTTTACTCATTTAAGACGAGACATGGGGAAAATATTGGGGAAAATAATAGGTAAAATGTGGGGTGAAAATAGGGAAAATAAGGAGGAAAAATGGGGAAAATATGAGGAAAAAATTTGGGAAAAGAATAGGGAAAATGTGGGGTGAAAATATGGAGGAAAAATAGGGAAGCTATGTGGAAAAATAAGGAATATGTGGGGGAAATTAGGGAAAATGTGGGTAAAAAAAGGGAAAATATTGGGAAAATGTGGAGGAAAAATAGGGAAGATATGGGGAAAATATGGGGGAAAAATAGGGAAAACGTGGGGTGAAAATAGGGAAAATAAGGAGGAAAAATAGGGAAGATGTGGGGAAAAATAAAGAAGATAGAGGGGAACAATTAGAGGAAATGTGGGGTGAAAATATGGAGGAAAAATAGGGAAGCTATGGGGAAAAATAAGGAAGATGTGGGGGAAATTAGGGAAAATGTGGGTAAAAATAGGGGAAATGTGTGTAAAAATAGGGAAAATATTGGGAAAATGTGGAGGAAAAATAGGGAAGATGTGGGGGAAATATCGTGGAAAGAATAGGGAAAATGTGGGGTGAAAATAGGGAAGTTATGGGGGAATTGGTAAAAACATGGAGAAATAAGGATGTGGTGGAAAGAATTTGGAAAATGTGGAGGGGAAAATAATAGGGGAAATATGGGGAAAGATTATATTTGTTTTTTTTCCATATGGGGGTTAAAGGTTTACTCAATTAAGAGGCAAAAAAATAGACCAGACTCTCCCTTTATTTATTTTATCACGTTTTGTTCCAACATGTCCGCTCTCTGCTGTGTTTCCCATTCACAAATACTGACATGTTTGGTTTAACTACATGTGTTTATTTCTCCCTTTTTACCTGCAGCGTCTTTACTGCCCTCTAGTGGCCATCGGGAATTCTCTGAACCAAAGTTACTCATAACTCTTGTATAATATGTGGGAAAATATGCGTTAAAATAGGGAGAGATAATATGGGTGACAAATTAGGGAGAATGTGGGGGAAAGTATGGGGGTAAATTGGGGAAAAATATGAAGACATGGGGAAACATTTGGGAAATTTGGGAAAATATGGGGGAAAAATATGAAGATATGGGGAAACATTTGGGAAAATATGGGGGTAAATTGGAGAAAATTAGAAAAAATATGGAGGAAAATTAGGGGAAATATTGGGAAACAATTTGGGAAAGTATGGGGAAAATTTGAGAAAATATGGGGAAAAAATAAGGAAGATATGGGGGAAAATTAGGGAAAATGTGTGGTACAAATTAGGGAAAATATGGGGAAACAATTTGGGAAAATATGGGGGAAAATTAGGGGAATTATTGGGAAACAATTTGGGGAAATTAGGGAAAATATGGGGGTAAATTGGGGAAAATTAGAGAAAATATGGGGGAAAATTAGGGGAAATATTGAGAAACAATTTAGGAAAGTATGGGGAAAATATGGGGGAAATTTTGAGAAAATATGGGGAAAAAATAAGGAAGATATGGGGGGAAATTAGAGAAAATATTGGGAAACAATTTGGGGGAAATTAGGGAAAATGTGGGGGAAAATTAGGGGAAATATGGGGAAAAAATAAGGAAGATATGGGGGGAAAATATGGGGGAAAATTAGGGAAAATGTGTGGTACAAATTAGGGAAAATATGGGGGACAATGTGGGGAAACAATGTGGGGAAATATGGGGAAAATATGGGGGACAATTAGGGAAAATATTGGGAAAGAATAGGGAAAATGTGGAGTGAAAATAGGGAAGCTATAGGGAAAAATGAGGAACATATTGAAAGAATAGGGATAATGTGGGGGGAATTGGTAAAAAATTACGGGGGGGAAATTACGAAAATGTGGTGGAAAGAGTTTGGAAAATAGGGGAAATCGGGGAAATATGGGGGTAGAATATGGGGAAAGATTGTAATTTTTTTTTTTCCATATGGGGGTTAAAGGTGTTTTTTCTGCATGACAATGAGATGTAAATTCCGATGTTTCTCAGCACATTTTTGCATATTTCTGATATGAAAACATCGCTTCATCTCTGTTATCGCCAAAGTCCCCACAGACAGTGAGATATTTATTTTCGTCAGTTTAACGTCCCCCCTCTGGTTCTCCTCAGGCCGTCAGTTTTCCAGCAGCCCGTGATCTTCCTCGGGGCGGACGTCACTCACCCTCCGGCGGGCGACGGGAAGAAGCCGTCCATCGCGGCCGTGGTGGGGAGCATGGACGGGCACCCGAGCCGATACTGCGCCACGGTCCGAGTGCAGACCTCCAGGCAGGACATGTCCGGGGTAAATAGGCAGGACATGTCCGGGGTAAATACTTTCCCCAGCAGGCAGGACAACGGCGGGGTAAATATATGCACTCAAACACACACGGCCAGCCATAATGATCAGTGTTGTTCTGTGAAACGCCAAACCTTTGCACTTGCTTGTTACTGCAGACCGTCAGTGTTAAAGTCAGTGGGGGGGGAATAAACTCTACTCTGTTCTGAATGAACGGGAGCAGCAGCAAAAAGACTCGGAAAAACCACTTTACCTCTAAAATGGTGCAAAAGAGAGGCATGTCTGGGTTCTTTTTGCTCAGAAGAATCACAAAAATACCAAAAAACGACCGTCCATGACACATTCAACTGCAGTTTTGGCTGAAATTGTACTAAATGTTTTGCTCAAAAGTTTCTCGTGTCCAAATTGACGGTCGCTCCACAACCAGCTCAGTCTTTTCCGGTTCTGGTCCAGCAGCAGGTGCACCTTAACATCAGGGAAATTGTGTCATTGTTGGGGCTTGAAACGACTACAACATTTTAGTGGTCGACTTATATGTTTCATATAGTAGAAAACTTGTTGTTGTGTGATGACATCATGGTTTATAGTAAATGGTCTCAACTTATAAAGCGCTTTTCCATCGACATTAGGCACTCATAGCGCTTTACAGCAGGGATCCACCTTCCTGAAAACATTAGAGTAAGAGGGGGAAGCTAATCTTGCAACCTTTTTCCGATAAGGACAAGTCTTTCCAGAGCCCGAGGAGCATGTTTGTTTGTGTTTTCAATATGTTGAGGCAGGAAATTGTTGCAGGAATATCCCACAATAAACATGAAGTACAATAAAACAAAACTTACTTTGGGTAAAATAATTATGTATTGCTTTAGAAAAAAAGCATTTAAATGAACAGACAATGAATAGAGAGCCCAAAAGTGTATTAAAGAGGGGGTATTATGCTTTTTTAAATCCCATAGCACCAGTCTATATCACACTACAATGATGACAAACCTTCTGTTGGTCTGTAAATGCAGTAAATTAGAATAACTGCCTTGTATAAAATGTCTCTCTCAAAATGGCTGTAGTGAATGTCTTGAAATAGGCCTCTGTCTCTTTAAGAACCTCTGACCCTTTCAGACACGCCCCCTCCACACGCTGTCTGTGGCATCAGTGGGGAGGGGGTTCTGCTGAGGAGCAGTGGTTGGTTACTCGGCTGGTGACGAAAGCTCGGAGGCGTCTCCAGGAGGTGGGGGCGTTCCTAGGAGGACTCAGGCAAACCTATCCCTAAAATGGCCGCCATCAGTTTTTACAGATTACTCAAAAATACGTGAATGTGCCAAGGCAACACTTCAGGCATGTTTGTAATGAGGGAATGACATAATAACATGATGGAAAGCTTGACAAAGTCGATTTTGCATAATACCCCCCCTTTAACGATACGATCGTAGTCGATGTAGTTGAGAGATGTGTTTTTAGTCTGTTAATGGTTTGGCATAAAGAGTTGAACTGATGAATGTTTACTCGACCTGAACTGGAAATGACTGCGTTGCTGTTGTTGTGGCGTCTGTTTGCTTCACAAATCCATAATTTGAGCATTAAAGCGGCTCTCAGAAGCATAAATGTGCTGCTGCCTGTGTAAACCCTGATCCTGTTTTGTTTTCTTTCAAAGGAAGCCGTTCTTGTAGATCTGCTCGAAAGCTAAGCGTTTGTGTTTCTCGTCCTGTCGCAGGAGCAGCTGTTCAGTCAGGAGGTGATCCAGGACCTGACCAACATGGTGCGAGAGCTGCTCATCCAGTTTTACAAATCCACGCGCTTCAAACCCACCAGGATCATCTACTACAGAGGAGGCGTGTCCGAGGGCCAGATGAAGCAGGTGACGAGCTTTAACACGTTCATAAAACAGATCCAGGGTCTCCACAGGGCGTTAACGTGGTCTGTGTGGAGACTTTTAGCATCATGAAATCCTCTCTTTTTGTTATATATTCTAACAGCCTGTACAGTGATGGCTGCTCTTTGAACCGTCTCCGTTTCCCCTCAGGTGGCGTGGCCGGAGCTCATCGCCATCAGAAAAGCCTGCATCAGTTTAGAGGAGGATTACCGGCCGGGCATCACGTACATCGTGGTCCAGAAGCGCCACCACACCAGACTGTTCTGCTCCGACAAGGCCGAGCGGGTCCGCACAGCTCCCTCTCCTCATGTCACCGCGCTGCCCTTCATCTGTTCTAAATCTAAACTCCTCCACAGGTCGGGAAGAGCGGGAACGTCCCGGCGGGAACCACAGTGGACAGCACCATCACACACCCGTCTGAGTTCGACTTCTACCTGTGCAGCCACGCGGGCATCCAGGTGAGACTTAAACATCCTATAGAAGTGACCGACAGGAGGCGCTGTGGGGCCTCTCTGTTGTTGGGTGTTCAACTCATTTTTGTAACTTTTTTGTCATTTCTTTGTCATTTTTTGTCACATTTTTGTCATTTCTTTGTCAATTTTTTTCATTTTTTGGTCCATTTCTACTCAATTTTTTGTCATTTTTTGTCACATATTTGTCGAATTTTTGTCATTTTTTTGGTCAAATTTGTATCAATTTTTCCCCACATTTTTGTCAATTTCTTGTGACATTTTTTGTGACATTTTTGCCACTTTTTCATAAATTTTTCGTCACTTTTTGTCAATGTTTTCTCGCTTTTTTGTCACATTTCCATCATTGTTTTCGTCTCAGTTTTGTTGCAATTTTTTGTTGCTTTTTTCCAGAAGCTTTTGGACTGGGGTAAAGCCAAACTGGAGAAAATGTGCTCGGTTCAGGCGGGAGTTAAGGGGTTAAAAAGCTTTAGATTTAATTCCAGCTGTCATTACATCCACATTTCTTTGGAAATAGTGACAGAAGAAAAAAAAAGATCTAAAACACATTCAGTCTCAAATGTTTTGCTCAAATCCATGTTTTTCTTCAATCTTCTGTCACTGGAATAGATACAAATCTTTAGAGATGACACAATCATAGACTTGTTTTACATTTCTCTGTTGTGTGTAAAAACCCTGATATAATATGTCTTTTTTTTGGCTGAAAAGTATCTAAAACCCAGCGTTAGGAGCACACTTGTCGTCTGGGATGTTATTGACTTGAGTTTGTTGTTCCTCCCCAGGGCACGAGCCGTCCCTCCCATTACCACGTGCTCTGGGACGATAACTGCTTCACGGCCGACGAGCTGCAGCTGCTGACGTACCAGCTGTGCCACACGTATGTGCGCTGCACCCGCTCCGTGTCCATCCCGGCGCCCGCCTACTACGCCCGGCTGGTGGCCTTCAGGGCGCGGTACCATCTCGTCGACAAGGACCACGACAGGTCAGAGCCAAAACTAAAAGTGGAAGTTTATCCTGCAAATAGGGCTGAAGCTGACGGTTGTTATGGCTGTGAAATATGTATGAAAACGTTTTCCCTCATTGAGCTAAAGTGACGACGTAAAGAAAAAAGAATAGGCCCAAGAATAGACCCTTGGGGGACTCCACAGCACACTGGGGCCAGTCAGGAGAAAAACCTTTACAGAATAGGCCCTGTCAGACAAGTCGGACCTAAACCAGGCCAGTGCTGTCCCCCTGACACCTACGCACGGCCCAGCAGAAAAACAAATCTGAAAATCTGTAAAAGTATCTGTAAAAATCAGCTAATCTAGCGCCGATCAAAGCTGATATCTCCAGGACTGATTGACTTCCTAGGCCTCAGGGAAACAGAGAAACATCGCGATGGAAATTAGCTACAACTTTGACCAACTAAACCTCAGTGAATATGGAGCTGTCGTCATTTTGAAGGGCAGGACCTGGAGAATTCAGTCACTGAATTAGTTTTAACTTCTGCAGTTGTATTTTTCATCACAGCGCGAAATGCCATGGCAAGCAACAGTGTGCTAATGCTAACGGCAGCTAATCAAAGCTGGGACTGAAACTATGATTGAATCATCTAAGAAATAAAATTAAATCGGCCACTGTATTTGCTTTTGCAGGATTATCGACAAGATATTAGGAAAAATCTGAAAATATAACCCTACCTTTGACATTGGCCTTAGATGACCTGTAATTTATAGCCAGACTGAAATATGTCCATGACATTATGTTGTTAAAAGGACTGCAATAGGTTCCGTTCACGTGACATCCCAACGCTCTAAAGAGCCTTTATATAGCCTATATAACTATGGTAACTGTCTTTATGCACATTTCTAGTCTTGGTTTATCACTTATCCGGAGCCAATTCACATGAAACAAAAACTGCCATAAAGTTCAAAGTCCTCTCTTCCTTTCCAGGCTCTGCCTTACTATTCCTTGTCCATTCCACGCTGGGAATTAGTCTGATCACGGAGCAATTGGAGCAGTTTGAAGGGGCCTAACATGCACAGATTGTCAGTGACGACAGCTGTAGTCCAATTCACAAAATATGAAGTGAACATAAACTCATGCAGAGGCAAAATCCTCCACTACTACTCTCCTCCAGCTCATATGAACTAAGGTCTCTGTGAAAGGCACTATATAAATAAAGATCTTCTTTTTCTTCTTCTTCTAAATATTTCCTCATAAAGGTGTCCAAAAGTGGAGAAGGTATTCAAAAACATGAACGTGAGCTTTTTACCATAAGAATAATGTGGCAGGTTAATGATCAGGGGAAACATTTGGACGTTTTCTTTCTGGGAATTTCTTTAAAAACCTCTTTACAATAGAGCTGTTTTGGCACCTGCTCCGACTGAAGTAGAATTCAATAATATGAACACAAAGTACAGTAATTATAAAACCACTTTGGTCCATCCAAGCTGGACTTGACTACAGCTCCTTTACTACTCCGTTACTAAACCAGAAACAAGACTGCTGTTAACAATGTGTGTCTCTGTGCCCAACGGTGTCCCAGACCTCTTTAAAAGACAAGGATTACTGTATCTTGACTAAACCTAAATCAAACGACGTCGTCAAACCTTCCCCTGACTGTTTGTTTCCCTCCCACAGCGCCGAGGGGAGCCACGTGTCGGGGCAGAGCAACGGCCGCGACCCGCAGGCCTTGGCCAAAGCCGTTCAGATCCACTACGACACGCAGCACACCATGTACTTCGCCTGACCTCGCTCCGTCCTCCTCCTCCTTCACGGACATTTCTCCTTTCCTCCTCCTCCTCCTCATCCTCCTCATCATCTCTCTCCCGTCTCCATCCTCTCCTCCACAAATGTTCGTTTTCGATTTCTCGGCTTTTGAACAATCTCCCACCAGCGTTTCCCACAGCACTGCGAAGCCCGACGGCTCCACCCGCGGCTTCCCCTGCACAAAACGAAAAAGAAAACGCATTTATTATTCTTTTTTGACAATTTTGAGCCATTAATTTCTTCTTTTTTTTTTTTTTTCGTTTCTATATATCTCTATATATATATACGAATGTCTGCACTCTTTTAAGTTTTGTAAGGTTATTACTTTTTAGCGGCTACATAAGCTCGCCCAAGCTAAAGCAGGACTCTTCTCTCACTTACCTCAAATGCCCTCTAGCGGGCGCAATCCTAAACGAGTTTTATCGGGTCGTAACTTAGCGGGGCGGCGGTCGGTGGCGGGCAGGGATTTAAAGAAAAAAAAAAGAAAAAACTAAACTATATATCTATATTTTCCTTGTTTTTATGCGTGTTGTAACTTCGGTCTTTTACAAAGCGAGGTGAAACCCGGGTGTCCGCGCCCCGGCGTTGCTAGCTCTTTTAGCCCTGTTTGTCGTGAGATTGAAACGTCTTTTATCGTTTGTAAATAGGAACATATATTCACGTACTGCTGTATCGGAGCACTGCTAAGAAAGAAGTATCCAAACGGTTCGGCTCCAGTTCAGAATGTTCGCTGTTCGGTGTTTGAGGAGAATAGCGGCTTTTACTGATTTAAAAAAAAAAAAAAAAGCGCAGGTCGTTTTGGATCACAGGTGTGTCATTTCAGGGAGTTCATCTTGGATTTGTTCAGGGTTTTTGGCTTACAAGTCAAAATGGAGGCCTTAAATGTCATTGAAAAGCTTTCGATTGCACCAAAACCGACTAGAGCTGGATGATGGCATAGCCGATAATGTAAGATCCCCAAATATCGGCCGATCTAGCGCCGATAAAAGGACCGAAAGTGGTGGATTTTTTGAGTTCCTCTGTGAATATGGACAGGCTGCAGATCATTCTGAAGCACAGAACCTGGAGAATGTAGTCGGCGAGTTCCACAAATGACTCAAAGGGACTTCCTGTTTCGATCCGGCGCGCCAAAGTAAAAGCCCACAGCTCGTCTCATTGATTAGTTCAGCAGCAACGATACAAGAATGTAATTAAATACACACGTTTTAAGTGTTTTGCCTGTTAATAATCAGGCAGAAAGAAAGAAAGTTGAACTAATGAATGAGATGGTGCTTTTATTTTGGTGTGCTGGATAAGTGTGACGTCAAGACTTCTGCTTCCGGCAAATATGCGAGAAAGAAACATAAATAAACTCTTTCAAACAACCATCAATGTTTCTGAAACTCAACGCAGAGTTACTGAACCTACTTATTTCTCTAAAATGCTGCACTTTCTGCTAAAAAAAGTATTATTTGCTAAAGTCGCTAACTCCGGGTTTAGCAAAGCGCCGACTTACGTTAGCATTTCTCTCCGCTAAACCCGAATGTAGCGATTTTGGTAAATACTACTTTTATAGCAGTAGGTTCAGCATGTTTGGCTAATGGGCCTGATAGATAAGTATGTTCAGTAACTCTTTGTTGAGTTTCAGAAATATTGATCGTGTTTTTTGGGTTGTTTCTCACACATCTGCCGGAAGTAGAGCTGTGACGTCACCACGGTTTTGGTGGCTGTGCAGTTAGCTACAGTATGCTAATGCTAATGACAGAAGCTATGAATCACCTAAAGTAAGAAAATAAAATCGGCCATTGCTGGAGCGGCCAGGTGTTTGTTTTTACAAGATTACAGACCAGACTTTTAGAAAAATCGGCCAAAAGTATCGGTCGAGCATATCGGCATCGGCCTTAGAGAAACCCATATTGGTCGACCTCTAATCTCGATGACATAAAATCAAAATTTCTTGAAAAATAATGACATTACTAGACTTTTTTGCTGCGTAAGCTGGTTGAAAGTACAGAAATGACAGGCTACACATTCAGCTGCAGTTTTGGTTGAAATTATGGGCATTTTTTTACTTGATTATTGAGTCCGATTTCTAGATTTCACCTCAGTGGAATAACCTGCAGAAGACTCTTCAACTTAGATCTACTGCGACTTGGACCAGGCATTTTTCCCATCTCCCTTTTGCACTTAATACAAAAAAAAAAAAAGGGTGTGGACAAAAATGGAATGTCGTTGCCTTGAATTAGGAAGAAAAAAATCCAGAAAAACGAGCGAAAACCCGCTCGAATTCAAGACGAACTCTCACCGTGAGCACTTTCAATCGTCCCACAGCGTTTACGTCGCGTTCGAAACAGGCGAACGTTCTGAACTCCAGCCCCTTTTAACTTGTGTAAACGTTTTTTTTTGTAGAGCGGATGTGTAAAAGTCGGGTTTTGAAATGTAAAAAAAAAAAAAATGACAAAAAAAAAAAGAAAAGAAAAGCTATTGACTTTGGGAGGAACGGAGAACTGCTGTAAATGCGTCAGATTTCCTTTTTTATATCCACACACGAGTACAGTATAGTATATTCTATGAACAGTTGAGGCTTCGGACGGACTCGGGCCGGTGCGGTTTTGGTTTGTAGCGACCCCCCCCCCCCCCTCCCCCGTTTTGGCTGAACCGGTCCAGGGTTTTGTGTCAGAAAACATCGGGTTTCTCAAAACGCTGGACTGGACTCGTTTCCACCGAGCGACACGGCGTTTATTCAACAAACTTCGAGATTCAGAGCACTCGAAAGAAAGCACATTTTATATTGGGTTTTAAATGGCAGCTACGTTCTTCTTGGTGCCAATTTCTGATATTTTAATATAATGACCCTTTAAGTTTAAGGCGAGACACGGCAGGTGAAAACACTGATCTTTTTTTAGCTCGTTTTCTCCCTTAAAGTGATGGTCTGGAAGTCTAAAATGTGTTACGCATAGTTCAGGCGGCCATTTTGAACCCCGAAGTACATGCGATACTACAACAGGATTTACAAAAGGTCTGCTTCACTCCTCAGACTAAATTAATACAAAGAGGAAACCTTTCTCTGTGATTCTCAGTCGGTGTTTAAGCTGCTCAAGACGTTAGCATGCTACCGGTTAGCAACTGTCAATGGCTTCAACATCATAAACACATGTGTGGCTCACATCTATGACACTGAGGAAATACTACAGGACCTCTGTCACAGGTTGTATCCAAGGCTAGATGTTTGTGGTTCAGGACATTCTCTTGGAGAGGTCAGAGCTGAGCTGTTGAAGCTAAATGCTAACCGGTAGCATGCTAACCTCTTAACCCCTTAACTCCCACCTGAACCGAGCACAGTTTCTCCAGTTTGGCTTTACCCCAGTCCAAAAGCTTCTGGAAAAAAGCTGTGACAATGGCAACAAAACTGAGACGAAAACAATGGTGGAAATGTGACAAAAAAGTGACGAAAATTGCTGAAAAAGTGGCAAAAATGTCACAAAAATGTCACAAGAAATTGAAAAAAAATGGATGAAAAAATGCCAAAAATGTGACAAAAAAATGTCAAAAATGTGACAAAAATTTGAGAAAAATGTTACTAAAAATGTACAAAAAAATGACAAAAATGTGACCAAAACAAATACAAAAATGTGATTAAAATTTGACACAAAAAAAGAAAGAAAAAAATGTGACAAAGTGACCCAACAAAAAAATGATGGAAAAAAAATCTGATGACGTGAGGAAAAAGATCCTCTCGGTTCAGGCGGGAGTTGAGAGGTTAAAGTGGGGGTTAAGAGGTTAAACTCTGACTCACTGGTTTCTTCACATAAACGTTCGTCTTGAGCAATGATCACGAGTTCATAAATATGCCACTGTCGATCAGTTGTGTTTCATTTTCATCCTGAGTAGAGATATTGCTACACGTTGTCGTACTGCATAATTCTACTTCGGTGTTCAAAATGGCCGCCATAACAACAAAAGTCACATGACTGAAAGGCATGTACATAATGTGCAAAATCAACTACCTGCATTTTGATGTAAAGTCAGTTTTGTAAAGTCACCCCTTCCTGGATCTCGGCAGCTAATCAGAGTCTAGTCTCCTCCCGCGTCGACCAATGAGACGAGCTTCTCCTGTGAACCAGCCTGTCCAATCAGGAGGGAAGGGGAGGAGCTTGAGCTTTACTTTGAAAATTCTGTTCTTGTTGTCATTTGGCAAACGAAGAAGCGCTTTCTGGTTAAAGAGGGAGGAGTTTGTTTAGTTTCAAATTTCAGTCTGTCACTCCGCCCTTTGCAAACTTACAGACTATCACTTTAACGTCTTAGTTTTATTGTCATCAGTAGGAAAAAAAGACCAAACTCACCCTTGAGATTCATCCAGGAAGTCACTCCCTCGTCTTTCCCGCACTTATTTATCCACAAATACTGATATGTTGGGTATTCATCTCTTTTCAGCGGGATTTTTAAATGTCTAATTCTAAGTCTCATTTATTACGCTTGGCCCATTTTGGCCATTTTTATGCGTAAAACATAAAATGACAGAAATCCTCCAATACATTTTTTCCTCATATTTATATCAGTGGTGTTCAGCCAAAGTTTCAAATCGATATCTCTTAATTTATTTTTTAATCTCATTCACCTGCAGCGTCTCGCCACCAAAAAATAAAACATGAGCAATTTATTTTTAGTCATCAAATCATCAGAACAAGACTTAAAACTGAAACGAAATCAGGACAATCTCTTTGCAAATGATGCTAAGACTATAACGATGCTTTTGTGATACATTGTGCCCAGAAACCGTGTTAGATCAATGGGAGTTCCACAAGGCGGTGTTCTGGGCCCTCTGCTCTTTCTCTTACGATCTCACATTTGTCGACTGCGTGGCGCTCGGTGGGAACATTTAGCTTCTAAGCCTGAATCCCGGGTCAGTTTCGTTG
Organism: Gobius niger; assembly: GCF_951799975.1. Taxonomy (NCBI): domain Eukaryota; kingdom Metazoa; phylum Chordata; class Actinopteri; order Gobiiformes; family Gobiidae; genus Gobius; species Gobius niger. The sequence goes on along the minus strand of NC_136865.1, from coordinate 30,103,935 downwards.
TAGCGAACAGCGGTCTGCAGCCGGACCTTATCGTGAAGCGCTTTTATCACGGTCTTAACCCTGACTTTGCCAGTTCAGGGCGTAACTTCTTTTGGACCTTGACACTGCTGGATATGTTTGTTTTTTTTCCCCTCGGTTTTCTTTTATCTGTAGAGGTTCGAGGTGTGTTTTTGTTTCTTTTGCTATTTCTGGCCAATTCCTTGCACTGAACCGCTAGAGGGCGCTATGGATAGATAGATAGACGGACGAAGCAGATGGCACTCATAACGTTGTAAACTTTATAACCAATCGAGAAAGCAGATTTGTAAAAGTTTAATATAATGAAACTGTTTTTGTGGTTTAAAAAAAAAGAAAAAAGATCCTGTTTAGAAATAGTCGTTCACCATCGATGTCGTCTTGTTGTTGTCAATGTTCAAATATCGTGATGAAATTTAAGGAGGTTTTTTTTCTTTCGTGTGGCGAGGTTAAAGAGTAGAGCGCTTTACGGGAACCTTGTAGCAAAGCAGAGTTGGCATAGCACTCTCCGAAAAGTCGCTAACGTAGTCGGACAATCAGCGGCGGGTCCGGACGGCTCCACGATGGGTGGAATTTTCAGTCTTTTTAAAGCTCTTTCTATAACTGTGTGTGTCGAAATATAACCGTGGATGTTTTCAAAAACGAGGGGAAAATGTGGCACAAACAAAATCCTCAAAACGTCCTGAAATCTTTGACCTTTTTGGTCGTTTTGCAACAGTATTTTCTCACATACGAAGTTCCTACGACTTCAGCGACTCTGTAAATCTATTAGACACATCAATGATTATATTTTTAAAGTCATTTTCGTTGGTAGGCTTTTCCTTCGTCCAGACACATGTGATTTTGCGTTCATTGCCAAAAAAATCTCCCATTTCACATAGAAATGTGTTATTTTTTTAAATCCCAGTAACTTGAGAAAGTTGAACACACACTAGAGGTCGACTGATATACCAGGCCGATATTCGGGTATTTATTTATTGGGCATATTGGCCTGATATCTCTGGATACGAAAGTGGTAGAGACTTCCATATCTTACCTTTGGAAAGAGGTAAAATATGAGCCTTTAAAAAGAGCCTCCCACAACCTCCTCGGCCTCAGGAGCTGAGAAACATCACGGTGAAAATCAGTCACAAGTTTGTCCACCTCGGACAGTATTTATACTGTATATTATACACGGCAGACTTTTGCTTATAATTTCAGAACCATAACAGAGTCTGCAGTTTTAAAGTGATTGTCTGGAAGTCTTAATGTTTTACACATTTTATAAAACATTTTATAAAATCCTGCATTTCGATGAACATAGATATAATAGAATATAAAGGTGAGTGGGTCCCATTCAGCCCCATTCATTAAATGCTTCCAAATTTCGGCCTCCTAAACAAAAACTACCATGGTTAAAAATATGTCCCCCACCCCAGCGTGGTCACATGGGTCACATGGGTCACATGGGTCATAGCGATTTTTAGAGAAAGAAAACTCTTTGGAGCCAGACTTTTAAGCCGTTCTTGGGACGTTTGAAGTCCCATTAGAATCAATGCTCCCCAAGTGTCTCTTGGAGTCGCCCCTGCCACCAGGGGGCGGTATTACAGCAATGTCAGCTCCCGCCATAAGAACCATAGAGAAGCATGTTCTCGCCCATTGGATGTAGAGTAAGAAAGAGGGGGAGGAGTTTGATCGTTTCCTTTTGAAAAGTCTGTTCCTGCTCTCCTCATTTTGTAAACTAAGAAAGTCTTTTCTGGTTAAAGAGGGGAGGGATTTGTTTAATTAGCAATTTCACTCTATCACTCCTCACTTACAGACTATCACTTTAAAACAAGCTGCTTCTGAAGTATCTACAAAACGTGAATGTTCTGAATAAATCAGCCCAAATATTGGCATCGGCCTCAGAAAAACCCATATCGGTCGACCTCTAACACAAACTAAAATAGCAACATCTATTTAAATACGAGTGACTTCTTGGCCTTGTCTGTTTGTAGCTGAGCCTTAAAGCACATTCTTTGTCGTGAGACGTCAGGAATGTTTCGCAGTGTGGCTTTAACACCTACAGAGACATTGTAAAATCCCTCACTGTCTTCCCTTGATAAAATCAGAGCGATATCCCGGTTTCAAACTTGTTCAGGAAGGATTTTGTCGTTGCCTTTATCCACATTTTCCCCTTTTTTTTTGGAAACATCCCAAACATCAGCTTCAAAGTCTCTACTATTTAACCGCGTCGTTCGTGTTTCTGACACTGGATGGAACCGAAGCAGCATCAGCACTGCCCTCGCGCCGGACCCCTGTCGGTGGAAAAAAGGAAAACGCCGGATTCTGGGGGAGTTTTCTTTTGAATCGAAAGGTTGGTTTTTTTTTTGGCCCGGTTTTCCGGTCGGACGGTCGCCGCCTACGCCTCGTCAGGGGAGCTCCGCCCGAGTGAAGAACTTCTTTGTAATAAACCGCCCGTGAGTTTGCAGGTTTACTATGAACGAGTTTGGGCACTGTCCTGGCGCTGGCGTAGGCGCGGGGCGACTTCCTCTACAGCGGAAAAAAAGAGAAAACAGACACAAGTGAGGGGAGTTTTTGTTGTTTCCCAAAGGGGTCGACCGGGCAATGCATGCAATAATCCACTTTGTGTTGACAATGTGCACTATTTTCAATTGATTTCGCCTCTTCGGAGGTTTGTTCAAAGCTAAATAATGACAGAGGGGGCGAGTCCACGTGCATGCGAGTTTGCAGCGTTCTGGCGACATCTGGTGGAGGAAGAGAGGAACAGTCATTTCTTCAAGCTTTAGTTATTCATTTTCTGGTTTAAACATCCAGTTATGCATCATTTTGGAGATTTAAGGTGGATTTTACGCCCGATTTATCCCTGATTTGATCTTGACGAGGCCTGATGGGACTTGGAAGGGGGTGAAAAGTTACTGTAATGACTTAAACTTTTACATTATCAAAGTGAATCATTCAGTCCTGAAACTTTTCACACTGAGTATTATTATATATGACCTTCCAGGCCTCGATCAACATCAAATGGGAGAAAAATGTGACTAAATCACTTCTAAGCTGAGTGTATGAACCAGACATCACAGAACTTAAGTGCATTACTAAAGCGGGAATGAAATGATCTCATTAAATCGAAAATGGCTGCTTTAATGAGCCAAATAACCACAAATTTGACCCTGTGTACTCACAAGTTGTGTATGATATTTTCACAAGAATGAGCTTGTATTTACCAGACTTTGCAGCTTGTTTTTAAAGTATTTACCCCCTTAACTCCCACCTGAACCGAGCACATTTTCTCCAGTTTGGCTTTACCCCAGTCCAAAAGCTCCTGGAAAAAAGGTGTGAAAATAGCAACAAAACTGAGACGAAAACAATGATGGAAATGTGACAAAAAAGTGATGAAAAAGTGGCAAAAATGTCACAAGAAATTGACAAAAAATCGACCAAAAAAATACAAAAATGTGATAAAAATTTGACAAAAAAATGACAAAAATTTGACAAAAAATGATGGGAAAAAAAGTCTGATGACGTGAGGAAAAAGATCCCCTCGGTTCAGGCGGGAGTTAAGAGGTTAAGGTGAGAAGCTGCAGGTGAAAGCATCGATTTCTCACAATGTTGGAGATGTTTTTCGAGTTTTCTCCTTAACATCAATAACATGAAACTCCTCCTTTTCCCTCCCTGGTCTTTCCCAGGATTAGTCATTCACAAATACCGACATGTTTGGTATCCACACGAAAGACGCTCCATCAGACTCCACACTTTACAGGAGTTTGTTTCAGAGGGATTTTTCAGTATCTAATTCCTGCCTGATTTATTGAGCTTTGAACCGCAATAAACGAGGAATTTTTACAGACTTTTTTTTACTTCACAAGATCCAAAATCCCTCGGGAAAAATCTCCGTTACTGATACATCAACACAATAAAACCACCTCTCCAAAGTCTGTCCATTATTTAGATTTCTTTGCTGAAAAGTGGCGGCCATTTTGATCATTTTGAAGCATAAAACGCCTTATTGTTACATGAAAACATGAACTGACGTAAAACTCGCAATACATTTCCCCCTCACATTCACACCAGTGATCTTCAGTAAAAGTTTCAAATCGATATCTTCACATTTAATTTTTTCGCCTATTCACCTGCAGCGTCTCGCCTTAAACGTACGAAGCTTAGTCGAGGATCTCACAAACTCCTCCCCCAACTCTGAGCTAAACGTGGACACGCCCCCCTTTTTTTTTCCCTCTCGCCGTTTTTTTACAAAGCAATAGTTTCGACCTTTTAAAAACAAACGTAGAAAAAGCTATAATTCTCCTCATCGTGATCTGTCGTCGGTCTGTTTTTCGCGCTCGTAAAATCCTCTAACGTTTTACTTTTGAGTATATTTAGTTTTACTTTTGTTGCTTGTATCAATCAGTGGGTATGTGCATTTTTTGGTGGACTATAGTTCTTTTTTTTTTTTTTGGTTCTTTTGTTTTGTTTTTCCTAGTTTGTTGTAAAATAATATTGCTCGCCTGCATGCCGGAGTATCGTCCTTTTCAAACCGAGACAAAAAGACGGAAAAACTAAAAAAAAAAACTCATTTTTTTTCAAATCTGTATTTATTACGAGGAAAAATAACGCTTTTGTTTGTTTCGGGAGTTTTTAAATGTATCGACTTTAGCGTTTTAGCAATATCTGTCCAAGTATTTTAACCGATCGTGTGAAATTTTTTCTGAAGGTACAAACCAGCGTCTGGATTTTAACCACGGAAAAAGGCGTCTTGTCGGCGGCGACGGTTTCTTCTCGCTCTTTTGCGTCACGGGTTCGCGTCAAAACGAGGTATTTTTCTTCAAATTTTCGAACCCGCAAAAGACCGAGGAAGGAGGCCGCCTTTTCCCCGCCATTTTGCGCCTCTCCCAAGTCGGCCATTTTGGCTCAAACCGTTTGTAACCTTCGACCAGCCGGGGGTTTACCTCTTTTTAAAACCTTTGTAGGAACCATCCGCGTGTCCCCCCTGAAAAAAAAGAAAAAACGCATGAGTTGTTTTGAGAAAATCCCTCTCACTTTGATAATATTTGTATTTTGACATCGTGTATTGTATATTTTTTAAATCTTTTCTTTGGTTTCTTAACATTTTCCGGGGGTTTGGTTTTCCCGCTTCAGTCCGATAGCAATACAGCGTCACGGAGTCCCAAAGTTCGTCCCAAACGTTGTAAACTTTGGGACTTTGTGAGTGGAGCCGGAGTTCTTCCTGGTTGTTTTATTTTTTATTTTTTTTTTGGGGGGGGAGGGGTTAAGGGGGTGGGGTTTGTGGTTTTGGCCCCGCCTCCTGCTGCAGAAGGCCATTCATGTGTTTATTGCTATGATGTGACATGTTCATCCTGTTTTTTTTGTTTTTTTTTAGCCTGCAGGGAATTCTTGTGTTAATGTGCAAAGTAATAAATTGGTATTTTATGCCCATGAGCTGCTTTTCTCTTGTGTTTTTATTTTGTTTCAGATTCAGTTTACCCTTAACTCCCACCTGAACGGATCCCATTTTCTCCAGTTTGGCTTTAAACTAATCAAAAAGCTTCTTGGGGAAAGAAGCACCAAAACAGCCACAAAAAAATGAGAAGAAAACAAGGATGTAAATTCAACAAAAATGTGACAAAAAAATCAACAAAAATGTGACAAAAATTCAACAAAAATGTGACAAAAATTCAACAAAAAAGTGACAAAAATTCAACAAAAATGTGACAAAAATTCAACAAAAATGTCAAAAAAATCAACAAAAAAGTGACAAAAATTCAACAAAAATGTCAAAAAAAAATCAACAAAAAAGTGACAAAAATTCAACAAAAATGTCAAAAAAACTCAACAAAAATGTGACAAAAATAAAACATAAAAAAGGTGAGACAACACAGCAACAACGCAAGGAAAAAGATCGGTTTTGTGGGTCTTAGCTTTCAAATGAGGTGTTACACAGGCCTATAGCCAAAGAGGACAGAGGGCATTCGGTTTAGGCGGGTGGTAAGAGGTTAAAGTGCACGTGACACTGAAACACAGTTAACACGATTATTTTCAAGATTTTTGACATTTTTTGTGATGTTTATAGTTTCACTTTTTTAGGTTCTTTTTGAAAGACACTCGGTAAAAAACAAACATCATCAGAGCCTCTGATGAAGACGGAAGCAGGACCTTTTCTTGTCTAAATTAAAGTGTGATTCATTTGCGATTCATATTAATATATTAATCTCATTAAACCTCTAGTATTATTCCATGTGTGTTCAGTGTACTGTAGGTCACACATACATTTGGCAGGTATATGAATCCGGGTGTAAAGCGTTACTGAAGGAGACGGCGGAAAGTGGTTTCCGGGGCGACCGTTTCCGCAGCAACGGTAAAAGTAAACACGAGGAGGAGGATCTCGTTTCCGATCATGTTTAATGCAGAAAGAGCCTGAAACCACCGACCAAAGGACTTCTCAGTAACGGGTTTCATTATATTTCACTCCACAAATATGAGTTTCTTTAATGTTTCTTCTCACGTCACAATATGTCGCAAAATCAAATTTCATAAGATTTTCTGTCCCTGAATACAGACGTGTTACATAACAGAGATTAAGTTTCAGATTTTCTCCAAATAAATTTCCCTGGGGGGCAAAACATACATGGGGAGTGTGTTGCCCGGGTTCATAAACAAAAGCTCCTAAATAAAAATATGTTGATTGGGAAAATACTCGCCTGGTTTTACGTTTCGTACAAGGGTCTGGACCTTCACAGTTGAGCTCCGTTATCCGGTGGGAGGGGGAACTCAGGTGGGAGGGGGGACTCAGGTGGGAGGGGGGACTCAGGTGGGAGGGGGGACTCAGATGGGAGGGGGACCTCAGGTGGGAGGGGGACTCAGGTGGGAGGGGGGACTCAGGTGGGAGGGGGACTCAGGTGGGAGGGGGGACTCAGGTGGGAGGGGGGACTCAGGTGGGAGGGGGGGACTCAGGTGGGAGGGGGGACTCAGGTGGGAGGGGGGGACTCAGGTGGGAGGGGGACTCAGGTGGGAGGGGGGACTCAGGTGGGAGGGGGGACTCAGGTGGGAGGGGGGGACTCAGGTGGGAGGGGGAACTCCTTTGATTGGATCTGATTTTCACTAAAGTTTGGTCGTGACATATGAAATGCGCCCGAGTGAGTGAAGCAGAGATCTTTTTTTTTTACATATTGGGTATCTATGCCCTACAATAGGGGTGTCCAAACTCCATGAATGATGGAGCGTACAAGTGGCCTTTTTCCGTTTTATTTCCGTAATTAGTGTTTCCACCGTAAGAACTAAAAGCACGTACCGTAATAAATTAATACCATGTCTTACAATGAAGTCCAAAACGTACAATAAATCAGTTCACCTCTTTTCCCCATTCAAACCAGGCGCTAGTGTTTAACAAACACCCGCCATGACAGATTTAAACATTTCCGGTTACAAGAAAGGGAAATGACGCAATCAATTTGGCCGGAATTTCCAAAATAAAATATAAAGTCCTTACATAATAATTAATTATTATTTTTTTTTTAATATTGTTTTATTTTTTTGCTTTAATTGAATATATATGAGATAAATGAATCCATGAATAGAAAGCTCTGATGAAGGCTGTTTTTTTTTTTACTTTAAGCATGTTCAATAAAAAGATAAGATAAGATAAACCTTTATTGATCTCACAAAGGAGAAATTCACTTCAGGGTTTCCCATTAGAACATTAGTTTGTACTAAAAGAAAAAGCTGAACCCTGTGTATATTAACCAGAAACTATTCTTTTCATAGCAGCAGAATAGCCAAAAATAGTTATTATTTATTGCTTTAAATGCACCAGAATGCTAACCTGGCTAACGACAGACTGCTGTGTGCGCTCGAATCATTTGGAACTGCACAGCAGCCTGAGGACCGTGGCCGAAATGTTCGCACAGATTTGGGAAACAATCACAGAACGAGGAGGCACGGCAAGACGATTATTTTTATTATTAAATGTGCTCCTGTCAATCAACAGTGGTTGCGCATGAAACACTCGAGGGTGGGGCCGAGGGGGGTGGGAGGGTTTGGCGCAGTGGCTTATGGGATGGCACATAGCTCCTAATCACCGGTTTGTTAGCACCAGAGGTAACAACTTCCTAACTGACAACCCAATTCGGAAGCTTCTTGTCATGGCGGACGCTGACGCACATCCGGTTTGGCGGAAGAGCTCTCACTAATCTGCTCGTTTCGGACCCAGCCAAGCTCCACGTGAACGCAGCAAGACTGTGATGGAACTTTACCTCAATCTATGTCACTTCCTGTCTGTAAATCCTCCTAAATAAGTCATATTTTCTAAAGCACTGTGACATATGCACTTCCAGCTGCATAAATGGATCTGACTCTACTTCGTCTCCAATAACCTTTGAGCTACTTTTACACAAGAACATCGGCTTCTTCTGCTTCATCTAAAATGTGAGTCGTCAAATGTATGCAGAGGTGTAGAAAGTGTTTGAAATACTTAAACCACTTTCTAAAATACTGAAAACTGAACTCTGGCTCGTCTCTTTTGTCCCCATCGCACCTCCGCAAAACAAAAGCACTGCTCTCTTCTTCACTTTCCATTCATTTTCGCTCCGACAAAACAAAACACTTTTTCCCTCTGACCCGCGCAGAGGCCCCACCGTCCTCCCGAGCTTTGTCCCGCGGGAGCCTCCGTTTCTGACCTCCGAAAAGCATCGCAGACCAGTCCAGGTTTACACAGCGCATCATTATTCCTCACGGCGGGGGGGGAGGGGCGCGATCTCAAGGACCCACTTCAGTCCAGGAACCCATTTTACCGTCGACTCGTCCGTCAGGGGCAACGAGAAACGGGGATTTTCGGCTGCTTTGTCTGAAAAACGCAGAATCCGAGTGTTCTGGATCGAGCCGAGCGTCGACGACGGGAGGATTTTAAAGTGTTGGGCCACTTGTTGAAGATCATTGACGTTTTTAGGCAGATCTGGACACCAAAGACTTCACTGGAGGCGTTGGAGCAAAGATTCTGCTTCGTCTGAGTGAAAGGTTCCTGATAATGGAAGACTTGTAACCCTTTCTGGGGCAAATTTGGAGACGTTTTGTAATAGAAGTAGTGATTTCCATTGAAGACGGATGGATGTGATCAACTATTTTGCCTCTACACATTTCCAAAGGCAGTGAACTTGACAATGTTCTTGAAGAAACAGTTTGGTGGAGAAGATGAAAAGGAATTGATCTGAATATGTTCTTTTTGGATTCATTGGACGTAGAAAGGACACTATGACAAACACTACAAGACTCTTTTGGTCCCAAGTTTATGTGCAATTATTATTTTCAACTCTTAACATCAGCTTTTATCAGCCAAACTCTCACACTTTTCCTGATCGGACCAAGTTTGCTTTGCTTGTTTGAGGACATTTCAGACCAGTTCTGAGGTAAATCTCGCTTGAAATAAGAAAGTAAAATTTCCAATGAGATAAGACCAATTTTCTTTCCCCATTGGCAAAGAAAATGACCTGAAATAAGGACGAAATGTATCGAAACGAGTCAGAAACATCTCAGAACAAGTGAAATAATCTAGGACAAATGCCCAACAACTTCTTAACTAGTCAAAACAACTAAAATGTGGATTATTATGCTCAAATTGAGACGTTTATATTGATCTAGTGAATTACTTTTTGCGGTGTTCCCACTTTCTTTTTGAATAACACTTTGAAAACCTTATTGGTGGATGTTCCTGGATCGTCAATTTGCTAAACCGGGTCTCCACAACGACCCGAACTCGTCCCGTCTTTCTCGTCCCCCGTTCAGTGATCTCCGGCTTCGCTCTGGCCTCTCACGTTACCCAGTTCTGACCCGTTGACGGTAAACCGACACCGGAGCCGCCCGTATCCCTTACACGCCGGGACTCGGCCTCATTCAGGCGAACTCTCGGACCCGACGGGACCCTCCGCGCTCCGACGCATCGCTACGGGACTCTTCAATCATTCATACGCCGAAAAACTCTGAGGCGACGAGCGGGAGAAAGTGCCACGGGCTTCGAGAAGGAAAAAACGTCAAAAAAAATGGATACCGACAAGTTGACGATCGACGGTGAACCTTGAATTTGGATTATTCGGAAACAGGAGTCAGTTTTAAAGACTTTGGAGACTTTCTAACCGAGGAAACCTGCTTCTATCTGCACTTTTTAACCAGGGACTTTGACATTTTCTGACCTTTACGAGAAATCCCATCAATCGCGCATTTTGGGGATTCAACAATCGACCGGTGATGGTTTGATCTAAGAAACAAATCAAGAAATCGTGACCAAAGAACAAACATTTACCATTTGCTCATCTGGAAATCGATTACCTTGCCTGCAAAACCTTCCCAGGTGAGTGTTTGCCTTTTATTTCGCTTTAACAGCTTTGTTTATTCAATTAAAAACGTGTTATTTTGCTTTTCAAGGTGCGACAAAAACACCCCATTTCGACGACTTTGAGGAAAAAGGCTCCGAAGTTGTCGGGACTTTGCAAGAAAAACGAACAGAGCTTTGAAAAAACAAGGACAGAATCTGGGGAAGACTGACCGTCGCCGTCGTTCGTCGCGGATACGGTTTCAGGACATCGAATCTCTTGGCTTGGATTTTCATAATTAATTGAAAACACTTCGCGGCCACACAGAACAAAGAAGAACCGAGCTTTTTGTGCTCGGATGTGCCGACATTTTAGAGATTTTGTAAGATCTTGAAGTTCCACAATGAAAACGTAACCTTTTTCCCGAGTTGAAGAAGGAGAAATTCTGACTTTTTCACTTAAAACTGACCGGATAAGAGTCTCCATGTTTCCAAGGCTAGAAAGTACAATAAGGAATCTATACTAACAAACTTCATGATCTTTCTTACAGTTTGTGCAACAAAAAAGTGACTTTGAGACTTTTGGGAAGCTTTGAAGACTTTTGTTCCATACATTTTGTGTTGGCAAGTTTATTTTTAAAGAAACACATGTAAACTTTAAGAGGACAACAAACAATCGTCTTTGGAGGTTTCGAAGAGTTTGTCCGGCGACGTCAACAATAGTCTATTATTCATAAAGGAAGGGGAGTTGCATTACAAACGGGCTCTTTTGTTTGTCGTCGAAGATAAAACTTTGAACCAGACGTTTCCTCCTCCAAAGCCCTGATTTGGTGGAGCTCCTCGGCAGGATGGTGAACACCGGGATGCAGCTGATCAGCTTCACCTGCGCCGTCACCGGCTGGATCATGGCCATCGCGGTCACGGCTCTGCCCCAGTGGAAAGTCTCCGCCTTCATCGGGCCCAACCTCCTCACCTCCGAGATCAAGTGGGAGGGCATCTGGATGAACTGCGTGTACCAGACCACGGGCCACATGCAGTGCAAAACCTACGACTCCATGCTGGCCCTGCCGCCCGACATCCAGGCCGCCCGCGCCCTCATGTGCCTGGCGATCTTCATGGGCTGGCTCTCGTGCACCGTGTCCTGCTGCGGGATGAAGTGCACCACCTGCGCGGGCGACGACCGGCGGGCGAAGGCCGGGATCGCGCTCTCCGGCGGCGTCTTGTTCATCCTCACCGGGCTCTGCGTGCTCATCCCCGTGTCGTGGACGGCCAACACGGTGGTGCAGGACTTCTACAACCCCAACGTGCCCGTGATGCACAAGCGGGAGCTGGGCCAGGCCATTTATCTGGGCTGGGCGTCCGCCGTCATCCTCATGATCAGCGGCGCCGTCCTGAGCAGCACGTGTCCCGCCATAGAGAAGGGGGCGAGGTACCGGAGGGGCTACATGGGCAGGAGCTTCGCCAACTCGCCGGCGACGATCCAAGACGTGCCCAAACCCATTTCGACCAACAGCGTGCCCCTGAAGGAGTACGTATAGCAGACTTTACAGCGGGGCAAAGGCGAAACACACTTTTTACAGCTTTTTACAATGTTGCTCTCTCATTTAAACCAGACCTAGAGCTGTGTTAAAGGGGGGGTATTATGCAAAATCGACTTTTTCAAGCTTTACATCAAGTTATTATGTCATTCCCTCAGTAAAAACATGGCTGAAGTGTTGCCTTGGCACATTCACGTATTTTTGAGTAATCTGTAAAAACTCTGATGGCGGCCATTTTAGGGATAGGTTTGCCTGAGTCCTCCTAGGAACGCCCCCACCTCCTGGAGACGCCTCCGAGCTTTCGTCACCAGCCGAGTAACCAACCACTGCTCCTCAGAAGAACCCCCTCCCCACTGATGCCACAGACAGCGTGTGGAGGGGGCGTGTCTAAAGGCTCAGAGGTTCTTAAAGAGACAGAGGCCTATTTCAAGACATTCACTACAGCCATTTTGAGAGAGACATTTTATACAAGGCAGTTATTCTAATTTACTGCATTTACAGACCAACAGGAGGTTTGGTCATCATAGTAGTGTGATATAGACTGGTGCTATGTGACTGTAAAAAGCATAATACCCCCTCTTTAACACATCTTTGAGGAATCTTTTAATCTTACCCAGGGGCTCTTCTTATTCTGAGAGGCCTCGTCAAGTCTTGCGTATCCATAATCTTAATCCTTATGGCACTTTGTTAAAAAGGTTTTATGATAAATAAAAAACAAGAGAGTGCAAAGACTGCCGGTGCTTAGGGCTGGGTACCTCTATATCTTTACGGTACTAGTACCGTATACCTTTTCAGATACCTATACTTAAATATTTGTTGTTTATAACCATAAGGCACGGACAGTTGTCCTGGGTTCGATCCCGGGCCAAACGGGGCCTCGTGTTTCCTCCAGGTACTCCGGCTTCCCCCTCCACTAAAACCATGTTTAGGGAAAAGTCCCACTGAGATTAATCTCATTTCCAGGGGGAGTCCTGAGCACCCGGAGGGGAACCTCATGTACATGTTTTTAGTGGTCGGGGAAACCGGAGTACCTGGAGCAAACCTAGACAGACACGGGGAGAACATGCAAACTCTACACAGAAAGGCCCCGTCCAGCTGGGACTTTAAACTGTGACCTTCTTTCTGTGAGGCCCAAAGGCTGCACCTCCATGCCGCCCACAGGCCATATTAGTCCAAGGCTAATACTCCATGTGGCGTGTTTACATGCATGAGCCCATATATGTTCATTAACATGCACTCTCGACCAAACCAACAAAAACCAAGTCATCCTTTAACCCCTTAACTCCCACCTGAACCGAGCACATTTTCTCCAGTTTGGCTTTACCCCAATCCAAAATCTTCAGGAAAAAAGGTGAGAAAAGAGCAACAAAACTGAGAAGAAAACAATGATGGAAATGTGACAAAAAAGTGACGAAAAAATTATGAAAAAGTGGCAAAAATGTCACAAAAAAATGACAAAAATTTGATATATATATTTTTTTTAATGTGACAAAAAAAGACAAAAATTTGACAAAAAAAATGACTAAAAATTGGACAAAAAATGACCAAAAAATGACAAAAAAATTTAAAAAAATGAAATGGATAATAAAAAAGGACACATTTCAAAAAGGTTAAGGTGACTTAGTAAACACACTCCCTTCAGAATTCAGCAGTTCAGTGACTGAGGGGACAAAAGAGTTGGAGAAACCATTTGTTTTCCGAAAAGGTGCATTACCCCCTTAATTCCCACCTGAACCGAGCACATTTTCTCCAGTTTGGCTTTACCCCGGTCCAAAAGCTTCTGGGAAAAGGTGTGAAAATAGAGACAGAACTGAGACGAAAACAATGATGGAAATGTGAAAAAAAAGTGAGAAAACGTTGACAAAAAAGTGACGAAAAATGGATGAAAAAGTGGCAAAAATGTCACAAGAAATTGACAAAAAAATTACAAAAAATTGATAAAAAATTGATGATTTTTTTTTTTAATGTGACAAAAAATGACACAAAAAAATTACAAAAAACTGATGAAAAATGGATGAAAAAATGACAAAAATGTGACAAAAAATAACAAAAAATGGATGAAAAAAATTTAAAAATGTGACAAAAAATTACCAAAAAAATACAAAAATGACAAAAATTTGACCCAAAAAATTGACAAAAAATGTGACAAAAATGTGATGAAAAAATGGATGAAAAAAATGACAAAAATGTGACAAAAAATGAGTTGAATGCCCAACAAAAAAATGATGGAGAAAAAAATCTGATGACGTGAGGAAAAAGATCCTCTCGGTTCAGGCGGGAGTGAAGAGGTTAATGTTGTCCCTGAACCAACGTCAAAACTTGCCTTTAAAACGCATCAAACCTTGGTCTCTAAAGACGTATTTATTTTGTCAGTACCTGCTGTCGATACTTTTACCTTTTCCCATACCAGTATTACATGATCCTTTTTTCCGATAACATCCTGATATCGTTTAACGGTGCCTAGCCCTACATTGTGAAGTATAAACATCGCTATAGCTTCACTACAGCCACACGGTCTATATTGTACTTCATTTTTCTCTTTATCAAAAGCGAGAGGAGGGGGTGGGAGGAGCTGAAAAATCAGGAAGTGAAACTACAGCATATATATTGTAGATGTTTTTCACTAGTCGGATAATACCTCCTGTTTTACTCTTAGTTTCTGTTTACATGGACATTTCACAACTGGTCTTACTCCACACGTAAAATGCACAATACTTTGTTTATATGTTATTTATTCATTGACTTATTTATTCCATATATGATCATAAAGTAGATTTTTAGTATTGAACGAGCATCACGCGCCTGAACAAAGTCATTGCAGCACATTGTGACTCCTTAGTGGCTTTCATGATGGCACATGTCGTGGTTTTGCAGTGTTGTTATTTGAAAGTTTGTATCATCAGTTTGTCTGATTTATAAATCGCTGCAATAAAATGGTTTGTTAAAGTCAATCGTGTGGCTTTCTATAAATACATCCGAGTTCTGAAGCTGCAGTTTCACAAGTTCATCTCCAAAGCTAAAGTCTCTTTCCCAGTCCGTTTCTCGTTTGACGATAGTGATCGATCAAAAGTCCGATTTCTTCTTTTCACTGAGACTCCATAAAGAAGGAAACTCTGCACAGCGCGTCTGGAAGAGAAGAGGTGGACTGTTTATGCATCATAGTAATAATTCAAATACTGATCAACCAAACAAACCAAAACATCCCTGAAGTAAATGTTTCATGCAAAGTTTCTGGTGCCTTTAGTCATAGAAGTTTTGCAAATGATGTCGAGCCGAGCGACAGGAGCCAAACGAGTGCGACCTCAGATCTACAAAAACTGTAGAGGAAACGATCCTTCGAACTCATCTCTATTTTCTTTTCATTTAACTTTTTTACTGTTGTGCTTTATCTAACATCCATTTTCAAGCATAATGATGGAAAATATCTGGAAAAAGTCCACTCAGTTTGCTGCTATTTCAGTTTTATTTAAATGTGCAGACCCTCCATTGGTGTAAAGTACACACATCAGTTAAAGCCATGACAAGTATTTCATTCATCTGTACAATTAGAAACTAATGAAGAGGTCGAACACAGATGGACTTCCCTGAGTTCGACCAGTGGATGTGATATTTTAACACACTGAGGCCGCACTGTTTTGGGGAATTAGCTGTAGAGCACCAACAATCCTGACCATTTGTTATGATATTTGTAGCACCACAGTG
This sequence comes from Gobius niger, assembly GCF_951799975.1. Taxonomy (NCBI): domain Eukaryota; kingdom Metazoa; phylum Chordata; class Actinopteri; order Gobiiformes; family Gobiidae; genus Gobius; species Gobius niger. Next base: position 30,088,407 of record NC_136865.1, on the reverse strand, counting down.
TATTCTATGTTTTAGCTATGGACACATGATGTGGCTCGTTCTAAAGGTGAGACTCTCAGCTCTCCGTAGGTGAAAACAGTTTAATTCCACGTGTCTCGGTTCCTGAGAAATCTCTCTTTTTTCTACAAACGGAGTTAACGGGGGTTTTATGAAACACTCCTTTCTGATTAAGTCCTCTCTCCTCCTCTCTCTCCTCTTTTTTCATTGACTAAAGTCACTAAATCTGCCAGACTACGGGACTATTTTGTGTGGGTTATTAGCCGGTCACTGAAGGCTGGTCTCAGAGCGAGTCATTCTCCGCAGCTATTACGAGGATCTCAGTCAGGCTCAACGACACAACATCAGCACAGAATCACAACACAACAGGACTAACCCGGAAACACTTTTCCCTGGAAGGAAACACCGATATGCGGCACTCGTGGGCAGGAGTTATTTACCTTTTACAAGGTTTAACCTGAAGCTAAAGCTAGCTAGCTCAACCAGCTCACCTGTTTATGGAAACAGCTGCGGTGGAGTCGCTCACACCTGGGCCCAACTCAAACTTTTATGTTTGACTTTACTAATCCAGACAAATATGCTTCAATGCAGGATCATTTTATGTACGCCTGAAAATGATGAATAGCCTTAACCGTTTTCAATAGAAATGTAAAGCTCATATGTTATTAACAGTAGCTAACCTAGCTGCTCACTCTCCTCTACAAACATTTAGCAAACGTTTTGTTTTGGCCAAAAACGTTGAAATTAACACAAAATCCATCTCATACGTTCCTGTCAGTCACTAATTACGCCTTTATCTGATTCAGCTGTGTCATGCGTTGCTATGGCGACGCCACAGCGGAGTGATATCCCAGTGATTTAACTACCGGACTACGTGTGCGGTTATACCAAAACAATGCACCAGCCAATCAGAATCCAGTATCACCCAGACCATGGTGTAAAAATATATATGAAATGTCCGGATGTGACTTTTCCCAATCACACGTCATTTATAGATTTCGAGCGCACTGATTTATGTCTAGGATGTAATAATTTTGTGTTTTTAAATTGTTTTGTCTGTGAAGCACTTCGGTCTTCCTGGTGTGCTCTATATACATGAACTTTGATTGATTGATTGATTGATGTGTGTGGTTTGTATGTTCTACAGGAGAGGAACCTGCTGAAAAAACTATTTTACTGAGCCAGGCCCAGTTAAAAAGTCCTTTGTAAAGCTTTCCTGGTAGTAAATAAATAAAATGAAAACTTTTATTCTTTGAAAATCCCTCTCTGTCCCTCTTTTAACATTATTTTCAATTATTTTCAATGGCTAATCAGCCTCGAAGTGGCAACCTGTTATGTTGTTATTTAACCTCTTAACTCCCGCCTGAACCGAGAGGATCTTTTTCCTCACGTCATCAGATTTTTTTTCCATCATTTTTTTGTTGGGTATTTAACTCATTTTTGTCATTTTTTTGTCATTTTTTGTCTCATTTTTGAATCAATAAAAATAAAAAGAAAAAAAAGTCACATTTTTGTAATTTTCAAAAATGTGTCAAATTTTTATCACATTTTTGTGACATTTTTGCCACTTTTTCATCAATTTTTCGTCACTTTTTGTCAATGTTTTCTCACTTTTTTGTCACATTTCCATCATTGTTTTCGTCTCAGTTTTGTTGCTATTTTCACACCTTTTTTCCAGAAGCTTTTGGATTGGGGTAAAGCCAAACTGGAGAAAATGTGCTCGGTTCAGGTGGGAGTCAAGGGGTTAAGCTGATTTTAGTTTCGACACTCGGTCCATTGAAGGTTCTGGTTAGACTGAAAAGATAAAATGTGCATAACCTCTGATTGTATAATATTTTAAACACACCAGAGATTCTGACTTCTTCTTGAGGAGAATCCAGGGCTCTCCATCTTCCAGGAGCCGACTCCATCTGAGCAAAGTCGTCCGGTCTCAGGGTCAACAGCAGAGCCTTCCTCTTCACAAATCTGAGCCAACGTTAAGAACAAACCAACAAAGGTCAAGAAGCCACAGACGGAACCACATTATGAGGAAACAGTTCGGTGAGGATACTGTTGTCTGTAGTGTCGGTCGGCGTCCTGGAGCCACTGCATCATGTCGGCCACAGAAGGAGCTGAGGTCGATCGTTCTGTTAAAACGGCCAAGTCCAGAGAAAACTGCTCCTGGATCTGAAGCGCTGAGGTCACCTGAGAGCTGATGGCGTCCCGCACCGACTGCAGGCACGAGCTGAGGAGAGAAGAGAAATAATACCATTTAACCTAGGGCTGTGCAATTAATCGAAATTCGATTACGATTTCGATTACAACAGTAAACGATTACAAAATTAGCATAATCGCAAAAAAAACGATTATAATTTATTTTTTTCAATTTTTCAATATGTTTTTTTAAATGTTTTTTTCCAAATTTTTAATTTTTGGATTTTTGTCTTTTTTCTGCTGGATTTTTGTCTTTTTTTTTATGGATTTTTGTCACTTTTTTAATGGATTTTTGTCACTTTTTAATGGATTTTTGTCACTTTTTTATGGATTTTTGTCATTTTTTAATGGATTTTTGTCACTTTTTTGATGGATTTTTGTCACTTTTTTAATGGATTTTTGTCACTTTTTTATGGATTTTTGTCACTTTTTTATGGATTTTTGTCATTTTTTAATGGATTTTTGTCATTTTTTTTGATGGATTTTTGTCACTTTTTTAATGGATTTTTGTCACTTTTTTTATGGATTTTGTCACTTTTTTAATGGATTTTGTCACTTTTTTTATGGATTTTTGTCACTTTTTTAATGGATTTTTGTCACTTTTTTTGCTGGATTTTTGTCATTTTTTGGATGGATTTTTGTCTTTTTTTGCTGGATTTTTGTCACTTTTTTGCTGGTTTTTTGTCTTTTTTTTAATGGATTTTTGTCACTTTTTTAATGGATTTTTGTCACTTTTTTGCTGGATTTTTGTCTTTTTTAATGGATTTTTGTCACTTTTTTGCTGGATTTTGTCACTTTTTTAATGGATTTTGTCACTTTTTTTATGGATTTTTGTCACTTTTTTTTATGGATTTTTGTCACTTTTTTAATGGATTTTTGTCACTTTTTTGCTGGATTTTTGTCACTTTTTTGCTGGATTTTTGTCACTTTTTTGCTGGATTTTTGTCATTTTTTGGATGGATTTTTGTCTTTTTTTAATGGATTTTTGTCACTTTTTTGCTGGATTTTTGTCACTTTTTTAATGGATTTTTGTCACTTTTTTTGCTGGATTTTTGTCATTTTTTGGATGGATTTTTGTCTTTTTTTGCTGGATTTTTGTCACTTTTTTGCTGGTTTTTTGTCTTTTTTTTAATGGATTTTTGACACTTTTTTAATGGATTTTTGTCACTTTTTTGCTGGATTTTTGTCTTTTTTAATGGATTTTTGTCACTTTTTTGCTGGATTTTGTCACTTTTTTAATGGATTTTGTCACTTTTTTTATGGATTTTTGTCACTTTTTTTTATGGATTTTTGTCACTTTTTTAATGGATTTTTGTCACTTTTTTGCTGGATTTTTGTCACTTTTTTGCTGGATTTTTGTCACTTTTTTGCTGGATTTTTGTCATTTTTTGGATGGATTTTTGTCTTTTTTTGCTGGATTTTTGTCACTTTTTTGCTGTTTTTTTGTCTTTTTTTTAATGGATTTTTGTCACTTTTTTAATGAATTTTTGTCACTTTTTTGCTGTTTTTTTTTTAAAGGCAACAAATAATCGTTTGAATAATCGTGATTTCAATTATGACAAAAATAATCGTGATTATTATTTTTTCAATAATCGAGCAGCCCTAATTTAACCTAACACATAAAAAGCCTCATGTAGCTGAAGGAAGTGAGACCAATGTAATACAGCTGTGCTCCTTCCTACAAGTCAATTCATTTACAGCTTTAACCTCTTACGCCCCACTTCACCCAAACCTAAAAGCTTCTGGGCTGGAGATTACAGCCGAGAGGCCAGAGTAACGCCTCATTTGAAAGCTAAGACCTACACAACGGATGCTAGCTTATGTCACGTTTTCACAACTGTTTTTCATGTACATTTTGTAAGTGTTTTTGTCGTGTTCTTGTAGTTTTTTTGTCACTTGCTCTTTCTTGTTGATTTTGGGAAATGGTTTGTTGCGTTTTCGTCTTTCTGATCGTTTTAGTCATGTTTTTTTGTTGTCTGATCCTTTTACGTCACTTTTTTTTTAAATCACGTTATTGTTGCTTTTCCAGCACATTTCCCTTTGCTTTTAGCTTTGGGTAAAGCCAAACTGGAGAAAATGTGCTCAGTTCATGTGGGGGTTATTAACCTCTTAACTTCCGCCTGAACCGAGAGGATCTTTTTTCTCACGTCATCAGATTTTTTTTCCATAATTTTTTTGTTGGGTATTCAACTAATTTTTGCAACTTTTTTGTCTTTTTTTTGGTCACATTTTTGTTATTTTTTCATCATTTTTTGCCTTTTTTTTGGTCAATTTTTTATCACATTTTTTGACTTTTTTTTTGGTCGATTTTTTTCCATAATTATTTTTTTGGGGGGTATTCAACTAATTTTTGCAACTTTTTTGTCATTTTTTTTATCACATTTTTGTCATTTTTTGTCACATTTTTGTTATTTTTCATACTTTTTTGCCTTTTTTTTGTCAATTTTTTTTATCACATTTTTGTCACATTTTTTGTCATATTTTTATATATTTTTTCATCAATTTTTTGACTTTTTTTGTCGATTTTTATCACATTTTTGTCATTTTTTAGTCAATTTTTCGACCTTTTTTTGTCAATTTTTTATCACATTTTTTGTCTTTTTTTTTGTCATTTTTTAATTTTTTCATCAATTTTTTTGACTTTTTTTGTCAATTTTTTATCACATTTTTGTCACATTTTTGTCATTTTTTTGGTCATTTTTTCGTACATTTTTTGTCAATTTCTTGTGACATTTTTGCAACTTTTTCATCAATTTTTCATCACTTTTTTGTCAATGTTTTCTCACTTTTTTGTCACATTTCCATCATTGTTTTCGTCTCAGTTTTGGCTTTTGGACTGGGGTAAAGCCAAACTGGAGAAAATGTGCTCAGTTCATGTGGGGGTTAAGAGATTAACACCAAAACTCAAACATTTCTTTTTTTAATGCTAATAATGCTTTAGCTTGAAGTCACAGCTTATTCCAAAACAGTCGAAAACAATTATTCCACACAAGTATTTCTTGATTTAAGTCATGTAAATATACCTTATTTTTTCATGCACTACAGTAAGAGTGATGTAAGGTTTGATGGCGGATTAGTTACTCACAGTTTCTCGTTGAGTTTATCCATAACTGTGTCCGTGGCGTGGTGCAGTTTGAACCTCAGCTTTTCCTCCAGATCTGGGAACACTTGGAGCGGTGTTTTGGACAGATCCACTTTCGACAGCGCGATAAACTGCTGCGCTAAGTTTCCCAAAGACACCATGAGCGGAGCGAACTCCTCCAGCACCGTCCGCCACGTCGTCTGGTTCTTTTCAACGCACTGGAAAGCTTTACGTACCGCCTGCTGCAACTGCGTCAACCCTGTTTGTGACATTTTAGCCGTTCGTTTCGGAGCGAGAGACAAATTCCCATCGGTTCGATCAGTTTTCTCTCATTTCCTTCCATTCCACGCCGCTGCCATGTTGCGCAAGCTCCACTTCCGCATCACTTCCGTAAACAGTGTGGTTCGGTGATGTGATTGGTCAGTTAAAATGCGGTTAAAAAAGAGGTAAATAAAGTTAAATATTGTTTAAAAATATTATTATTGACTTCAAGATTAATGTTTTAACAATGTTTACAATGTTATTTTTTTATGTGCGGCAAAAAAAAAGATATATATTTTTTAATTCAAATCAACTGACATAACTGACATAGCGCTTGATAACTTACCGTCGGTAGCCACATGATAAACATAAACATATATATTTTTTAATCAACCTCCTAAACCCCGCCCTAACCGAGTCCATTTCCTCCAGTTCAGCTTTACCCAAATCTAAAAGCTTCTCTGCTGGAGTTTAAAGCCAGGCCAGTGTCACGCCTCATTTGAAAGCTAAGACCTACAAAACTGATCAAAGATTTACATTTTTTTGGTTCATTATTGTCGCCTGTTTTGTTGCCTTTTTGTTCTGTTTTTGACACTTTTTGTTGCGTTCTTGTTGCTTTGTCGGAACTTTTTGCTGCCTGTTTTTCATCTGTTTGGCTGCGTTTTCATGCTCATTTACGTCTCGTTTTTGTTGCTATTTTTTTTTTTTCATGAACTTTTTAGATTTGGGTAAAGTCCAACCATAAACATATTAATCAAACTGGAGAAAATATGCTCAGTTCAGACGGGTTTTTAAAAAAAAATATTTTTGTAGAAAACCACAACCGAACAATAACCGTTAAAAAATGGATACATTTAATTATATTTTTCTTATTTTACAGTAACTTATAAAAGGTGCATTATGAAATTTTTTATCTAATATTTGACCTTTCAGTCAAGGCCTGGGAACCCAGGGTGCTGAGTGTGCTGCAGCACCCCTGGTGGGTAATTTGTGTATTGCAAGCAATATTATTAAAGGGGGGTATTATGCAAAATCGACTTTTTCAAGCTTTCCATCATGTTATTATGTCATTCCCTCATTAAAAACATGCCTGAAGTGTTGCCTTGGCACATTCACGTATTTTTGAGTAATCTGTAAAAACTCTGATGGCGGCCATTTTAGGGATAGGTTTGCCTGAGTCCTCCTAGGAACGCCCCCACCTCCTGGAGACGCCTCCGAGCTTTCGTCACCAGCCGAGTAACCAACCACTGCTCCTCAGCAGAGCCCCCTCCCCACTGATGCCACAGACAGCGTGTGGAGGGGGCGTGTCCGAAAGAGTCAGAGGTTCTTAAAGAGACAGAGGCCTATTTCAAGACATTCACTACAGCCATTTTGAGAGAGACATTTTATACAAGGCAGTTATTCTAATTTACTGCATTTACAGACCAACAGAAGGTTTGTCATCATTGTAGTGTGATATAGACTGGTGCTATGGGACTGAAAAAAGCATAATATTCCCTCTTTAATATAGAAGCTGCAGTTACGTGTAAGACCTGAGGTGGCAGTAGTGAGTATAACATGACCGACTTGCATCTAGTCTCTTTAACTTTGACATCATATTTTCATGTAGTTTTAGTCTTCTGATTAAAATGTCACTTCATTTTAATCAAATCAAGAATTCTCTTTGATTTGACTTTTTATCGACTGAAAGAATTTAGTCAACTTTGCATTTATAATATGAATTCTGATCATATTTAATGAGGGTTTTCTGCTTGATGTCTGTTCTCCACATGAACAAAGCTCAGAGCTCTTCCTTTGGCGCTGGATTGAAATGATGCTTTTACTTTATTTCAAAGTGTTTCAATGAGCGACACCAATAACTACAAATGTAAAATATCGGCTGAACGTTTATAGTCATGTTTGAGCAGCACAGATGTAAAAACACGGTTGACAGAAGCAAAGTAAAAGCCCTGACGTTTCGGAGTTCAGAGATGAGTCTGTTTGTGACTTTTTCCCTGTGTTCTGTTGTAGGATGTGCTGAACGGCTCTGACCACCAGGCGGTGCTGTTCCTGGGAAACCTGGTCCAGGGCACGTACAGCTTCACCCTGACCGTGACCGACTCCAAAGGACAGACGGATAAAACCCGCGGCTCCGTCACCGTCAGGCCCGGTAAAAAACCCACGCCTGAACCCAGCACTTTGTCCAGTTTGGCTTTACCCAAATCTAAAACATTGCACTGAGCTTAAACGCTGCATTAGAATTCACCAACTCGGTTTATTTGGATCAAGAGCAGAAACCGTATCTGCTCTTGTGATGTAGTTTTGGTGCGAAACAAAACTAAAGAGATGAAGTTTTTATATTGTTTTATTTACAAAAGGAACAAAACAATGAACAAAAGTCGAACAATGAGCTTCAACACACGCAGAACATTCAGATTTTAATCAAACATATTTACAGTCATTTCTAAAGCAACAAATGTCTTAAGGAAATAAAAATAAAAACTATTTTCAGTGTTAAGTCGATTCAAACAACAGAAGTATCTGCTTCACAAGGCAATGGAAAAATAATGACCTCACTCATGTACATTTAGAACAACATTGAAAAACGATTAAAAGTCAGCAGTGAGTTTTCCTGTGTTTTCTGAGGGAGTCTTTACTGAAAAATCTTTTCTCACAAACGGGACAACTGTAGGGCCTCTCCCCTGTGTGTTTTCTTCTGTGTACATCAAGATCTCGCTTTCGGGTAAAGGTTTTATTACAGATTGTGCAGCCGTGTGGTTTCTCCCCTGTGTGTGTTCTTCTATGTGTCGTGAGGTTATAGAGCTGTGCAAATTTCATCTCACAGACCTGACAGATGTAAGGTTTCTCCCCTGTGTGTGTTCTTCTATGACTAACTAGATGAGACTTCTGGGCAAATGTTTTCTGGCAGGTTAAACAGCTGTAAGGCTTCTCTCCTGTGTGCACTCTAATGTGTGTTGTTAAATCATGTTTATCTCTAAATCTCTTATCACAAACGTGACAGCGGTGCTTCTTCTTCTCTTCTCCTCCGTCGTCGACCGTCGCGCTCGTCTCTGGGTCAGACTTGTTTTGGGCGGAGACTTTGGTGCTTCTGTCTCTGCTCTGGACCTGGTGGTGGTGATTTTCTCCCTCAGCCTCTGTCTCCATCTGTGCGTCTGAGCGGCTGAATGGAGGTTCCCAGTCGTCATCGTGGTCAGAGTCAGACGAGTGCTCGGTGTGTCCCTCCGTCTCTGAGTGGAAATGTGGCTCTGAGCTGATGTTCCCGCGCTCAGTTTGTCTCTGTGGAAGCGGGGAGGGCTCTTCTCTCTTCACGCTCACAGCACTGGACTCTGGGAAACACCTGAAACATGATGTAGATATAAATAAACTTTAAAATAATGTGACTTAGACGTGTGTGAAAGTGTTGGAGCCTACACTGGCAGCTCTTCCTCCTCTGGCTCCTCTTTAATCCTCGTTGGGGGCGTCTGGACCCTCGCTCTGACCAGTACGACTCTCGGGCTCAGTATCTGCTCCAGGAGCCGCTGTTTCCTCTTGTTCTCGTCCTCGGAGCGACGTAGTTCCTCCTCGCACTCCGCTCTCGTCCTTTCAAACAGCGCACGTGTCTCTCCAGCCGCCGCAGCCAGACGCTCATTCACAAAAGCTCTGAACATTTTTACAAACGGCCCTAAACAGAGACGACAGAGAAAACTATGAGATTTCAGCTGCTCATTTACATGTATGAGCCGCGGCTGTTACTCTCCTGTCAAATAGAGCTAAAGCTGACATTTAAACTGTCCCCAAAACACAAGAGGAGATTCATCACTTTCATTTCCAAATATATTTGTGTAGACTGACCATAAAGCGCCCACAGAAATGTGACTTTCACATATTTTCAGTTAAGTTTCTCTGTCGAGCTAACTGCCTATTAGCATTAGCTCCTCAGAGATTATAACTTCAACTTCATCAGGATTCAGGCCGACAATAATGAAAACAAATCCTTAACGTGTTAAACGACCTTAGAAAACACTATGAAACTAATGAATCACATTTTCTTACCTGTTTTGTGTCTGAATTGAATCAAATCTCGGTCGTCGTCTTCACAACAGCAGCAGAGGGAGCGTGACGTCACGCGCGCTGCGGCTGCAGATACGTTTGTTTTTAAATTCGTCCAAGATGGCGACGAGGCGGTAAGCACTGTGGCAGAGCAGCTCCCAATTTTTTTGAAAAATAAGCATCTTCCTTTTCAACTGAAGACACGCATTTATGATGAGTAACCCCTCGACAAAACGCAAAAGTGAAAACAAACCACCTGTGACTCCGACTAAATCTCCCAACAACAAAAAAGGTAAAATGGAGCAAGAAACCGCGGACGGCATAGTGGCGGCGCTAAAGCTAGCTATCGAAGAGCAAGGATCCACCATTGGAAAGTCCATTGATGAACTGAAACGATCTGTTGATTTTCTCTCTGCAGAGGTACAAGATATAAAAGGAACAGCAAGGAAAACTGGACAAAGAGTAGACAAAGCCGAAGAAATGATCCAACAGCTTGAAAGCAAAGTGGTTGAATTGGCGCGTTACAAGCGTAGATGGAATTTACGTTTGCGCGGGCTGCAGGAAAGAGAGGGAGAAGAAGTAAGGCGCGCTGTGATTGAGATTTGTCAAAACGTAGCCCCAGGATACAAGGACAAATTTGAGGATGTGATAGACTCTGTGCACAGGCTTGGTAGACCCCATTCAATCAAGTCCCAACCAAGAGATATTATCATCCAGTTCTCTATGAGGCACTACCGCGACGCCATTTGGAAGCTGTCGAAGAACCATGATTATTTGAAACAACGACTTCTGCGCTTCAAGGAGGACTTGACGCCGGAGGACCGCGAAAAACGAAATCGTCTGTGGCCCCTCATCCAGAAGGCCCGGGAAGAAAAGAAGATTGCCTACTTCGTCGGGGGAAGAGCCTTCATCGACAACAAAGAAATCTTCTAACGTTGAGATGCTGGTCTTCATTTTATAAGGGAATAAGCTCTGCCTTCTCATGTTTCTTTATTCTAAGTTAAAGAAGGTACTGTTCTGACTGTTTTTCTTTTCTGTTATTTAAAAAATTTCATATTTGAAATTTATCTCTGTTAATGCTCGAGGCTTAAGGGACATTTCAAAACGCAAGGCAATTTTTCTTTATGCTAAAAACTTTGATGCAGACTTTTGTTTAATCCAGGAATCCCACTCATCTGATGAAGATTATAACTTTTGGAAGTCGCAATGGGGGGAGGACATTTGGATGTCGCATGGCAATCACCACTCAGCAGGAACTCTCACTTTGAAACACAAATTCAACGGAAAGGTTATTTCTACCCATATAGACTTAAATGGTCATTTTACTCTACTGGTACTTGCACATAATAATCAGATATTTCTTTTGGGGAATGTGTATGGCTATACTAATGTAAGAGAAAACAAAGAACTAATTCAAGATTTAAATGATAAAATAGAAAGTATTGTTGAAAGGTTTCCAGATATAAAGATAATTCTAGGGGGAGACTTCAACTGTACATTTTATGATGAAATTGACAGGTATCCTAACAGACAAAAGGTTAATGATTATTTGAATGAGTTTATGAATGAAAGAGGCCTAGTGGATATATGGAGAATAAACAATCCAAATAGTAGAGAATTTACTTGGAAGAATAGAGTTGGTTCGTTACAATCCAGAATAGATTTTTGGTTAGTTTCCGAGAGTTTATCTCAATTAAATTGCAAAAGCGAAATTACTCCAACTCCTCTGACGGACCATAAAGCTATCTTACTTACCTTACAGTTCTCACCAAATGGTGAGCCCAAAAGGTGTCCAGCCTATTGGAAACTTAACAATTCTCTTTTATTCAATGATGAACTTTGTGAATTGGTAAACAATAAAATCTCTCAATACTTTAAAATGGCAGAAACTACAGGTGTATTTCAAAAATATTGGGAGCTACTAAAATTTGAACTGAAGATATTATTTATGAAAACTGGAGCAAAACTTAAAAAAGAGAAGAAAAAAGAGGAAAATGACCTAATCAATAAACTAGTCTCTTTATCCTCTATCTTACCAGAAAATATGTCTGATTCTCAACAAGCGCAGATATCAACACTCCAGTTAAATTTAGATAAACTTTACATCAATAAAGCTAAAGGAGCCTTTATCCGATCTAAAGCAAAATGGTTAGAAGAGGGTGAACAAAATTCAAGTTACTTTTTCAAACTAGAAAAACAAAGGCAAACAAAAAATAACATAGACAGACTTTCCATTAATGGTGTTGTCACAGAAAATCCCAAAATCATTTCTAAATTTTGTGAAAATTTTTACAAAGATCTATATAAGTCCAACTTCTCACTGGTGCATATGAATGAATTCTTTAAACATGTAGATCAGGTGAAATGCATTGGTGAATCCAATAAAGCAATATGTGACTCGCCAATTACAGCTTTGGAAATATCTGATGCTATTAAAAAGCTTAAACTGAACAAATCTCCAGGTACAGATGGGTTAACATCTGAGTTTTATAAAACCTTCTCTCCTCAGCTTGCTCCGTTTCTTTTAAAAGTATTTTCAGAAAGCATAAACAAAGAACAACTTCCACCGTCACTATGCCAAGGCTTGATTACCTTAATTCCCAAACCTCATAAAGATACTGCACTATTAGATAATTGGCGTCCCATAACTCTTCTCAATAACGACTATAAAATCTTGGCTCTTTCTCTTGCCACTAGACTAAAAAAGGTGCTTCATTGTGTAATAGAGGAATCCCAGAATGGTTTTATGACTGGGCGATACATCATTGACAATATAAGACTCATTTTAGACTTGTAAGATTACTCAGACTTCATCTCAGAAGATAGCTTCATTTTGTTCTTGGACTTCCAAAAAGCATTTGATTCGGTGGAGCATACATTTTTGTTCAAAACGTTAGATCTTTTTGGCTTTGGTGAACTTTTTAAGAAATCGGTTCGAACCTTATACTCTGCCGCAAATAGCTCAATCAAATTACCTCATGGAACTACTAGTAGATTCAATATTGAACGTGGTATCCGCCAAGGGTGTCCCCTAAGTGCCTTTTTATTCCTTTTACCTATGCAAATTTTAGCATATGCAATTCAAAATAGTTGTATAAATGGTATTACTATTGCTGGTAGAGAAATAAGGTTGAGCCAACTAGCTGATGACACCACGCTTTTTTTAAGAAATGCCTCTCAAATAGATTGCGCTTTAAAGCTATTGGATATTTTTTCATTAGCCTCGGGTCTCAAACTCAACCTTTCTAAATGCGAACTATTTCCTGTCAAAGACTGCTGTCAGTCAGAAATTTTAGGAATCCCTGTGAAACAAAAAGTGAAATATTTGGGAATTACTATTATTAAAGATGAAAACCTAAGAATTAGAGAAAACTTCAATCCCCTTACTTTGCTAATACAAAAGAAATTTAACATGTGGTTATGGAGAGACCTGTCTATTTCTGGTCGAATTTTACTTTCCAAAGCTGAAGGTCTTTCAAGTTTAGTTTATGCCAGCTCAGCACTTGAGGTCTCTAATGACGTAAATACAAAAGTAGACAAAATGTTATTTGACTTTATTTGGAAAAAAAAGTCACACCTTATTAAAAAGGATGTAATGATTAACAAGTTATCCTCTGGTGGGTTCAATGTTCTAGATTTTAAAACCTTACACTCTTCGTTCAGAATTAAATGGATAAAAAGATATTTACAGAATCCAAATTCTCTATGGAATTTTATTTCTACACATGTTTTTGAAGCTTTAGGAGGCTTAAATTTTCTATTAAGGTGCAACTACAAGATTGAAAAACTTCCCGTTAAACTTTCTAATTTTCACAAACAGTTATTGTTATCTTGGTGTCTAGTTCATAAACACAATTTTTCACCTCACAAGTACAGTATATGGAATAATATGGATATATGCTTCAAGCACAAATCACTTTTCTTACAAAAATGGGTTAACAATGGTTTAATTTATGTACATCAATTGTTTAACAAAAGCGGCATAACGTATTCTTACGAGGAATTTTTGCATGTGTATAACTTCCCAGTGTTACCAAAAGAATTTGCAATTGTTTTTGATGCTATTCCATCGGGTGTCAAAATGCTGATGTCAACATATGTTCACAATCCTACTGTAGATCTGTCCCAAGAGTTATATATTGGTAATTCTGACCCCTTTTTGAATGTCAAAACAAAAAAAAACAAAAAAAAAAAAAAAAAATGTTTTTAAATTTATCTGAATTTATTTATTGTTACAAACGTTTATTTTATGAAATAGAACGACTGTTTTGACACTTTTACAGGCGTTTTATTTGTCATTTAAATTAAAATTAAAAGTATCTTCACAAAAAAGAAAAAGAAAAAAAGTCACTCCAGCGTCAGCTCAGAGACGAAAGTCGGTCAGAGCCCGCTTTAGTTCGTAAACTCCACTATCCTTAAGGTTAGGGCTAAGGTAAGGTTAGCTTTAGTTCGCAAACTCCACTATCCTTAAGGTTAGGGCTAAGGTAAGGTTAGCTTTAGTTCGCAAACTCCACTATCCTTAAGTTTAGGGCTCCAACTGCGGTTCCTGTAAGGTATTTTATGGATGAAGAAAGCAGTTGAGAGGGGGGTAGTCTGAAATCAGGGGGGGTAGCTTGAAATCGCGTTCATCTTACCCCCGGGGGTAACTTGAAACTGATTTCAAATTACCGGGGGGTAGCCTGAAATGGGGGGTAGTTTAAAATCTTTACACCGGTGTCCGAACACCAGCAGATTGAGTGACTACATCTGCTAAAAGTTCAACAAACTCCGGGAATAAAGTATCTCTGTGATAAAGACCAAACTCAGAGACAGTGGAATATTTATAGATAAATACGAGTCAGATACGTTATATTTCACATGGATTCTACATTACATGAATGGTGTGATGGTCAGTTTGTGTTTCACGTTTGAATAAGTGTGTTTTTTACATTGGCTTATAGCGCCCTCTTGTGGCGCGTGTTATTTCTGCGGTTCTGCTGATGAGGACGTTGAGCTGTAAATGTCATGGCGCCTCTTACCGTCGTTTGGCCACATAAGGCTGTAAGTTTTCATTGTTTTATGTGGATGTACATTGTGTTGATGAGTGAGCTGCTCTGATTCGTTCATTTTAAGTAAACATGTTTAAATATTAGTTTTCATACTGTAAACAAACGTTAGCATGCTAGCAGACTTTGTTGTGTTGTAACTGTTGTTAGCTCAGGCACAAGCAGATGTTGTAAGGACACATTTCTAATTGCTGTGTTTTTTGTGTGTTTGTTACAGCTTTACAATGAGAATTACAAAGAAAATCACCTGTTCGCCGTCTGTCATATCTAGAAAACACTCTACATCTAGTGAGGACAGAACAGTAAAGAGCCTTATTATCAGCAGGCGGCACCAGAAGCGGTAAATCTACAGTCATCCAGTCATCATGTCAAAATCTGGTTGCTCCGGATCCTGGAAGTCTTCTCGGTCATCAGCGTTGCAGCTCTCAAAGCGCGAGCCAAAGCGGGGGCTGCACAAGCGCAGTTGGCCTTTGCAGAAGAAGAAGCTGAAGCTATGAAGCAACAGGCTCAAATCCAAGCTCAACTACACATACTGAAGGTAAAGAAAGAAGCAGACTTAGTTCAGTGTTTACCTCATTCACCACATTGTCATCATCCATGTCCAGCTCCCTTTCAGCTGTGGACAGTGAAGCTGGTCCGCTCCACCACAACTGGCTCTCAATAAGACTCTGTGCGTGTTGACCTCGTGTAGGTAAGTCAGCAGGATTCATTCTACCAGCACAGTCGGACCACGTCTCCGGGTTTGTGAGCCCTTGTGTTTCAGTCACTCTGTCGGCCACAAAAGGCTTCCACCGCTGGGCTGAGCTGCGGATCCAGTGAAGAGTGATCATCGAGTCGGTCCACATTTGAAGCTGGCTCTTCTCCATGTTCAGTGGTTTGAGAAGTGTCCTGATCTTGCTCCGATAAGCGCACCCATAAGCTCCAAGCCAGGCAATGTCATTTTCTTTAGGGGTGCGACTTAGAGGCCACAAAGCTGGTGTCCGTCTCTCCTCGTTTGTTCTTTCCTTGTAGGTTTGCCACAGCACTGTAAGCCTTTTCACTTGCGTCACAGTAGACATGCAACTTTACAGTGGGCGCCTTTACTCAAGGGCGTAACTTCCTGAAGGACTGGTGTGGACATGTCCCCACCAACTTTGGCTGGGCAGGGACAGTCCCCACCAATATTTGGAACCCATTTCCTACATTTGCGGACGCCATTCGAAGGTGAGCGAATGCCCGACAAGCCCGCTGCCCCCGCATATCGGTTGCTTGATTGGATAGATGCAATCTGATTGGTTGTGGCTTTTGATGGCGTACGTAACTACGTGACATAACGAGCGTGTCAATCGAATTCAAAAACAACGGTACCGGCGGAATAGCGGGGTAGCTACTTGCTATTTTCGAAAAATCGACCTTTCGTTAGAAAATGCCACCAAAAAAAACGCAAGATATCCGTGGCTATTTCCTCCAACAACAACATGTAAGTCTCAGTTATGTCAGACTGACAACTTCAGTTCAGAATGACAATGTTCTGAGACTCCTTTCTAGTTGAGGTTTAAGGATTATTTGATGATGTTAAAAAATCATTATTTGTTAAATGAACCACTGAACCAGATTTATTTACTGAAGGTACTTATTGTTCTGTAATATATTTTGATTAAGGAATCTAGTGTTTTTATGTTCATGAGCACTCGTGAAATGAGGTACAGTTTGGCAGCTTTCTTAACTATTGTGATAATTCTTCACATTTGTTGTGTTGGTTAAGTGTTGTGTTTTCCAGAGCAGACAAACTTGAAATTAATAAATGTCATTTGCAGGCAAAATCTACACAGTTTTGGCTTTATTTGTAGCATGGAAAGAAGAAGAAGAAGAAGAAGAAGAAGAAGAAGAAGAAGAAGAAGAAGAAGAAGAAGAAGAAGAAGAAGAAGAAGAAGAAGAAGAAGAAGAAGAAGAAGAAGAAGAAGAAGAAGACATCGGGTGGTGAATGGGTTGACCACCTTTCCCCTCCTCAACGTCACAGCAGGTCCCCATCAACTTTGAACATGAAGTTACTCCCTTGGTGTGACTTGCTGGATCTCAATGTGGTACCACCTGGGAATAGCCACCAGGTGGAGCAGTGGTAGCTCAATTCACCACTGTTCCCATTTTTCAGTCAAATCTTCACTCTGATAGTAAAGGGAGTGAGAAACCCAATGGGGTCAAACATGCGAGCCGATGTTTGTAGAACACTTCTCTTTGTGTTTTCTTTGTCCCGTAAAATTTCAATGAGTCCCTTTTGATCAAACACAAAATCATCCTTCTCTGGTCTCCAAACGAGTCCCAGCACTTTGAGCACATTTCCACAGGACTCTGTATCTCCAGTCAGGTCTACTCCAGTCTCTTTCCACATGGCTCTCAGGTCAGGCGAGTTGGTAACCCATTTGCAGAGGTCCGTGCCTGCCTGAGAGAGAATGTCCTTTGCGGTTGTTGTCACGTGTAGAGCTTCCTGCACAGTCGGTGAGCTTGAAATGAAGTCATCTACATACAGAGAGTCACTGAGCATCCGTACTGCCTTCGGTTGTTCCGCTTCAAACAGTTTGAGGTGTTTTCTGATGGTGGCAGCAAGCAGGAATGGGCTGGGGGACACTCCGAAAACCACTCTGTTCATCCTCAGGACACGGACCTCATTTTTGCAGTCCTTGGTCGGAGGTCCGTGCATCCAAAGGAACCTAAATGCATCTTTGTCCCTTTCTGCGAGGGAAATCTGAAGAAAAGCCTTGGTTATATCAGCAGTGAGGGCGATCTCATGCAACCTGAATGTGATGAGAACTTCTAGCAGGTTTGGGTTTAGATTAGGCCCAGTGTGCAAGCAGTCATTGAGGGATGGGCCGTCTGCATCATGTGAGGACGCATCAAACACCACTCTCAGTTTACTCGTGGCCTTGTCCTCTCTTACAACAGCGTGATGTGGCATGTAGTATCTCACAGTCTCTTGGTTCACTGTTTTGTCCTCTACAACCTCCTCCAGGATCCCTTGCTGAAGGTAGTCCTGTATTGCGTTGTTGTACCTGGCATACAAGGCAGCATCAGTCTTTAGTTTTCTCATTAGGCTCTCAAAACGTCTCTTTGCTACCTTAAAGTTGTCAGGAAGCTGGTCTTTTGTCAGATCGCCATGGCAACTCAACGTGGTAGCGTCCATTTTCGAATGTAGTGGTCTGTTCAAAGCTGTGTAAAATGTCTGAGTCTTCTGGGCTTTCTGCGTGCTTGTTTACAATGCCCAGGGACTCGACCTCCCACAATTTGTGACCTTTTGGACTTTTCCAGTGACTGCTTGCCAGTAGTAGTCTGCTCCTATTAACCCCTGCAACTCTTGGTCGTGTAAAAGTCTGCAAGTTGCACCCCTCTTTTCTTCATCTCTGCTCGGGACTTTTATCACAGCACTGCACACCTGAGGAGTCTCAACAGCTTCAGTCTCACGTCTCTGTTCAGTGTTCCACATTTTCTCAAGCTCAACTCTCACAACATTTCGTTTCTCTGTTCCAGGAGAGGTGGAACCAAAAACATGGAGGTTTAGTGTCTCTTGTCTTACACCTGGTCGTCCTAAGGCTCTGACGACGCTCCTGTACGCTGGCTGCCTCCATCTAACAGACAGCGCGTGATCTTCCTCTCCTTTGGTCCTACAGTCCATGTCTTAACTGTGTTCTAAGTATTTGTCTTCACCTTTACCGGGCTTGTCACTGACGACAACACAGCTTCGGTGTTTTCACTATTATGTGTAGTGTCATTTGTGGCCGTGCGTGGGTGGAAACCAAGTGCACCAAAGTGCCAACGTTTAAATGAAGAAACTGACTCTTCTTCCACTGTTTTCGCACATATTGTACATCAGAAAGAGTGAGTTTGATCCAGACTTTGCTCAGAGTCGCTCCTCTTCGCTGCACACTCGTCAGCTCCGTTTGCGTTCGACACTCGGAAGCTTTTCTTCGTCGCTGAATCGTTTCTGTTTCACAAAGTCGATCGAGGGAAATGAAGGGATTTGAAATGTGTGTTTTTCTTTGTCGAAGCTCGAAGGAAAATGTGAAATAAAGTTGATCTTGTTCTGATGTGTCGACTCGCTCTGTCACCGCCAAAACAAAAGGAATCCACATTATTCATCTGTGTCATGGTTCTATTTGGTGAATGATTTAGAAACTGTATCTGCTCTTGTGATGTAGTTTTGCAGTGAAACAAAACAGACGAAAGAGATGAGGTTTTTACAGTGTTTTATTTACAAAAGGAAAAGGAACAAGACGAACAATGAGCTTCAGTAAACAGAATATTCAGATTATAATTTAAACGTATTTACAGTCATTTCTAAAGCGACAAATGTCTATAAGAGGAACAAAAGCAAACTAAAACATGCAGGAGCGCTGCTTGGATATCCTTGTTTTTTCAAAAATCTAACTTTGATGCTCTTCAGTGCAGGGATCAGCAATTGACTTTAAAAAGATACAAAACTGAGGCACTCAAAGAAAAAGTGTTGGTAAAAGGCCTTTATTGCAGCCTGGCCTTTAGATTAAAACATTGCCTACGCGTTTCAGCCGTATAGGCCTTCGTCAGGGCAGGACTCGAGTGATGTGCGAGCAGCTTTTAAACTGTATGAAGTGGTCACATGACCCACAGGGGCTGGAACTCAGTCAGCTGATGCAGTACATCCTATGAGCAGGATTTCAGAATACAAGGAACACAAAAATACATATCAGGATGAAATACAAATATCTACAAATTATTTACAGTCATATATACAAACATCTTCTATAAACAGAAGCATTAAAGAAAAGGGGTAAAGTCCAGTTCCCCATTGAGACCCGGATACTCTGTTGCTTTAAGAGTGGATCCAGAAGGACTCCCTCTGCAGGAGACGTCTAAGTCTGTCGCCTCCTCTTAATGGCTCAGGGATGTGATCTATACCAAACGCTTTTAAGGTGTTAAGTCCATGGTTAGAGTGTTTAAAATGCAGTGCCATGGGGTACAGAGGATTCCCTGTACGTATGGCCTGTTTATGTTCGGCCAATCTACATTTTAGCTTGCGCTTAGTTCTACCAATATAGAAACAGCCACATGGGCATTCAAGCCTGTAGACCACATCACTGGTGTTACAGTTAATAAAAGAGTTAATGGAAAGTTTTTGATTTGATGTAGTGTCCATCAAACAGTTAGTGGTCTTTATGGTGTCACAGTGGGTACAGTTACCGCATCTGTAGTTTCCTGGTTTTGAACTAAGCCAAGTTTTCTTGTGTAGAGGAGGGAGGTGGCTATCGACCAGTTTATTGCTGAGAATAGGAGCTCTTCGGAAACTGATACTCGGAGTTTCTGGGAGAGCTTCTCTCAGTTGGCTGTCGCTTGTGAGGATAATCCAGTTCTGTTTTATAATTTGTTTTGTTTTGTTTGCTTCAGAGCTGTATTGTGTCACAAAGTATACTTGATTAACACGATTCTCTTGTTTTTGCTTCTTAGTTAATAAGTCATTACGATTTTGACTTTTGGCTTTTTGATATGCTGTTTCAGTGACCTTCTCTTTGTAGCCTCTACTTGAATCTTTGTCCCATCTCTTGAGCATGATGTTCAAAGTTATCATCATCATCACAAATCCTTCGCAGACACTGAAACTGACCGTAAAGAATGTTTTTCAGCAACCGGGGGGGGTGGAAGCTATTAGCCCTTAAAATTGTGTTGCGGTCAGTGGATTTCCTGTGGATGGTCGTATGAAGGTCTCCAGTGTGGTCTTTGTAGATTTTTAGATCTAGAAATGTGATCTCTGATGAGGAGGATTCAAGGCTAAATTTCAAATTCTCATTTGTATTGTTTAAATAGCAGTGAAATTGCCTCAATTCCTCATTTGATCCAGACCATAACAGTAGCACATCATCTATATAGCGTCGCCACCATATTATTTTATCAAGAAATATGTTTAGATTGGAGTAGACAAAGTTTTCTTCCCAAAAACCCAAATATAGATTAGCGTAATTAGGAGCAAAGCCCCCATTGCTGTACCTTTCTGCTGTTTGTACATTTGGTTAAGGAACAGAAAAACATTGATGTAGCGATTCTGCATCCATCGTTACTAAATATCCAGAGCCAATATTCTTAATGTCTTTAAGTTTATTCAGGACTTGTGTACTGTCCTGAATAAAAGATGGCAAAGTAGACACATAGCTTTTAATATGAAAATCTATGTATTTGGACAGTGGTTCAGTAAGAGAGTCATTACCACTTATGATGGGTCTCCCTGGTGGATTTTGTAAGTTCTTGTGAATCTTGGGGAGCACGTAAAATGAAGGGATACGTGGATTTTTGCATAAAAGGAAGTCATATTCTTGTTTTGTAATCCAGTCTTCATTTTCAGCATGTGTGAGGAGTTCCATTAGCTCAGACTGGAGTTGTGGTAGTGGGTTTGACTGCAGTGGGATGTAGTGCTCACAGTTGTTCAGCTGTCTCATAGCCTCTGTGATGTACTGATCCCTCCCCCAAACAACCACAGCTCCTCCCCTATACCCCATGGCACTGCATTTTAAACACTCTAACCATGGACTTAACACCTTAAAAGCGTTTGGTATAGATCACATCCCTGAGCCATTAAGAGGAGGCGACTGACTTAGACGTCTCCTGCAGAGGGAGTTCTTCTGGATCTACACTCTCAAAGCAACAGAGTATCTGGGTCTCAATGGGGAACTGGACTTTACCCCTTTTCTTTAATGCTTCTGTTTATAGAAGATGTTTGTATATATGACTGTAAATAATGTGTAGATATTTGTATATCATCCTGATATGTATTTTTGTGTTCCTTGTATTCTGAAATCCTGCTCATAGGATGTACTGCATCAGCTGACTTTGTTCCAGCCCCTGTGGGTCATGTGACCACTTCATACAGTTTAAAAGCTGCTCGCACATCACTCGAGTACTGCCCTGACGAAGGCCTATACGGCTGAAACGCGTAGGCAATGTTTTAATCTAATGGCCGTGCTGCAATAAAGGCCTTTTACCAACACTTTTTCTTTGAGTGCCTCAGTTTTGTATCTTTTTAAAGGAAAAAAAGCAATTTGAAAGTTTGTAGAAGCAATGGAAACAAAACTGAGCTGAGCATGTAAACAAACATCTGAACAAAATTGAAAAATGATAAAAGTCAGAACTGTATAACATTAAACAGTAAAATCTGATTAAATGAGGATTAAACATTTATAGAAATAGACATGCTGATGGAAATGTTCTGTGCTTCAGATTCAGTGAGTTTTCATGTGTTTTGTGAGTGAGTCTTTACTGGCAAATCTTTTCTCACAAACAGAACAACTGTAGGGCCTCTCCCCTGTGTGTGTTCTTCTGTGTGTTTCTAGATTACGCTTATTGGTAAAGGTTTTATTACAGATTGTGCAGCCGTGTGGTTTTTCCCCTGTGTGTGTTCCTCTATGCCTCGTGAGGATAGAGAGCTGTGCAAATTTCATTTCACAGACCTGACAGCTGTAAGGTTTCTCCCCTGTGTGTGTTCTTCTATGATTAACTAGGGTAGACTTCTGGTTAAATGTTTTCTGACAGGTTAAACAGCTGTAAGGCTTCTCTCCTGTGTGCACTCTAATGTGTGTTATTAAATCATGTTTCTTACTAAATCTCTTGTGACAAACGTGACAGCGGTGCTTCTTCTTCTCTTCTCCTCCGTCGTCGACCGTCGCGCTCGTCTCTGGGTCAGACTTGTTTTGGGCGGAGACTTTGGTGCTTCTGTCTCTGCTCTGGACCTGGTGGTGGTGATTTTCTCCCTCAGCCTCTGTCTCCATCTGTGCGTCTGAGCGGCTGAATGGAGGTTCCCAGTCGTCATCGTGGTCAGAGTCAGACGAGTGCTCGGTGTGTCCCTCCGTCTCTGAGTGGAAATGTGGCTCTGAGCTGATGTTCCCGCGCTCAGTTTGTCTCTGTGGAAGCGGGGAGGGCTCTTCTCTCTTCACGCTCACAGCACTGGACTCTAGGAAACACCTGAAACATGATATAGATATAAGTAAACTTTAAAATAATGTGACTTAGACGTGTGTGAAAGTGTTGGAGCCTACACTGGCAGCTCTTCCTCCTCTGGCTCCTCTTTAATCCTCGTTGGGGGCGTCTGGACCCTCGCTCTGACCAGTACGACTCTCGGGCTCAGTGGAAGCGGGGAGGGCTCTTCTCTCTTCACGCTCACAGCACTGGACTCTGGGAAACACCTGAAACATGATCTATAATAGAAACCGCAAACTCAATGGCCGCCGCCATAAGCTCCATGGGCGCCGCCATGTTTATTTCCCATACCGACTTTGAAGCTAAGCAGGGAAGGGCCTGGTTAAGACAGGGATGGGAGACCGTTTGGGAACACCAGGAAGGTTAGTGGTGGGGGCTGATGTGCGCAGACTGGTTGCCTCGCTTATCATGGAGTGAATGAATACTGCATCAAATTGTACACCAACTTTGAGCGTCTGGAAAAGCGCTATATAAGACTTGCCATGTTTATTTCCCAAAAATCCGCGGGCGGCCCCCACATGACGGTCCCTCCGCTCGCGGGCATTGGCCAGGGGTCCATATGGACCGCGGTGCTGCTGTCCGAGGACAACCCGCCGTCATAACCACGCGAGTGCACGACATCTGACTGCCGTGTGCGTGTGTGTATGTGTGTGTGTGTGCGCGTGTATGTGTGTGTGTGTATGTGTGCGTGTGTGTGCGTGTGTATGTGTGTGCGTGTGTGCGTGTGTGTGTGTGTGTGTGCGTGCGTGTGTGCGTGTGTGTGTGTGTGTGTGCGTGTGTGTGTGCGTGTGTGTGTGCGTGTGTGTGTGCGTGTGCGTGTGTGTGTGCGTGTGTGTGTGTGTGTGTGTGTGTGCGCGCGCGCATCCAAACAGGGCGATGTGTCATCGTCACTCACCCTAACCTGCAGCTGCAGACGCTCCGCAGGTACAGTTACATCCTCCAAAACACATCTGCGTGTCTTTGTTTAAGTCTCTCCTGCAGTGACCGAGGCTGTGGTTCATTATAGATCCAGAGCTGCGTAATGTCAGAGGCGCAGACAATCCTGGCCGTTTTCCGTCTCCAAGGCTTTGTCTCCGGAAAAAGTACACGCAGAAACACGAGCTTCAAATGAAACGCGCTGCTCCGAGAGCTTCAGCCTCCGTGTGCGGAAAGCGAAAATGAAACTACCATTAACGAGCGCATGGCCTGCACTGCAGCTTTTATGTTTTGTTTTGAACTTTGCTGCTGTACCATTTCTTTTCTATTTTTTCTTTACATTTTATAAAGCGGCTTTGAAAGCGTTGCCAATTGTATTCTAAGGATAAAAATACTGTCTAATAAAAAACAACTTATTATTTCTTAGATTGCACTTGCACCGTGATGCACCAAACCACGGGTCCTGCACCGTGAACCGAACCGTTAGAGCTGAACCCCTAATATTTACCCATAAATATTCCACTGTCTCTTGAATTCTATTCCCTGAGTTTATTGAACATATTGTCGTTGTAGTTTATAAGAAAGGAGTACGGGTGCATCAAACACTCAAATTGCAGTTTGTTTGAAATTATTTTTAGCATTCATTATTTTACACATTTGTAGTGGCCATAGTTTTTGGAATGGGTTGGGAACCACTGGTCTACATAGTGCAGGTCTACAGCTATACTGAGTGACGGGTTATGGGGACTATACTGGACATTTCTTTGTAATAACTCATACTCTCAGAATATCAAATGTGGAGACTAGCGAGGCCCGGCTGAAGGCCGAGTCTCAGCTAGTATAGATATAAATCAACTTTAAAATACTGTGACTTAGACGTGTGTGAAAGTGTTGGAGCCTACACTGGCAGCTCTTCCTCCTCTGGCTCCTCTTTAATCCTCGTCGGGGGCGTCTGGACCCTCGCTCTGACCAGTACGACTCTCGGGCTCAGTATCTGCTCCAGGAGCCGCCGTTTCCTCTTGTTCTCGTCCTCGGAGCGACGTAGTTCCTCCTCGCACTCCGCTCTCATCCTTTCAAACTGTGCACGTGTCTCTCCAGCCGCCGCAGCCAGACGCTCATTCACAAAAGCTCTGAACATTTTTACAAACGGCCCTAAACAGAGACGACAGAGAAAACTATGAGATTTCAGCTGCTCATTTACATGTATGAGCCGCGGCTGTTACTTTCCTGTCAAATAGAGCTAAAGCTGACATTTAAACTGTCCCCAAAACACCAGAGGAGATTCTTAACTTTCATTTTCAAATATATTTGTGTAGACTGACCATAAAGCGCCCACAGAAATGTGACTTTCACATATTTTCAGTTAAGTTTCTCTGTCGAGCTAACTGCCGATTAGCATTAGCTCCTCAGAGTTTATAACTTCAGCTTCATCAGGATTAAGGCCGACAATAATGAAAACAAATCCTTAAAAACGTGTTAAACGACCTGATGAAACTAATGAATCACATTTTCTTACCTGTTTTGTGTCTGAATTGAAAAAAATCTCAGTCGTCGTCTTCACACAACAGCAGCAGAGGGAGCTGTGTTGCCGTGGTAACGCACTTAAACAAACCAACTGTCAAAACTGGAGAGTTTTCTCTTATTTCTCTTTAAATGTCTCAAAAGCAAATTGCCCAAAGTCGATCTATATGAATAGAGCTCCACAGTCCCGCCTCTTGCGGTCTTGTTGCTCCGGAAGCAAAAAATCCCCGTCTACACGACCGTCGATTTTCCAAAAATTCAAATATTAAGAGTTTAACGTCACCGCAAAAGCTAATCAGCGATGTAGCAATTCGTGACCATAAAATGTTTCATTTCAATCCAAAAAGAAGACGACGTGTTGAAGAAAAGGCAAAGGTACAAGGCTGTGACATCATTCACTTCCTGACTATAGAAACTCCGTATCCCAAGAACCATTGCGACATCGCGCCCGCTGGTCAAGGCAACCAGGTTTTTAGCAAACACGGCGAGTTTATTTTCCTTTGCAGACAGAAGTTCTGTATTATTTCACAGTTAAACAATCTGAATCAGGCTTATTGGAATAAAAATGATCGGAAGTTCGTTTAATTGGATCGTTGGGAACTTTTTTTTTTTTACGTTTTTTTTACTATCAGTTAGATATGGACAAACATCAACTATCTGCCTGCATTATGTTTTAATACATTGTTTATAATATGTTGTCTACATTACAATAAATAAATACGTGTGGGAACGTGAAGCTCGTAGTTAATGCATTTGACGTAACAGGAAAACGTCACATCTGATTGGTTCTTCGCGTCCTTTGGCCCCGCCTCGCGCCAAGATTTGAAAACTCCTCCGTGAAGCGTCAGGAAGACGGTGCTGCGGCCGAAAATCAGAAGAAAAGAAGACAAAACACAAACAAAGGTACTTAGTTTTGAATATATGCGCTTTATAGGAGATTGTGAACTATTATACTAAAGATAGATTGCGTTGATGGGTCGAAAAAACAAGGGAATCTCCGCAGAAAGACCAAAACGGGTCAGAAAGCGTCGAGAGTAGCATTAGCAACCGTTAGCTCCCAGTTGTAAACATTGCACAGTTGCGTGACATTTTTTCACTGAAAGTATGGATTGTTTTTGATGAACTGTGGTGTCGATCAAGAATTCGTTCTGTAATGTGGTTTGTTTTCATTTTTCCAGCCATGGCTCCCAGGAAGAGGACAACAAAGCAGGCGAAAAACAACCCGAAAACGGCCAAACTCGAAGCCTTTCTGGAGGACTTCGATAGCGAGGGTAAGTTTTTGTTATTATTTAGTAGATACTTTTCAGGTGAAGAACTGGCTTTTGACAGTGCAAATATTAGAAAGGATGTTGGTAAATATTGCTTTGTAAATGACTTATTCATGTGGGACGTCGAGTTCCTCTTCTTA
Organism: Gobius niger; assembly: GCF_951799975.1. Classification (NCBI taxonomy): domain Eukaryota; kingdom Metazoa; phylum Chordata; class Actinopteri; order Gobiiformes; family Gobiidae; genus Gobius; species Gobius niger. Next base: position 30,061,988 of record NC_136865.1, on the reverse strand, counting down.
TTCCTTGTAGCTCCTCAAATAACTGCCTTATTGAAACGGCTCATATTCAAAAAGTCACATTTATATGCATTTACCGTTGGTTCACAACACATCAATGAAATAAAATACATTTACCGAAAGCATGTCCAAAAGTCTGCCTTTATTTGGGTGTTGTCGGTGTCATTGAGTTGCCTTGTGTGTATAAATAAACATGCTCTGACTTGTTAACTAACTTTTCTCTCTGGTTGCAGTGAAAGCTCGCGTCGGGCAGCTGAAGGAGAAGCTGAGCCAGCTGCTGAAGGATGTGGACAACGGATATAACATGGCTCTGATCAAACTCCCCAAAGCCATCAGGCAAATGAACTGGGTCGAACACTTCAGTGAGTCGCTCTTAAGTCACACACACGTACCTTTTTTAGTCGACTCTGTGCACGCGAGAGTGGATCCTCCGTCAGCGCTTGCTCATCCTGTTTGTTTTTTCCCCACGAGGTCTTGTGTAAATAAATAAATAGCTAAAGATTACAGCAGGCAGTGAGATGCTGGTGCACAGCAGTGTTAATTTTGACAACATATTTTAATTTAGTTTTAGTCTTAGTCTTTTGACGGAAATGTAATTCGATTTTAGTCTAGTTTTAGTCGACTAAAATTGCAAGTAAATTTACTCGACTAAATTTAAGACGAATTTAGTCGACTTTGCATTGATGATATTCATGATAGTCATATTTAATCTTGTTCCTCTGCTTCATGGAGCTGCTCCACATTGACAAAGCTCAGAGCTGATCATTTGGCAGAGAATTTACATGATCTGAGGCTCTTTCAGACGGTCAATTGAAGTTTGGATGATTTTAGTCTCTCCTTTTCATTTTTATTTAGTCTTATTTTAGTCGACTAAAATATCTGGACATTTTAGTCATAGTTTGAGTCGCATGAAAAACTTTTAATTTAGTTTTAGTCCAATTTTAGTCGTCAAAAAATAACACTTTGACTAAAATTAAGACTAGTCGACGAAATTAACACTGGTGGACAGTCACAGCATCGTGTTAAAAACATCGCGAGCGAAGAATTCACTGTCCCTGTTCTTCATGGACGTGTTTTTGTCTTGAAGCAAACACTATTTTAAAAATAAAATGGCAACAAGATTCTGAACGAGCAGAATAAATAGTTTTTTTATTGTCCTGGTTATGAACAGGTTCACAACTGCGATTTTTTTTTTTTTTCAGTCAATCGTGCAACATGAAACATAAACCGTAGAACTTTAGATGAATAATAAACTGTAAAGACTTTAAACTATAAGGGCATCCGTAAGAAGATTAAATATAAACTATGATAAAAACAACAATTTGACAGAGCAACAGCGTGAGTGGATTTACAGACACACAGGTGCATTGACTGTTCACACACTCATATTTGGCTTCACTTCACTAATGTTTGCTCTGTTTAATCAAAAATACATCGTCAATTCAATGTCAGAAATGTTGAATATATTGTCTCTAAATCATCTTGCGGCCCCACTTTGGGAACCACTGATCTAAAACATGTTCAGCTGCAGTTTTGGCTGAAATTTACCGCATTTTTGTTCAAAAGTTTCCAGTTTTGTCCAATTCTCTTTCCTTTGTTTGATGAAACTTTTGCAAATCCCTGCGTCTGTGGCATCAAAATATAGTATTTGGGCATTAAAAAGTTTGACTGAAGCATTAAGACAGGCCCGGGGGGCAAATCCGGCCGTCCAGCACAGAACCTCTGGCCCTCAAGGTGATTTTGAGAAACATTATGACTCAAATAAGAAAATACTTCAACATTTTTAAGGTTAAATGAGAGAAATACCGTCAATACACCCAATTAGGTCATATCATGTACAACTCTGGCATTTGTAGAAAGTGCACTGGAAAAATAATAATAATTTTAAGGAAGAAATGACAGAAACCTACTTGAATTAAGAGATTCAACCTAAAGTTTGAGTAAATTTGGTCTGGTCTTTGATCAGATAAAACATCTTATCGCCAATGGAACAAGTCATTATTCTCTTAACTCAGATTATATTGTATAATTTCAAGTGAAAAACAAAGTAAAAGTAAAAGTTCATTTGTCTGATTTCAAAGTGGGTTTTCATGCTTGTTCCATTGGCATTTGTATCTTTATCTTAGATCATGAAAATAAAGAATCTTTTTTTCAAGCAATTTTAAGTCATTTATCTCATTTAAGATGATCATTTTTCCAGTGTAATGCTTTACTTTGGCCTAAAACTGGCGGCTTCGGCCCTTGGTCTTTTTACAATGAAAAAAATTGGCCTCCATTAAGAAAACTCGCCTAACCCTGCATTAAGAAAATCAGGTACAGGTCAGATCTTTAACGCATCTCCAGCCCGTTGTTTATCACGTTCTAATAGTGCTTTAACTCTTTTAACATCTGTAAAGTGGAGTCATGACTAAAGCCTTTTGTTTGGTTCCTTTTCTTTCTAGACGCAGAGAAGCCAAAGTCTCCAGAAGTGGATAATTCTACGGTGAGGCTGATCGCTTCACACATGTCTCTCACGCTGACTTGGACTTGGTTGTTTCTGAAATAAGAGTTTTAAATGGATCTTTTCAGAGGCAAGAACAAACTGCGATGGTGGAGAGCGTCGTGGCCGAGGACCACGCCGTGCTCCTGCAGTCGGTCAAGAAAAGTGAGCGCCCACTTTAAAGCTTCTAATCAAAGAAACGCTTCACAATATGATCACTTTAACGATAACGACGCGCCGCTAACCCGACCTGTCCTTCGAATCCACAGCCTCAAAGAAAAAGGCCAGCAGCAAATCCAGTTCAGAGGACGAAACCCCCGGCACAGTGAAAAAGGTGAGGCGTTTGTGACTCGACTGAATGACTTTATACTTAACGTTAACTTTGTGTTTGTGATTTAGGCGAGAGCCACGAAGAAACCTCCCACTACGTCCAAAAGAGCGAAGGCCCTGTCGGTCAACAAGCAGAACTCCACCATCAGAAGGTCAGTGAATGTTTGTGTTGTTGGTTTTAAAGAGACTAGATGCAAGTTGGTCATTTTATACTCACTACTGCCGCCTCAGGTCATACGTGTAACTGCAACTTCTATATTAAGCTCGTGCATGACGGCACTTCAGACCCGAAGTAACACCTTTCAGACGGGGCAGGATTTTAGAGGCAGTTGAGGTGAAAAGGTCTGAGCTCATTCTACACATTAGGACAGGGGTGGGCAACGTCAGGCCCGGGGGCCAAATCCGGCCCTCCAGCACAGAACCTCTGGCCCTCAAGATGATTTTGAGAAACATTATGACACAAATCAGAAAGTACTTCAACATTTTTAGGATTAAATGGGAGAAATACTGTCAATGCACCCAATTAGGTCATATCATGTACAACTCTGGCATTTGTAGAAAGTGCACTGGAAAAAAAAAATACAAAAAAATTATAGAAGAAATGACAGAAACCTACTTGAATTAAGAGATTCAATCTACAGTTTCAATCCACATCTTATCACCAATGGAACAAGTCATTATTCTATTAAAGGAATAGGCCACCGTTTTTACATACTGAGATATGTTCTTACCTTAGCTTTGACGAGTTCTTTAGGACCTGTCTGATCTTCACCCGTGCCTTCAGTCACGTAAACACAGCGCAGACGGCGTTAGCATTTAGCCTCTCCCTCTCTCCTCTATAGCTCCAAAACAGGTCAAGATAGAAGCTACCAAGCTCTTCCACGTTTTCCCTATTTAAATATGGTTACGTGAAGTGTTCCACTACAAAGTATAATTACACAAAATTAAACAATGTGGATTTTCTAAGCGGATAAAAGGGGGGACTATATTGTAATAATATTGTAATAATACCAAGAGTAATTTGAAATCCGCGCAGTAATCTTCACTTTACTGTGCGGATGCCTCCTTATTTTGAACCACATTTTCCCCCAAATGATTCCCCATTTTTCACACATTTCTTGCCATTGGAGATGAACCCGATATTGTAAATTTGCAAATTTTCCAAACATTATTGTTCCGTTTTCTGTTTCTAAACGACAGATATTTTAGTATAGGTGTCGAAAAAAGTATCATTCAGGTTCTGTTTGAAGATTTTACACAGAATTGACTGTATTTCACACATTTTTAGAGCATTCACAGGCATTTGATCTCTCAATTGTGTCATAATATCATCTTCAAAATCATAAAGAACATCCTGAGGGCCACATGTTCTTAGCAGAAGTTGCCTTCCCCTGGTCTAAGAGAAGAGTGTTGTACAAGTGTAGATTTATATATAATCCACTCTCATTATAATGTGTACAATCATGGGTTAGATATTCTGTGACCTCTTACTATCCAGACTGTTTATGCTTTGGGGCAAACATAGAATTATTGTCCATTTACCAGCACATAAACTAGGCACGTGGTTTATGCCTTTGTTAGTGTTATCAAATAAACGCTAAGTTAAAGCTGGTATGAACGGTTTCAGGTCGAACAGGAAGCCTCTGGTGACTCCGGCCCGGACCATGATGGACTCCTCGTTGATGATTGGCTCCACCCCCCTCGTCACCCCGCGCTTTGACCCAAGGTGAAAACAAAACATGAGCAACGGGAACATGACGAAGTCTTTGTAGTTTTGATGACACGTTCCCCCCCCCCGTCCCGCAGACTCCCGAAGACCCCGGCCGTCAGAGTCCCCCGACACAAGGAGCGCGTCTACAGCATCTCGGTGAACGGGTCGCCCGTCGCCGCCGGCAACCACGAGGTCGTCATCACCGTCCCCATCGGCAACGGAGAGGTGGGTGTTTGTGAGGATAGACCCTGTTCTCCACCGTTCACTGATGATGGAAGAGAACAGTGAAAACAGTAAAGTAACGCTTGTTTGTTTGTTTTTAGAGTATCGAGCTCCTGGCGAGTCAGATGGAGTCCGTGGACTTGTCTCTGCTGGACGAGACGGCTCTGAGGAGCATCCGGCAGCTGCAGGTCTGTTTGTCCTGCTTTCGTTTAGCACAGGGGTGTCCAAAGTGCAGCCCGGGGGCCAAATGCGGCCCTCAAACCAATTTATGGTGGCCCTCGGCCTCTTGCTGTATCGGTACACATCACCAGAGATGGACCTTTTTATCTGAAATGTAATAATTCTATACAATTCTAACCTAACAACTAGGGCTGCTCGATTATTGAAAAAATAATAATCACGATTATTTTTGTCATAATTGAAATCACGATTATTCAAACGATTATTTTTTGCCTTTAAAAAAATCCATCAAAAAAGTGACAAAAATCCAGCAAAAAAATGACAAAAATCCAGCAAAAAAGTGACAAAAATCCAGCAAAAAAGTGAAAAAAATCCAGCCAAAAAATGACAAAAATCCATGGGTCAAATCCATCAAAAAATGACAAAAATCCATGGGTCAAATCCATCAAAAAATGACAAAAATCCATGGGTCAAATCCATCAAAAAATGACAAAAATCCAGCAAAAAGTGACAAAAATCCAGCAAAAAAAATGACAAAAATCCAGCAAAAAATGACAAAAATCCATCAAAAAAAGACTAAAATCCATCAAAAAAAGACAAAAATCCAGCAAAAAAGTGACAAAAATCCAAAAATTAAAAATTAGGAAAAAAAACAAATTTGAAAAAAAAAAATTATAATCGATTTTTTGCGATTATGCTAATTTTGTAATCGTTTACTGTTGTAATCGAAATCGTAATCGAATTTCGATTAATTGCACAGCCCTACTAACAACTAACATTTTATTGTGAGACAGAGCTGGCATGAAGATTTTAAGCTTAAATAAAAGTATGGGGCACAAATTAAACCTCTGCTCGTCGAAGGTTTTGCAGCACTAACTACCGATCTACAGCCCTTCACCCCGTGTACGCTTCAATATGCGGCCCCACATGAAAAAAGTTTGGACACCCCTGGTTTAGCAGATCAAGTGTTGATGTTTGAATGATGATTTTAAAACGTAAATCTAGCGTCTAAGCTCAATTGTGACCAAGATGGAGGTGATGTTTAAGGGCGCACTCACACTTGTCCATCTGGAAGCCCCTTCTGCGCGGTTCGTTTGTGCAGTGCGAGTACAATCAATCCGTGCCCGAGTCGGACTGGGTTCCGGACTTTGTCGCTTGGAGGAGGTGGGCCAGAGCGCGGCTCGGCTGCTCGTGTTTGCGCACACGCACGGATACAAGCGGCTGTTGTCTGGGCGGTGGCATTGGTCACGTAAAACAGTGAGAAAAGGCTGTATTTATCAAACAGAGCAGCGGCTGCCTCGCTCTCGTCTCCCCGGCCCCCGACCCAGTGCTTAATTTATAAACTAGTATTTTCAGGAACACTTTGTCTGATGTGATGGATTGGGGGAACACTCTCATTAGATCACTCATCATTATATCAGATACATCTTTTGCCGGATCCTCCAAAATATTTCCCGGATCCTTTACCCTGAAAAAAATTTAATTGGGGGAATACGATCAAATTAAGCACTGCCCCGACCGCTTCGCTCGCGGGCGCCTCCCCCGGACCCCCGGCCACAAACCGCTCGTCTCCCCGGCCGCTCACTCCCCGACCGCTCACTCCCGACGCCCTGGCCGCTTCACGCACGTCTCGGGCTGACTTTACGGGAGCAGCTGCGCTTCTCCCGCCCTGTGTCCGAGCTTCTCTGCTGCTGTACCCGGTTTGTCCGCAGGCTTTAGTCGGACAGATAAAACCTGCGGGTGCTTTTATCGCTTGTGATTTTGGTGCGCATTCGTGTTAAAGGAATAGGCCACCGTTTTTACATACTGAGATATGTTCTTACCTAACCTTAGTCGAGTTAATATATCCCCGTCTGGTCTTTGTCCGTGCGCTCTGTCACGAGCACATACGCAGCCTCTCCCACATGTCATATAGCTCCAAAAAAGCTCACGATAGAAGCTACCAAGCTCTTCCACGTGTTCCCTATTTAAATAAAGTTACGTGAAGTGTTTTCATGCGAAGTATATTTACACAGAAATGTAACATGTCGATTTTATAAGCAGATAAAAAGGGGGACTATATTGTGAGGCGTAATGATACAGGAGCAAAACGTCCGCGCAGTAACTCCTAAAGACTTCCCCGCTCACTTCCGTCAATAGAAGCTGCGTGACTTGTAGAGAGCCTTTTACAACAAGTAGAAAATATATTTTGGGAAAGTGCTCGCGCATTCCTACCTCATGGTCGAGGTCCTGAGTCCTGTGTCGTCGTCCGGGGTGAGTTGGAAATCTGTGAAACATTACTACACTATATACTTTCTGCTTGTTATCACAGCCCGGCACGATGCACGTAAAAGGCATTGTTCACAAGTTATCCACGCTTCTTCAACTGTTCTCTGCGAGCTCTGTACAAGTCACGCAGCTTCTATTGACGGAAGTGAGCGGGGGAAGTCTTCAGGAGTTACTGCGCGGACGTTTTGCTCCTCGTATCATTACGCCTCACAATATAGTCCCCCTTTTTATCTGCTTATAAAATCGACATGTTACATTTCTGTGTAAATATACTTTGCACGAAAACACTTCACGTAACTTTATTTAAATAGGGAACACGTGGAAGAGCTTGGTAGCTTCTATCGTGAGCTTTTTTGGAGCTATATGACATGTGGGAGAGGCTGCGTATGTGCTCCGTTTGCGTGACAGAGCGCACGGACAAAGACCAGACGGGGATATATTAACTCAACTAAGGTTAGGTAAGAACATATCTCAGTATGTAAAAACGGTGGCCTATTCCTTTAAGTGCTTTGTCGTAACGTAAAGTGCAGACTTCCAGGAGTTCGCCAACATAAAGCTGTTTAACCAGTGGCCGAAGCTGCAATGAATGACATAAACTGAGCGTCAGATCTTCTGTTCTCGTAGCCTTTTTTGAAGGCTGTATATGACTCCAAAGAAAGGCTCAGAGTGGCAGGTGCAGCTCCAGAGGGACGCGCACTTCTCTATTTCTCTGCTTTATTCAAATCGACTATTATATCCACCATAGCCCTTTTTGTTAAAATGTAGTAAAATGCAAAGAAAAGTAGAGTGAAGAGATTTGACAGGGCTCATAGTAGACATTATTTCATGCAGCTGTTTAGGTTTTGTTTTCTTCCGCATTATGTTGCGCTGCTGCTGCTCACGTGCACTTGTGAACGACTCCTCGTGCTTCTCTAATCAGCCTCGGCTCAGTTCGTTTGTATAAGTGTGAGCGCAGGCCGTTCGGGGCATCCAGGCCTTTCCTCAAACGAGCTAGAGAAGTGGCAGGTTCGGATGTCGAGTGAGTGCGCCCTTATTCTAATGTTGAGCTGCACGTCTCCGCACAGAAAACTGAAACCTGAACTTATTATGACTAAAGACGTTTGTTTTGTCTCGGCAGAACCGCCTCACGACTCTGTGCGGACCGTCAGAGTGACCTCAGCCGGACCACGTGTACAGAAGAGATTTTTATTCCACCATTTTGTGTTTTCTTATTTTACAACTTTGATGATGTTCAGTTTAAACAAAACAAAAAAAATCTTTGTATATTCTCTTATTGAGCATCGACTTGTTTTTCTCTTGTTTTTTTCAATGCTTTTCCAAAAAACGGTCTGTAAGGAAAATAAACTGTATTTTACATGATGTATAACCGAGTCGAGGCTGTTCTGGGGGGCGGCTTGTCTTTCTATGTTGGAGATTTGCTGTTTTTAAGTGTTTTCTGCATATTTAGTCCTTTTATTAGTGACCTGATCCTGTTTTAACCGTTTACTTTGCTCAAATATCTGTGGAACAGCTGAGTTGGAGAATCACCAGTGTCGGTGCAGTTTCCGCTTTGGCCACTAGATGGTGGTGTTTCTCCACTAATCTGCCGTGACATAAACAAACCTTTACAGACCTTTGTGCTTATTTGCTGTATATTTTTTAATCAGAGAATGACTGTAAATGTTCTGGCAGTTTTTACTTGTGTCCACGTTGTTTTTATTCACCCAGAGCTGGTGAAAGTACCCGTTACTTGAGTAAAAGTACAGATAAGACTCCAATGAAAGCAAAAGACGACATCAGTGAAAGTACTGAAATATTTGCTGTTTAGAAATGTGTTTGTGTGGAGGATTAAATGTAATTGAATGAATTATTATATTGTAAATATGATCCTCTTAACCCCTTAACTCCCACCTGAACCGAGCACATTTTCACCAGTTTGGCTTTACCCCAATCCAAAAGCTTCTGGAAAAAAGATGTGAAAATAGCAACAAAACTGAGACGAAAACAATGATGGAAATGTGACAAAAAACTTACGAAAAATTACAAAATTGACAACAAAAAAATGACAAAAATTTGACAAAATTTGCCAAAAAACAAAACAAAAATGTGATAAAAATTTGACAAAATGTGACAAAAAAATTACAAAAATGTGTTAAAATTGGACAAAAAAATGATAAGTATGTGACCAAAAATGACAAAAATTTGATTTAAAAAAAATGACAGAAAAGTGACAAAAATGTGATAGAAATTTGACAAAAAGAATAAGAATGTGACAAAAAAATGACAAAAAATTGATTAAAAAAATTGACAAAAAATGACTGAAATGTGACAAAAAATTAAAAAAAATGTGATAAAAAATTGACACAAAAATGACAAAAAAGTTACAAAAATGAGTTGAATACCCAACAAAAAAATAATGGAAAGAAAATCTGATGACGTGGGGAAAATGATCCTCAGGCGGCAGTTAAGAGGATAAATACCCACAGTGTAAACATGACACATCAAAAGTATATGGTTTTAAGGCACAAAAACAGATCAAAAGAGCATCAACAGGAGAGAATATGGTGAGAATTGGATATCGATGTAGTTAATGCAGCAAAGTCCAGTTAAGTATTAATAAGCATTTGTGATCCGTTAGGGAAATAAGCATGTTTTTTAAAGCTGGGATGCTGAACTTTTTGTTTCTAAACGTACATATACCCAATTTTCCTGAACAATTGGACCATGCAGGTGGGATTGTGAGAGCTAGAAAGGAGTTTGGGCCGAATTTAAAAATGTCAGTTCGTGCAGGAAAAATCGGGTACCTCAGCTTTAATAGATAATAGTAATAAAAAAAAACTCATTTAAATGGATCTTTTTCCTCACGTCATCAGATTTTTTGGGGGACTCAACTCATTTTTGTAACTTTTTTGTCATTTTTTTTGGGCATTTTTTGTCTTTTGGTCACATTTTTGTCAATTTTTTGGGCTTTTTTTTGTCACATTTTTGTCATTTTTTTGGCTTTTTTGTCATTTTTTTGGTAATTTTTTTGTAATTTTTTGTCACATTTTTGTTACATTTCTGTCAAATTTTTTGTCATTTTTTTTGTCACTTTTTTGTTACATTTTTGTCATTTTTTTTGGCTTTTTTGGCTGTTTTGTCATTTTTTTTGGTCATTTTTTTGTTCTTTTTTGTCACATTTTTGTCAATTTTTTTGGCTTTTTTTGTCACATTTTTGTCATTTTTTTGTTCTTTTTTTGTCACATTTTTGTCTATTTTTTGTCATTTTTTGCAAATTTTTTGCCATTTTTTTGTCTTTTTGTCTTTTTTTTGTCACATTTTTGTCAAATTTCTGTCAATTTTTTGTCATTTTTTTGTCACTTTTTTTGTCATTTTTTTGTCTTTTTTTGTCACATTTTTGTCAAATTTCTGTCAAATTTTTGTCACTTTTTGTTACATTTTTGTCACATTTTTGTAAATTTTTTGTCATTTTTTGGTCATTTTTTGTCAAATTTCTGTCAAAGTTTTGTCATTTTTTCATCACTTTTTTGTCAATTTTTTTCACTTTTTCGTCACATTTCCATCATTGTTTTCGTCTCAATTCTGTTGCTATTTTCACACCTTTCTTCCAGACGCTTTTGGATTGGGGTAAAGCCAAACTGGAGAAAATGTGCTCGGTTCAGGTGGGAGTTAAGGGGTTAATATAAAGTAAGCGTGTCCTTCCGAGACAGAATCCACAACAATGACATTGTAAACAGCTGCTCTTCAATTGTTCCTCATTCCCCTGTATAAGTGTTTCCTCAACAAAAAACTGCTTCCAAATCCTCCTCTCAGACAGAACATCTGCACAGCGCCACCTACTGCTCATAGACTGGACATCATTAGTTTTCTCCTGTAACAACAATAGATGTAAATACTTCTCCTTGGTCGCGTTTGCGTCTTCATCAGTCCCTGTGTTTCTCTCAGTGTCTCTGCTCTGACCCCAGGGGCGACTCGTCTCTGCGCTCACGCCCTGGCTCAGCGTCATTAGCCCCGAGGAGCTCGTTAAGGCACGTCCCGGGACACGGGGGGCAGAGGAGAGGGGCAGCAAACAGATGGACGCAGCTCCGCAGTGATCCCCGAAGAGCCGCTGGGGCGGACGGTGCCAACAGGAGAGACCGGAGGAGGAAACCTGGGTCTACACAGTGAGTAGAGACTGTAGGGCTGATCTGTCAGTGATGCTCAATAGTTTTGGGGACTTTCTCCATAACGATGATGAAGAGATATCTTTACAAATCATCACAAATGTGCTGCCAACGTCTTAATTACATCAATTTGTCGCTCAAAAAGACGATTGTCCTGAACTGACAACAGAAGGTCAGAAAACACATTTATTCCCCTGTTTTTGGTGGTTACCTTACCCATAATGCACCGCGTGGCCTTGACACTTCACTGATGCCGGGACCGATGTAGTGATGGTAGATGAGACCTCAGTGTGTGTGAGGCTTTTACAGTTTGTGTCACGCAGTGTTGGCAGACTCAGAGGCGCCATCTGGTGGTGAGAAGGCATCGCAGCAGTGAGCCTGAAAAAAGCAAACTCAACACTGACTGAGCTCATTTATTCTCATTCACAAATATGAACCAAATCGTCCCTATTGAGCTGTTTAAAGAGGGTGTATTCTGCTTTTTTCAGTCCCATAGCACCAGTCTATATCACACTACAATGATGACCAAACCTTCTGTTGGTCTGTAAATGCAGTAAATTAGAAAAACTGCCTTGTATAAAATGTCTCTCAAAATGTCTGTAGTGAATGTCTTGAAATAGGCCTCTGTCTCTTTAAGAACCTCTGAGCCTTTCGGACACGCCCCCTCCACACGCTGTCTGTGGCATCAGTGGGGAGGGGGTTCTGCTGAGGAGCAGTGGTCGGTTACTCGGCTGGTGACGAAAGCTCGGAGGCGTCTCCAGGAGGTGGGGGCGTTCCTAGGAGGACTCAGGCAAACCTATCCCTAAAATGGCCGCCGTCAGAGTTTTTACAGATTACTCAAAAATACGTGAATGTGCCAAGGCAACACTTCAGGCATGTTTTTAATGAGGGAATGACATAATAACATGATGTAAAGCTTGAAAAAGTCCATTTTGCATAATACCCCTCCTTTAACAACTGAGAGAGAGAATTTAGAAAGAGGAAAACTGCTCCGGATAATGAGAACAGAAACAAATGAATGAGAATAAAAAAAGTATCAGTGATACAACCTTCTAAAATTGAAGTCACTTTCCAAGATTTAATAAAGATCGTTCCTGTGACAATAATATGACACCAGAAGTATTTCTGCTTTTGTTCAAGTCAAAGGACTGAATCATCATCATCTAACTCAAACTCACAACCCCTGAGTGCTGACCAGACGCTCTGCTCACAGAGCTACATGTAGGACGAGCCTGTCAGTCTGTGTGTTTGTGTCGCAATATGGACGTGAAAGAGAAGAAAACTATGACTCTTGTGCTTTACACCCTTTCTATTGAATCATTTTGTTATCAGGGCAGAACTGCCTCGTGCCCAAAGATTTGTGTAGCCCAGGGCGGGCGCCGGAGCCCAGGCCAGGCGCCGGAGCAATAGGAGGGAAATGTAGAAATACTGTCAATGCACCCAATTAGGTCATATATTATGTACAACACTGGCATTTGAAGGAAGTGCACTGGAAAAAGGAAGAAATGACATAAATCTACTTGAATGAACAGATTAAATCTAAGGTTTCAGTTTATTTGTTCTGTTTTTAGATTAATTAAAACCTTTTGTAGTAGTTATTCTCTTAATTCAGATAATTTTATGTCATTCAAGTGAAAAACAATTATTTGTCTGATTTCAAGTGGCTTTTATTCTTGTTCCGTTGGCGCTATAGCATTTGTATCTTGGATTAGTTCAAACCGACGGAAATACTTTTATTCAAGTTTAATTCAACTTTTATTTTAAGTCATTTATCTCATTTAAGATGCTCATTTTTCCAGTGTTGTGCTTTACTTTGGGTTAACAATCATCGGCGTCGGCCCTCGGTCTATTTACAATCAAGAAAATCGGCCCCTCCGCCAAGAAAACTTGCCTCCCCCTGCTCTACATGATAAAACTGTTGATTAAAGCTGCTCATGAGTTCAGGCTTTTTAAGACTCACTGTGGATCATTTATTGAAGTCTGGAGAGAAAAAGTGCAGAAAATTAGCACCGGAAAACAAAAAGGTTTTCGATACCGCCCCCTACTGGAGCTTTTCGGTCGGTACCAATAGGTTTAGCCCGACATATGACTCTGAAAGTATTTTATCTGCACTCTTGCCTTTTACTGTAGTTGATTAATTTCCATGTTGATGTTTTATTGATTTGATCTGTTTTTTCTTGTGAAGCACTTTGAATTTCCTGGTGTGTGAATTGTGCTCTACGACTAAACTTTCCATGACTGTGATTGTGGATGACAATTTTCAACCTTTGTTTTGTTCCTTAGTATGAAATGATGTAAGTAATGAAACGGTTTGCTTGTCTCTTCAATGAACAAACCAGTGGTCCTTAACCCCTTACCTCCCACCTGAACCGAGCACATTTTCTCCAGTTTGGCTTCACCCCAGTCCAAAAGCTTCTGGAAAAAAGCTGTGAAAATAGCAACAAAACTGAGACGAAAACAATGATGGAAATGTGACAAAAAAGTGAGAAAACATTGACAAAAAAGTGACAAAAAATTGATGAAAAAGTGGCAAAAATGTCGCAAGAAATTGACAAGAAATGGACAAAAAATTTACGGGAAAATGACAAAAATGTGACAAAAAATGACCAAAAAAATGACAAAATTTGGCAAAAATGTCACAAGAAATGAAAAAAAAATGAACGAAAAAATGACAAAAATGTGACAAAAATGTGACAAAAAATGACAAAAATTTGATTAAAAAAAAGACAAACAAATGACAAAAATGTGACAAAAATGTGACAAAATGTGACAAAAACGTGATGAAAAATGGACCCAAAAAATGACAAAAATTTGATAAAAAATGACAAAAAAATGGACAAAAAATGGACAGAAAAATTACAAAAATGTGACAAAAAAATGACGAAAATGTGACAAAAAAATGAAAAAAATGTGACAAAAATGTGACAGAAATGTGATAAAAAATGACCAAAAAAAAAGACAAAAAAAATGACAAATGTGACAAAATGTGACAAAAAAATGACAAAAATGTGATAAAAAATGACCAAAAAAATGACATAAATGTGGCAATAATGTCACAAAAATGTCACAAGAAATTGACAAAAAATTTACAGTAAAATGACAAAAATGTGACCAAAAAAATGACATAAATGAAATAAAAAATTGACAGAAAAAATGTGTCAAATAATGACCAAATAATGACCAAAAAATTACAAAAATATGACAAAAATATGATAAAAAACGGACGAAAAAATGACAAAAAAGTTACAAAAATGAGTTGAACACCCAACAAAAAAATAATGGAAAAAAAATCTGATGACGTGAGGAAAAAGATCCTCTGGGTTCAGGCGGGAGTTAAGAGGTTAATAAAATGTCGATAACCTGACTCTTTCTTTGCACCCTTGACTTCCGGGGACAGTCCTGTGGCGTCACATCGGGGCCTGTTGTAAAGTCACATTCATGTCCGTAATGTTTGTGCAGGACTCCGGAGTATTTCCCATTATCACCACATTAGCTCTGCCGGGGCTCGAACCTCAGCTCGGACCCTCGTCTCCCTCCTCCTAATGAATTGTTTTTTCTGCATTTTGGGCCGAATTATCCCTGGGCTTTTCCTTCTAATTTTCCAATTTGCTCTGTCATTTAGGGCTAATGGAGGCGCGCACTGGGCCGCGTTAGGCACAAATAGGTTCTGTGAGTTTACGCGGGGGCGAGGTTCGCACGCCGCGCATCGATTCCAACCACGCGGAGGCCTGTTAATTATTTCTGCGAAGGCAATCCCGGCCGACTCATTTTATGGCCACTTTGAGGCTCTCGCTCTTTGATGGACCTAATGAATGGGCTCACAATAGGGTCTATCTTTTCTTCTTTTTTTTTTAATCCGGAGCTTGTTGCCCTTCGAGGTATTTGCATCTGATAATGGGCTGAGGAGAAAAGCTCGTTGTGGAGTGAAAGGAGGAGCCGAGGAGCGTTTCGTTTAAAAGCCTGTTTACACAGACGCCTCGGCCGCCCTTCAAAAGCGGGGAAAGTCGAGCGGGATGTGAACTTCTGGAGCTTTAGACTCTTCCTGCAGAGCGGAGGTTTCACATGGGATGAGTTTGAAAAATCGCTTCTGTGTTTGGATGAATGAAGGCCTGAAATGGATTTGAACTGGCTTTGACCTCTGTGAAGAAGCTGGCCACGAGGGGTCAGAATGGGCAGGCAGACTTAACAAAGGTAGAGCTCTCACCAGACATTTATCGCTCACGCAAAAGGAACTTCTCTGACACTCAGGCTGCGTCTGAAACCATCAAATTACAGCCTCTAAGCTCTAACACCAGCAACTAACTGCTTAACCTTTCATGGGGTCGACTGTTAGATCTGTGCAGTTAGGGAACTAGAGCTTCAGCAGCATTTTGCACAATCCGTCCATCCTTAAACAGGATAAAGGGAAGTGACATCACCAACAGCTGTTTTTCTTCTTCTTTAAAGTTATTGGTGGAGTGAGGCCAAACAAAAGTGCATGTCGCCCCCTAGTGTACAGTGTCCAACAACAACATAGTGTCCAAACAAAGACATTTAAGGAGAAAAATAAATCCAAATGATCCAAACATTTCCTTTTAGTGTTATTATATTTTATCAGCTGTTTCTTAAAGCTACAGCAGCAAATGATCCATGTGGCTTAAGTTTCTACTAAATGAAAACAAAAGCATTTAATCCGTTTCCTGAGTTTCCTCTTTAACACTGACATGTGACTGAGCTGTGGGGACGACAACACTATTTTTAGATTATTTTGATTATTTTGATAATCTTATTATTTTGTCACACTGCACGACGTGGGGATTGTGAAATCGTGAGCTGCTCTTGTTTATCGTAGTGAACATCAGGCTACAGAGGTGTGTGTTTAGCTGAGGCGTGGGGGCCGTGGGGGACGTGATAAAACATTTCATTTCACAATAGTGCAATCAATGTAAACAAAACAACAACAAAGGAACAATAGCAAAAAGTGAGTGACGATGTTTAACACGTCTGGAGGCTTTATCTTTGCAGGTTAATAGCGAGTTGGCGACAGAATGAGTGTTGAGTTCTGGTGATGGTTTTTCCGCTGCTCTCGTGGCTCCTGATAAAGTTTCGAGCAGTCTCTGAACTCCCTGTTTGCCACCGTCCACAGAGTCGTCAGTGTTTCTGCAGAACAGCCCTACATATGACTCTGTGGTAAAAACCTCCTCTCTGTAGAAATGTGATGAAGCTGCGTTTCAAAGCGTCTCATGTGCGCTGGCTTTAAAGGATCTATATCCTGCTATTTTAGCCATTCCAAAGTTAAGTATAGGCATTTATATGATATATTGTACCTCTACCACTATGGAGCACTCATTTTTGTGATAAATATAAGTGTTTTCTAGAGGTATTTTTCGAACCCGGAAGACAAAACGCTTCGATTCAGTTAACTCCGCCCCCTCTCTCCGCACATACTTTACCGTAATATAAATAAACAACAATAAGTGAAGTCACAATGCAGTTATAAGGAGTTGACATCTGCAACACAGCTTCATAAATGGCTAACACACATGCTAATATGCTAACACACATGCTAATATGCTAACACACATGCTAATATGCTAACACACAAGCTAACCCGCGTTTGGATTGACTCACCGCTCTGGTCCATCGCTGTTTACATTATGGGACTCGCGTTGGTTATAAAAGTTAATCCACTTTGATTCTGGTGAAGGTTCCCCAAACATCCATCAGAGACAGTCACAGAAAAACAATATTTTGGTGAAAGTCGCTGAATCACGGAGAAAAAAACAGCTGAGTGGCCTCTTCCTGAAAAAGGTTGAACAAACTCCCGTCCTCGTAGCCAAAGGCGCTTAAAACGCTGTTTTACAAACTAAAATCAGGCTGTAAGACATTGCTTTACAGACGTCGAGCACTTCCGTTCCGCTGTGACGACACAACTGAACACTCAGTCGTTCACCAGGAGAGGGAGGAGCAGCTGCTCAGACTCTGGGGGTGTTTTTGATAAGGAAATAGCATAACAACATGGCTAAAAGCTCCAAAAAGCAGATTTTGCATGATATAGGACCTTTAATGGCTTATGGACAGAGGGAGGTTTTGACTGGAGTTCTGAATGGCGGGTTTGAGTGTAGTTCAGCTGGAAGTGGGTCAGGGCGGAGCAAAAGCAGCCAGTGTGGGGGGGGGGGGGGGGTCAAGTCTGCGTCCTCCCGGTGCTCACAGGTGCTGCTGCTAAAACGCTGATGTTTTCTCTCTTCGGGAAAATCGGGACCCGACGTGTTTGGTCCGACCGCCCCCTCCCGCGCCCGGGGCAGTTTGAATCCCGTCCCGAATTCCCGTCCCGTGCAGGTCTCTAGTTCATATTTGCACAATTTGCTTCGTTCAAAGGTTTTTGTCCGGTTTGCTTTTGAATATTGAAATCTCCTCATTCCTCTAATTGTTGTTCATGACTGTAGTGGCCAGAATGCCTGCCTGGCCTCTAGGTGTCGCTGTGGCTGATTCCTCCTCATGCTTCTTGTCCTGGCCCTATTTAAGCCTGGTAATTATTGGTGCCAGGGGTTGCAAAGTGAGGAGGAACAGTCTTCTGAACGTGCTGAGCTCATGTAAATAAAGGAACATATTGCCAGATTACTGTCCTCCCTTTTTGATGGGAACACGCGTCTGAAACCCTTCAAAACTTTGACAATGACAATAAAGCGTCGACTGAAACCTGAACCCCTCTCCTGTATCAGTCCTTACTGCGCCGGGATCCTTGTGTTTCTCCATCAGAGACACGTTTCCTCCTCCTCGTCCTCTCCGCTCCATAAATCAGCCCGAGCTTTGGCCCCGTTGGGACGGTCTGAACATCTCCAGAGGGACATTTACATGAAGGGCAGAAACTCTCACAGACCTACTTTCTCTGCAAAATAACATAAAACAGCAAGGACGGGAAGTATGTGGACCCAGAACTCCAAAGTCAGAAGAGGAAACATTAGATCTGCTGCTGCTCTGTCTGGTTTATGTCGGTGTTTTTATATTTTATAACTTTCACAGTCCTTTCAGTCAGACTTATAGAGATGCGAAATTATACCTTTACCTGTTTCTGCCGCAAAGTGTCTGAGTAAGTGAACCTCGGAAGTTATAGAAGCTGACACATTTTAAACTGTACGTCATTCAGTGTTGATGTTTTAAAGCACTTTGGTCGAGTGTTGTTTAAAGTGCTGTAGAAATAAACTTTGATTGACTTTGCAGCTTCTAAAAGGCCTAGAGTCGCACAGGATTATAATTATTGCTGCCCGGGGCCCAGCACACGGCAGCGTAGTGGAGAGCAGAGGCTCCACAGAGTCATAAAGAGTCCTGAGCAGAGGCCTGATCACTCTTCAGGACCTCAGTCTCTTCAGGACCTCAGTCTCCTCTTCAGGACCTCAGTCTCCTCAGAAGGTGGAGGCGACTTTGGCCCTTCTTGTACAGGGCCAAATGGATTCTGAAAATTCTACTTTTTATAAATAGATAAAAAATAAACAGAATATTCTAGTTGGACTAATGCTTTGACAGCGTGATAGCTTCAATAAATAAACTGTTTTAAAATGATGTTGCTCTTATTTAGACTTTATTACGCCTTTATTACGTAAAAAAAAAAAACTTTTCAAACTGTTGTATTTATCTTTCAAATGTGGTGGAGTAAAAGTAGAAAGTTCCCAGCACAAAATACTCAAGTAAAGTACAGATCCTCCAAAAGTACCATATTGTCGTAATAATGTAAAGCGTCTCTTTTCACCTTGATCTCAGCGTCTTCTGCTTGTGTGAAAAACCCTCACTGCTCCTGGACTCCGAGGTGTCACATGACCACAGAGGGGGAGGTGTCACATGACCACAGAGGGGGAGGTGTCACATGACCACAGAGGGGGCCGTCACGTGACCCGGGGTTTTGACGGCATCATCGTAAACACAGAGAAGGTCACCTCTGAGCGCGGTAAAGCTTCGCCAAAGCCTCTGGTCTCGGGCCCAGGTGGAGCTCACACCTGCAGGGGGCGCTCTCTGAACGGGCCCAGGTGGAGCTCACACCTGCAGGGGGCGCTCTCTGAAACCATCACCACAGTGTTGATGAACAGACAGGTGTAAAGTGAGCGCTGTGACGGGACAGAGGTGTGAGCGCTTTGGCGAGACGCTGCAGAAGAGCCGCCGTGGTCAGAGCTGAGGTTTGAAGAGAGTTTCTCCTGAATTATGCCAAAATGAAGCCTTTAAAAGATTCAAGCTCTAAATGTTTGAAATGTATGGCATTGCTCAGTCATTTTTACTGTTTAACCTCTTAACTCCCGCCTGAACCGAGAGGATCTTTTTCCTCACGTCATCAGATTTTTTTTTTGCATCATTTTTTTGTTGGGTATTCTAACAATCTCACATTTTTGTAACTTTTTTGTCATTTTTTTTCTAATTTTTAATCAATTTTTTATCAGATTTTTGTCCTTTTTTCGTAATTTTTTTATCAGATTTTTGTCACATTTTTGTCATTTTGTTTGTCATTTCTTGTCACATTTTTGTCATTTTTTTGTTATTTTTTTGTTATTTTTTGACAATTTTTTTTGTCACATTTTTGCCACTATTTCATACATTTTTCGTCACTTTTTTCTCAATGTTTTCTCACTTTTTTGTCACATTTTTGTCATTTTTTAATCCATTTTTTTTACATTTTTTGTCATATTTTTGCCATTTTTTTGTAATTTTTTTGTCTTTTTTGTCACATTTTTGTCATTTTTTTGTCACATTTTTGTCATTTTTTTCCCCATTTTTTAAAATTTTTTGTCACATTTTTGTAATTTTTTTTGTTATTGTTTTGTTATATTTTGACACATTTTTTTGTCACATTTTTGCCACTATTTCATACATTTTTCGTCACTTTTTTCTCAATGTTTTCTCACTTTTTTGTCACATTTTTGTCATTTTTTAATCCATTTTTTTTTTTCATTTTTTGTCATATTTTTGCCATTTTTTTGTCATTTTTTTGTCACATTTTTGTCATTTTTTTGTCACATTTTTGTCATTTTTTTGTCACATTTTTGTCATTTTTTTGTCACATTTTTGTCATTTTTTTGTCACATTTTTGTCATTTTTTTGTCACATTTTTGCCACTATTTCATAAATTTTTCATCACTTTTTTATCAATGTTTTCGTCACTTTTTTGTCACATTTCCATCATTGTTTTCGTCTCAGTTTCGTTGCTATTTTCACAGCTTTTTTCCAGAAGCTTTTGGACTGGGGTAAAGCCAAACTGGAGAAAATGTGCTCGGTTCAGGCGGGAGTTAAGGGGTTAAATTAATGAATAAGATGGTGCTTTTAGGTTTAGGTTTGACATATAATTTCTGCCTTATGTTGAACTTTAACCCTAAAAATGAAGAACTTTGACCCTCGCTGATGAGGAGCTTAAACACATGGACGTCTGCCTGAGATTCAAAGAAACCTGTTCATAATTTCTTCATTTCTCTCACTGTTACATAACATTTTCTTCTTCTCTCCTTTTTCTTCTCCGTGGCTCGTGAGAAAATCCTCCTCAGATCTACAGTAATAAACCGTCGCCGCAGAAACAGTTTTTAATAACCGCCTCCTCCACCTGCGGCTCGGAGGAGGAGGAGGTAAATAAAGCGTTATTGGGCAGATTTTCCTCTCAGATGAACTCAAATACAGAGAGAAGTGTGTCTTCATGGAGCGAATGCACAGAACGGCCCCCGAGCAATAAAAACGGCCCCGGCCACGGATTCTGCAGCTTCAGGATGGCTTCATTTAGAACATGGAGGCGAGTTATGAGGAAGTGGAAGTTTTAAACAGAGAGACGACTTAGGTCGAATTGATGAATGTTCACTGTGATGAAGTCAAATGATTCCAATGGACAGAAGTGTTTTTGTCGTTTCACATCTGTTTTTCTGACAAATATTACGATTCTATTTGTGATTTTATCTTTTTATACAGAATACGTTCTACGCTTCATGTTTTTGAGCTCCATATAAACTTCTAAAACTGCTGTTAAACATCCTGGTGCTTCATTAAGAGGCAAAGCTGAAAAACATGCTTCACTCTCTAATAAACATGGCTCCCTCTCTTTCTCCTTATTCAGCTGCATTAAAGAGGCTTTGGCTCCGTCCGAAACGAGCAGATTGGTAAGAGCTCCTATGCCAAACCGGATGTGCGTCAGCGTCCGCCATGACAAGATGCTTCCGAATCGGTCTGTCAGTTTGGAAGTAGTTAGGAAAAGGAGCCTCGATGCTAACTATCATAGCCACTTTAGCATAGGGACCTCTGGTGCTAACTATCATAGCCACTTTAGCATAGGGACCTCTGATGCTAACTAACCGGTGATTAGGAGCTGTGTGCCGTCCCATAAGCCACTGCACCAAATCCCCCCCCCCCCCCCTCGCCCCCACCCTCGAGTGATTCATGCACAACCACTGTTGATTGACAGGAGCACATTTAATAATAAAAATAATAATAATTAAAAAGTAAGATTCTGCACAAAATCCATGTTGTCTCCACAGCTCAGTCACATGTCAGTGTTAAAGAGGAAACTCAGTAAACGGATTAAATGCTTTTGTTTTCATTTAGTAGAAACTTAAGCCACATGGATCATTTGCATAATGTAGCTTTAAGAAACAGCTGTTGAAATAAAATAACACTGAAGGGAAATGTTTGGATCATATGGATTTTTTTTCTCCTTAAATGTCTTTGTTTGGACACTTTGTTGTTGTTGGACACTGGACACTAGGGGGCGACATGCACTTTTGTTTGGCCTGCTCCACCTATAACTTTAAAGAAAAAGAAAAAAGCTGTTGGTGATGTCACTTCCCTTTCCCCTGTTTAAGGACGGACGGATTGTGCAAATGCAGCTGAAGCTCTAGTTCACTAACTGCACAGATCTAACAGTCGACCCCATGAAAGGTTAAGGAGTTAGTTGCTCGTGTTAGAGCTTAGAGGCTATGATTTGATGGTTTCAGACGCAGCCTAGAGATGCAAGTTGCCATTTTATCCTCACTACTGCCACCTCAGGTCATACGTGTAACTGCAGCTTCTATATTAAGCTCGTGCATGACGGCACTTCAGACCCGAAGAAACACCTTTCTGAGTGACAGTGCAGGATTTTAGAGGCAGTTGTGGTGAACAGGTCTGAGCTCATTCTACACATTAGGACATTGTTGAAACATGTAGGGGGAGGAACATACTTAGTTCTCGTTTTATGAAAATCCGCCTCATTTTTATGTCAAAATCTGGAGTCATGAGTTCCATTCCCACCTGGACGAAGCTTTTCTGTGGAGTTTATCTTCTCCTCGTGTCTAGTGTTCCTCAGGTTTCCCCTACCACTAAAAAAAAGGAAAATAGGCCAGGATGGGGGGCCGATGGCGCAGACTGGTAGCCTCGCCTCCGTCAGTTGACTCTAGGGGCAGCTGTGGCTACAATAGCTTTGAGAAACACAGGCTTATAAAGTGCTTTACAAACACCATGTTCTGAAAATATCACAGATGAGTCTCTAACATGTTGGTTCTGTCTTCTCGGGGCCTCCCATTTATCCAGGTTTAGGACCGGTACAAACTGCTTCTTTGACCCACATCAGACACTTCCACTTCCCTCATCAGAGACGCTTCATTCGCTTCACTTTTACTGTGACGAGTATCGACTTGTTCTCCAGACTTTAGCTCAATCAATGTGGAAAAACTAAAGCCCCGTCTCGTTCTTTACCTCTCTCTCTCCTCCCTCTCTCTCCCCTTCTCCCTCTCTCTCTCTCTCTCTCCTCTCTCTCCCTCTCTCTCCCCTTCTCCCTCCCTCTCTCTCCCTCTCTCCTCCCCCTCTCCTCCTCTCTCTCTCCTCTCTCTCTCTCCCCCTCTCTCCCCCTCTCCTCCTCCTCCCTCTCTCTCTCTCCTCCTCTCTCTCCCTCTCTCTCTCTCCTCTCTCTCTCTCTCTCCCTCTCTCCTCTCCCTCTCTCTCCTCTCCCTCTCTCTCTCCTCTCTCCCTCTCTCCTCTCTCCTGTCCTCCTCTCTCTCTCTCTCTCCCCCTCTCTCCCCCTCTCCTCCTCCTCCCTCTCTCTCTCTCTCCTCCTCTCTCTCCCTCTCTCTCTCTCCTCTCTCTCTCTCTCTCCCTCTCTCCTCTCCCTCTCTCTCCTCTCCCTCTCTCTCTCCTCCTCCCTCTCTCTCTCTCTCCTCCTCTCTCTCCCTCTCTCTCTCTCCTCTCTCTCTCTCTCTCCCTCTCTCCTCTCCCTCTCTCTCCTCTCTCTCTCTCCTCCTCTCTCTCCCTCTCTCTCTCTCTCTCCTCCCCCCCTCTCCTCCTCCTCTCCATCGCTGTGAGAAGTGTCTCTTTCTGCCGTTTTGGGGATAATATGACAGTGATCCATCCATCTGCTTCAGCGCGGTTTTAACGCCGACCGTTTTTCATCGACGTTTAAAAAGGAGGTCGGGAAAAGTCGATCTCCATTTTGGGCCAGAGTCAAGCGTCTCTTTAGCCTTTTTTAATCCGCGCTGAACTTTGGAGCTTCACGGGGAAATAACGATGATTTAACGTAAAGACAGGACGGTTACAGGGTTTGTAGAGGCACTCGAGTTTCACAGTTAATATCGGGAGTTTTTAACCTCTTAACCCCCACCTGAACCGGCCGCATTTTCTCCAGTTTTACCCAAATCTAAAAGCTTCTTGACTGGAGAGTTTTTTTTTTCACTTTTTCGTCATATTTCTGAAGCTTTTTTGTTGCTTTTGTGTCATTTTTTGTGTCACTTTCTTATGTTTTGGTCCCTTTTTGTTGCGTTTTCATCCTTGTTTACGTCTATTTTCTTCTTCTTTTAATGATAGTATGCATTTGTCTTAAATAACACTTTTCCAGACACTTGAAGTCGCTTTACAGTTTCATGCATTAGTCAGGCTAGGATATAAAAAATGTGACAAAAAAAGGCAAAAAAATGACAAAATGTGACAAAAATTTCACAAAAATTTCACAAAAATTTCACAAAAAAATGACAAAATGTGACAAAAAAATGACAAAAATGTGACAAAAAATTCACAAAAAAGACAAAAATGTGACAAAATGTGACAAAAAAATGACCAAAATTTGATAAATTAACAAAAAAATGACAAA
Source organism: Gobius niger (assembly GCF_951799975.1). Lineage (NCBI taxonomy): Eukaryota > Metazoa > Chordata > Actinopteri > Gobiiformes > Gobiidae > Gobius > Gobius niger. The sequence goes on along the minus strand of NC_136865.1, from coordinate 30,037,605 downwards.
AATGTGACCAAAAAATGACCAAAAAATGACAAAAATGTGATAAAAAAATAACAATTTTTTTTTTTTTTAAATGACAAAATTGTGACAAAAATGTGATAAAAAATGTGACAAAAATAAAAAAAAATTGACAAAAAAATGACAAAAATGTGACAAAATTTTGAAAAAAAAAATGACAAAAATTTGACCAAAAAAAAAGACAAAATTTGACATAAAAATGACCAAAAAAATTACCAAAAAATGTGATAAAAATTGACAAACAGTGACAAAAAAATGTACAAAAAAATTACAAAATGTGACAAAAAAATTACAAAAATGTGACAAAAAATTACAAAAATGTGACAAAAAAATGACAAAAAAATGACAAAAATGTGACAAAATGTGACAAAATCTAAAAGCTTCTTGACTGGAGAGTTGTTTTTTTTTCATATTTCTGAAGCTTTTTTGTTGCTTTTGTGTCATTTTTTGTGTCACTTTCTTATGTTTTGGTCCCTTTTTGTTGCGTTTTCATCCTTGTTTACGTCTATTTTCTTCTTCTTTTAATGATAATGATGATGCATTTGTCTTATGTAACACTTTTCCAGACACTTGAAGTCGCTTTACAGTTTCATGCATTATTCAGGCTTGGATATAACATGATAATGGAGACGCCATTTTCCAGTTCTTGCATATTCACCGTTAACCATAAAGAAACTTGGTGCCGGCGAGTCTGAAGAGCTCCTACTTCTGGAGTCTGGAGACTGACTTTCTTTTTTAACTTGACAACTTTGAAATTGACAAAAAATGAACGAAAAAATTGACCAAAAAAATGACAAAAAAAATGACAAAAATGTGATAAAAATTTTTCCAAAAAATGACAAAATGTGATAAAAATGTGACAAAAAAAAAGATAAAAATTAACAAAAAAAATATAAAAATGTGACAAAAAAATGACCAAAATGTGATAAAATTTGACAAAAAATGACCAAAATTTGACAAAAAAATGACAAAAAAATGACAAAAAATAGTTTAAAAAATTAACAAAAAATGACCAAAATGTGACAAAAAATGACAAAAATGTGACAAAAAATAAAAAAAAAATGATAAAAATTTGACCCAAAAAATGACAAAAATGTGACAAAAATGTGACAAATAAATGACAAAAATGTGACAAACATTTGACAAAAATGTGACAAAATGTGACAAAAAAAAAAAAAAAATGAAAAAAATTTGACCAAAAAAACTACAAAAAATTACAAAAATGTGACAAAAATGTGACAAAAAATTTATTAAAAATTAACAAAAATATGACAAAAAAGGACAAAAAATGTGACAAAAATGTGATTAAAAAAATGGACGGAAAAATGACAAAAATGTGACAAAAAATGACAGAAAAATAAACAAACAAACTAAAAGTGGTGAATACTTTAGATGAAGAGAAGCATCGTAATGGACCTACAGAAGGTCAAACTGTCGCCCATCGTTTGTCCAGCCTAAAAACCTTAAACAAAAGCAAGAGGCTGTCTGTGAACTGCATCACCTGAACTCTCTCCCTCCCGACTTTAACCTTCGCCCAGTGCGCCCTGGTCCACCTCAATGCAAAGACAGACCCAGGACGAATAAAGGATTTACCCTCAGTGGGCCTATAGTGAACCAGCAAAACATCTGGCCCACAGTCTGTAGAACCCACTTGTTTTAGACACTAACGATGCTAACGATGCTAACGACGCTAACGAAGTGTCCTGTTGTTTCCATACGTCAGATTTCCTTTCTCTCCTTGTGAAACTTTCCTCCAGAACTGGGCGTAAACTTTCCCCCCGTGTCCTGCGGCGTCTGGCTCAGCTCGGCGTCTCCTCGTTTTGTTTTGAAATATCTTTAACATTGTGGTCAGCGAAGGGGACGCGGTGCATTCGAGAGCTGCTGAGGTGTGGGATTTCTCTGCGTTCTTAATTATCTGTGGCGGTCGTTAGCGGCTCGGCTGGACGTGCCCTCGGTGAATGATGCAGCTGCGCTTCATTACACACGAGCTGCTGTTGTCTTATAGAAATACACATCGGCTCTGTGTAAAGATCTTTATTAAAACTACAGGACAGGGCCATAATAATACATCTTTATACTGTTTTTATCTGTGTTCAGTTATTTCCTGACTTTGATGATTGTGACCGACCTCATGTCAGATCTGGAAAGAAAATAAAGTGTTTTCAAATGTGATTCCAGTTTTATCGGAGGAACCGTCTTTAGCTTAATTTGTTCCTCTGTCAAACACTTCTATTTAGATCCAATATAACATTTGTTTTGACAAAAAAATTGACAAAAAAATGACGAAAATTTGATAAAAAATGACGAAAATTAGATAAAAAATGACGAAAATTTGATAAAAAATTAACACAAAAATGACAAAAATGTGACAAAAAATTACAAAAAATTTACCAAAATGTGCCAAAAAAAATGACAAAAATGTGACAGAAATTTGACAAAAATGTGACAGAAATTTGACAAAAAAATGACAAAAATGTGACAGAAATTTGACCAAAAAATGACAAAAATTTGATAAACAGAAGTGTTCCTCTGTCAAACACTTCTGTTTAGATCCAATGTAACATTTGTTTCCTACTATAACCTCTTAACCCCGACTAAACCGAGCACTTTTACTCCGGTTTGGCTTTACCCAAATCTACAAGCTTAAAAAAAGACATGGAAACAAAAACGCTTAAAAAACATGATAAAAACACGGCGACAACGAGACCAAAATGTTACTATCAGTTTTGTGGGTCTTAGCTTTCAAATGAGGCATTAGGCTGTTGCTCTCCAGGCGAGAAGCTTTTAGATTTGGGTAAAGCTGAACTGGAGCACTCGGTTAACCTCTTACCACCCGCCAAGACCAAATGCATTCTCTCCTCTTTCCCTTATGCGTTTTTGTCACTTTTTTTGCTGGATTTTTGTCACTTTTTCCCTGGATTTTTGTCACTTTTTTCCTGGATTTTTTTCCACTTTTTTCTGGATTTTTGTCCGTTTTTTCTGGATTTTTGTCACTTTTTTCTGGATTTTTGACACTTTTTTCTGGATTTTTGACACTTTTTTCCTGGATTTTTGTCACTTTTTTTCCTGGATTTTTGTCACTTTTTTTTCCTGGATTTTTGTCACTTTTTTCCTGGATTTTTTCCCCACTTTTTTCTGGATTTTTGGTCCTTTTTTTCCTGGATTTTTGTCACTTTTTTCTGGATTTTTGTCACTTTTTTCTGGATTTTTGTCACTTTTTTCTGGATTTTTGACACTTTTTCTGGATTTTTGACACTTTTTTCTGGATTTTTGACACTAGCTAAGCGTTGTCGCTGCATTGTCGTCCCTTTTTCGTTATTTTTTTTATCACTTTTTCGTCGCCTGTTTTGCTTCGTTTTCTTCCTCATTTATGTCTCGTTTTTGTCGCTATTTTGACGCATTTTTCAAGAAATTTGTCACATTTTTGTCATTTTTTGTCAATTTTTTGTCATTTTTTATTTTGTCATATTTTTGTCATATTTTTGTCATTTTTTGTCACATTTTTGTCACATTTTTGTCATTTTTGGTCAATTTTTTGTCATTTTTTTGTCATTTTTTGCCACATTTTTGTCACATTTTTGTCATTTTTGGTCAATTTTGTGTCATTTTTTTGTCATTTTTTGTCACATTTTTTGTCACATTTTTTGTCACATTTTTTGTCAATTTTTTATTTATTTTTGTTGTCAAATTTGTATCATTTTTTGTCATTTTTTGTCAAATTTTCATCACATTTTTGTCATTTTTTTGGCACATTTTGTCAATTTTTTTTCATTTTTTTTGTATTTTTTTGTCAAATTTGTGTCATTTTTTCATACATTTTTCGTCATATCTTGTGGTCACTTTTTCGTCGCCTGTTTTGCTTCGTTTTCTTCCTCATTTACGACTCGTTTTTGTCGCTATTTTGACGCATTTTTCAAGAAATTCCTCAAATTTGTCATTTTTGGTCATATTTTGGTCATATTTTTGTCACATTTTTGTCATTTTTTTGTCACATTTTTGTCATTTTTTTGTCACATTTTGGAAGTTTGGAAGTTCATAGATTTGTGTAAAGTCGACCTGGAGAAAATGTGCTCAGTTCTTCTGACCGATACTGCCCATGATGTATAACTCTTGCAGGAGAAGGTTCCATCTTCTCCTCAGTCCTAAAGCTCCACATTTACTGTAATCATGAACCTGCACCCCCCCGTGAGCCCCCCTATGAGCCCCCTGTGAGCCCCCCCCCGTGCCGGCGTGCACTGGGTTATATTACTGTAAATTTCAGCCTAAATGAACAGTTCTCCGTTCTCACTTTTTTTCCTGGATTTTTGTCACTTTTTTTCTGGATTTTTTTTCTTCACTTTTTTCTGGATTTATGTCATTTTTTTTTCCTGGATTTTTGTTCAAAAATACGTGAATGTGCCAAGGCAACACTTCAGGCATGTTTTTAATCAGGGAATGACATAATAACATTATGTAAAGCTTGAAAAAGTTGATTTTGCATAATACCCCCCCTTTAAGCCCAGGGTAGCGCCTCATTTGAAAGCTAAGCGTTGTCGCTGCATTGTCGTCCCTTTTTCGTTATTTTTTTTATCACTTTTTCGTCGCCTGTTTTGCTTTGTTTTCTTCCTCATTTATGTCTCGTTTTTGTCGCTATTTTGACGCATTTTTCAAGAAGTTCATAGATTTGTGTAAGTCGACCTGGATCAATTTTTTGTGTGATTTTTGTCACTTTTTTCTGGATTTTTTTTGTCACTTTTTTCTGGATTTTTGTCACTTTTTTCCTGGATTTATGTCAATTTTTTCTGGATTTTTGTCACTTTTTTCTGGATTTTTGTCACTTTTTTCTGGATTTTTGTTGTCACTTTTTTCTGGATTTTTGTCACTTTTTTTCCTGGATTTATGTCAATTTTTTCTGGATTTTTGTCACTTCTCCTCAGTCCTAAACCTCCACATTTACTGTAATCATAAACCTCCACCCCCTGTGAGCCCCCCTGTGAGCCCCCTGTGAGCCCCCCCTGTGAGCCCCCCTGTGAGCCCCCCTGTGAGCCCCCTGTGAGCCCCCCTGTGAGCCCCCCTGTGAGCCCCCCCGTGAGCCCCCCTGTGAGCCCCCCTGTGAGCCCCCCTATGAGCCCCCCTGTGAGCCGGCGTGCACTGGGTTATATTACTGTAAATTTCAGCCTAAATGAACAGTTCTCCGTCCCGCAGCAGAGCGGCTCGTTCACACAGCGTCTCCCGGAGGACACGGATCGCAGCTGTTGTTTACACCGAGCCTCCAACTCGCACTAATTAAGTTCAAACGCAGTAACTGTAAAAACAAAGAGAGCGATTCTTCTGCCAGCGCTGAAACAATCCACGGGAGCTGTTTATGGAGAGCGCGAGCCGGGGCCTGCACCTCAGACACGGGGCACTTAGGCGGAATTATCTGCAGGATGGTCTAAAGGGGAGGAGCTGCTGCTGAACGGACTCGGTCTTTAACCTCTTAACTCCCACCTGAACCGAGCACATTTTCTCCAGTTTGGCTTTACCCCAAACTGAGACGAAAACAATGATGGAAATGTGACAAAAAAGGGAGAAAACATTGACCAAAAAGTGACGGAAAATTGATGAAAAAGTGGCAAAAATGTCACAAGAAATTGACAAAAAACTGACAAAAAAAACTGACAAAAAAACCTGACAAAAATGTGACAAAAAATGATACAAATTGGATTAAAAAATGACGAAAAAAATGACAAAAAATTGACCAAAAAATTGACCAAAAAATTGTCAAAAATGTGACAAAAAATGATAAAAATTTGATTAAAAATGACAAAAAATTGACAAAAATGTGACTTTTTTTTTTTTTAAATGTGACAAAAAATGATACAAATTTGATTAAAAATGACAAAAATGTGACAAAAAAATGATAAAAATTGGATTAAAAAATGACGAAAAATTGACAAAAATGTGACAAAAAATGATAAAAATTGGATTAAAAATGACAAAAAAATGGTCAAAAATGTGACAAAAAATGATTAAAATTGATTAAAAAATGATGAAAAAATGACAAAAATGTGACAAAAAATGATAAAAAATTGACAAAAAATGTGACAAAAAAATTGACCAAAATGTGACAAAAAAATGGTCAAAATTTGATTAAAAAATGATGAAAAAATGACAAAAATGTGACAAAAAATGACAAAAAAAATCTGACATGAGGAAAAAGATCCTCTTGGTTCAGGCGGGAGTTAAGAGGTTAACATGTAAAACACGGAGAGGCTTTAATCATCGACTGGACCGTGTTTAGGTAGGACGTTTCTTCTTGGCTCTCGTGTGACACTGGAACCAGTGCAAGAACCGCCTTATACCCACAGTGAGAGGAAAAAGTAAGTACACGGTTGGAATTTCTCACATTTCTGCCTAAATGGGTTTCTAAATGTGGTCCGATCTTCCTCAAAATCATAGGCATGATTAAACAGTGTCTGCTTAACCTCTTAACTCCCGCCTGAACCGAGAGCCTTTTTTTTCCTCACGTCATCATATTTTTTTTCCATCATTTTTTTGTTGGGTATTCAACTCATTTTTTTTGGTCATTTTTTGTCAATTTTTATCACATTTTTGTAACTTTTTTTAAAAGGGGGAACTATATTGTAAGGCGTAATAATACCAGGAGTAATTTGGCATCTGCACAGTAAAGTGAAGATTACTGCGTGGATTTCGAAACTGCTCCTGGTATTGTTACGCCTTACAATATAGTTCCCCCTTTTATCCGCTTAGAAAATCCACATTGTTTAATTTTGTGTAATTATACTTTGTAGTGGAACACTTCACGTAACCATATTTAAATAGGGAAAACGTGGAAGAGCTTGGTAGCTTCTATCTTGACCTGTTTTGGAGCTATAGAGGAGAGAGGGAGAGGCTAAATGCTAACGCCGTCTGTGCTGTGTTTACGTGACTGAAGGCACGGGGGAAGATCAGACAGGTCCTAAAGAACTCGTCAAAGCTAAGGTAAGAACATATCTCAGTATGTAAAAACGGTGGCCTATTCCTTTAAGTCCAGGCTGAAAGGACACCTTTTTACTGCGGCCTATGGAGATGTAATTGTAACTAATGATTTGTTTTCTTGATTTTTATTGTGTTTTTACTATGTTTGGTGATACTGTGAGGCGCATTGAGTTGTCATGTACATGAAATGTGCCATACAAATAAACTTGCCGACTGGTTGGAGATTCCTGGTCCAGAGTGTCCAGAAAAGCGCGACATAAAACCGATGCATTATTATTATTATGTAACTGTGATAAACGTAAGGAAGGAGGTGGCGATGAAAGAGTCCATATCTGCTCTGTCCCGAAGCTTTTCTCTATCTCTGGGACATCATAAACTGCAGCCCCTGATCTACTCCAGGACACTTTACATTTTTAAACATTACATTTGTTGATTGTGAACCTTCCAGGCTCTGACTTCCTATTACCATCTCACACATTTTTTCACTCAGGCTGTGGAGGTGAAGAACGAGCCCCCGCCGCGCCTCACGCAGGCTGATGTACGGGCTCCTCTCCTCTGCACCTTCTCCATCAGCCGCACTTCTGCAAAGCTGCTCCGTCACGGCTCCGCTCGCCGCTCTGCAGACGGACGCCCTGATCACAGAGTCGCCACGGGCCTGAAGGAGGAGAACGATGATGATGATGATGAAACTCTGCGCCAACTCCCCCCGCGTGAGTCTGCAGCTCCGGCCTCTCCAAACCGTCTCCGTCCTCTGATCGCTGTAATTACCGGGATAATGAGATCAGAAAGGACGGCGTGGGGGAAAACAAAGCGCCGGCGTCGGGCTCGGCCGTTCGGAGGCGGCGTTTGTGGAAAGCGGATCGGCGTGTCCTCATCCGGCTTTTGAGACGCTGAAGGGAACAGCGGGTTTAATGTTCTGCTTAACTTCCCGCCGTCGCCCTGGACGACGAGCCTCGACCCAAATCAGAATTACATTTGTTATAATGTAAAACACTGTGGCTCTCCTCAACACACTGTTAACCCCTTAACTCCCACCTGAACCGAGCACATTTTCTCCAGCTTTACCCCAGTCCAAAAGCTTCTGGAAAAAAGGTGTGAAAATAGCAACAAGACTGAAATGAAAACAAGGATGAAAATGTGAAAAAAGTGAGAAAACATTGACAAAAAAGTGACTAAAAATGGACAAAAAGTGATAAGAATTTGACAAAAAAATGTGAATAATTTGACGAAAAAGTGACAAAAAAGTGACCAAAAAATGGACCAAAAAAATCGAAAAAGTGACAAAAAATGTACAAAAAAATGACAAAAATGGACAGAAAATGGACAAAAAGGTGAGAAAAATTTGACGGAAAATTGAGAAAAAATGGACGAAAAAGTCACAAATAAATTGACCAAAAAAAATCGAAAAAGTGACAAATAAGTCACAAAAATTTGACAAAAATGAGATGACTGCCCAACAAAAAAAGTGCTGAAAAAAAATCTGATGATGTGAGGAAAAAGATCAATTTAGTTTTGTAGGTCTTAGCTTTCAAATGAGGTGTTACACTGGCCTACAGGATTTGGGTAAAGCTGAACTGGAGAAAATGCTCTCGGTTCAGGCGGGAGTTAAGAGGTTAAATAAGCACTAGAAATCATGACAAAAATACACCTGTTTCTAAATCTAAATATTGGATCGACAGATCTGGCACGGTCGGTGGCGCAGCAGTTAGCGCTTGTCTCGGGTTCGATTCCCACCTGGACGGGGCCTTTCTGTGTGGAGTTTGCATGATCTCCCCGTGTCTCTGTAGGTTAGTGGTAAAAACATGTGCAATAGGTTAATCCTCCAGCACTCAGTCACTTAAAACGACCAAAGATGTTGTTAGCATTTAGCCTCTCCCTGTATATTCCTATAGATCCAAACGGGGTGAAGTGAGAAGCGACCGAGCTCTTCCACGGGAACAAAGACCAGACAGGTACGGATCAACTAAGCTCAGGTAAAAACATATCTCAGTGTGGAAGAACAGTGGCCTGTTCCTTTAAAGTGCATATGACAGGTTTTAATGCTTATTTAGATGGACAACATGGGTTGTAAGCAGTGTTAATTTTGACAACATGTTTTAATTTAGTTTTAGTCTTAGTCTTTTGACAAAAATGTAATTTGATTTTAGTCTAGTTTTAGTCAAAAAAATATCTTCAATTTTAGTCTAGTTTTAGTCGACTAAAATTGCAACTAAATTTAGTCGACTAAATTTAAGAAGAATTTAGTCGACTTTGCATTGATAATATTCATTATAATCATATTTAATAAAGCTCTTCTGCTTCATGGAGCTGCTCCCACATGAACAAAGCTCAGAGCTGATCCTTTGGCAGAGAATTTACATGATCTGAGGCTCTTTCAGACGGTCAATAGAAGTTTGGATGATTTTAGTCTCTCCTTTTCATTTTTATTTAGTCTTATTTTAGTCGACTCAAATATCTGGACATTTTAGTCATAGTTTTAGCCTCATGAGAAACTTTTAATTTAGTTTTAGTCCAATTTTAGTCGTCAAAAATATCACTTTGACTAAAATTAAGACTAAATATTTTAGTCGACGAAATTAACACTGGTTGTAAGTAATAATTATCATTTTATTTCAGTAAAGCAGCAATTTTAATGAAGAAATGTTGGGCAGAAAAAGGTATTTTTGTCACTTCCTGTCAGTGTCCAATAAGGAAATTAAACTATAAACAAAAAAAGTCCAGTCCGGGTTTGCCCCAAACTACCACTGACAGTGAGTCCGGCTGACACTGTGGCTCCGCCGGCTCCGGCGCCAGACGCTGCTCCAGGAACAGAAACGGCACTCGCGAGAACAGAAGTGCGCGGGTTTCCCGCTTGGTGCGAGTTTACGTGATGATTAGCCCCGGATATACGTAGTTTTTGTAAACAAAAGCCGCATTTGCCAGAACAACGACTCTCCAGTGAAGTGGAGGCTTTAACACACTCCTGCCCCCGTGTCACTGGTAATGGAGACATGTTTACATTTACGACGTTAAGCTCGTGTACAGGTGTAAACCAGACCAAATAAGTTGTGAGCAGACCGATTTTATTTTGAAATACACCGGATCTTCTTTCCTCTCAAAACCTGACTTCCTGCTTGGCTCGTGTTTTTCTGTCAGCTTGATCCGCTGGGGCTCCGGCCTCCGGCAAGAATAGACTTCTTTCGGATTATTTCCGTTGCCGCCGGACGGCCTCTGTAGCCGGACTTCGCGGAGCAGTGTGAGTCTGCAACATTGGTTTGAATGACTTTCTAAGTTCGCGGAGGCCGTACCGGACCTTAACCGGATTTAATGTGAGCCGGGGGTAAGTCCATAAATCCGTAAATGTAACGAAGTGCTACCCACCCCTCCCACCTCTCCTTATCATCAGCTTATTCAAAAACTAAACAGGACTAGCCAGTGTGGGCTGGTGCTCGGGGACCATCTCCATGACGTGGATTCAGGCTGGAGGTCAGAATCAGTCTCACGTACTCGCACTTATGAGCCGGGTGCTTTACCTCTAGAGCTAAACACCGCCGCACCTATTCACGAACAAGGAAGTGACGGCTCATGATTCACAGGTTACATGTATTTAATCACTTTATAATTAGGGAAAATTCGCCGGGGTGCCCAAAGATTTGAGTGGGTGCTCGAGCCCCGCAGCACCCTCTGAGTTTAGTCCCTTTGTCTGCACATGTGCCCTGTTATATTTTACGTGTTCATACTTTCCTCCTCCATCGACTTTCAGCACCGACAGACAAACTTGGCTTAACTTTTCCAATGTTCTGCCTGATTTCCTCTGCTGGCGGCGGGTCAGAGTGCAGCGTCGGCCGGGGGGGGGGGGGTCTGTGCGAGGTTCGGGATCGGGGAGACGTACAGTGTCGCGGGGCTGGTGATGGTTTTGGAGCGGGAGCGGGATCCCGAGGGAGCGGCGTTTAAAAGCGTGTGGATTTTTCCCGTCTCCGTCCCGCTGAGCGCCGCCAGAGCCGAGACGTGTGGAAACTGTCTGTCAGACGCCGCTGCGAGAGGAACTTTCATACAGGAGGGAAGTGTGCGAAAAAGAAACCTTTGGCAAAGCTTTACACTTTCTCTAAAGGATCAGAATCAGAGACGATATATCCACCATTCGTTTGGCTCCTTTGTGCAGCTCTGGGTGGAGGTTAATGACGGTTTAGGTAAAGCTTCCAGAGACAGCGGCACACACACTGATGCATTAAGAATATCATTAAAGAACTCAGAACTTGTCTAATCAAGCACAGAGCCGTGGGAAGATGTTTTAGTTAGGGGGCGCTGAGGGACAAAATTTACCCCCAAAATACTTTTTCTGTGCATAAATCCTATTGATTAACCTCTTAGCTCCCGCCTGAACCGAGAGCATTTTCTCCAGTTCAGCTTTACCCAAATCCTGTAGGCCAGTGTAACGCCTCATTTGAAAGACCTACAAAACTAAATGGATCTTTTTCCTCACATCAGATTTTTTTTCATCATTTTTTCGTCAAATTATTTGCATTTTTTTGTCAAATTCTTATCACTTTTTTGTCCATTTTTTCGCAATTTTTTGTCCAATTTTTGTCCATTTTTTGTCCATTTTTTGTCACTTTTTCGTCAATTTTTTCTCACTTTTTTCACATTTTCATCCTTGTTTTCATCTCAGTTTTGTTGCTATTTTCACACCTTTTTTCCAGATGCTTTTGGACTGGGGTAAAGCTGGAGTTAAGGGGTTAATATTGCCTGCAGTTCACAAACTATCCACCAGGGGGTGCTGCAGCGCCCTCAGCACCCTGGGTTCCCACAGCCTTGATCAAGTACATACATTGTGTTCTGTCTTGAGAAATGAGATGTTTCCATTTGTGTCGTCTTCTGTTGCTTGTAGTGTGGACGTTACCGATGTTGCCACAGATTAAAGTAATCTGATTACTCCTTTAAGTCAAATAATCTGTAGAGTAACTAAATTAGATTACAAGTTACTTTATTGGTTAGATTCATCAGCCTCAAAATGCAAATGAACCGGTTTTGCCAAAACTGGTGTTATTAAAATGCATTTCAACCTCAACAAACCTCCATAGATTCAGAAAAGTGACGTTTTTTATGAGTTTTTTATTGTTTGTTTAAAGCAGGGGTGCCCAATTTTTTTCGCGGCCCTCAAGCTTCTTGTTAAATTGGCACACATCAAGGAAATTGTACTTTTTACAACAAATTTCATAATTCTACACAATTATAACCTCAAAATCTAACATTTAGATTTTGAAAGTTACTGATTTTAAAGTTCCCAACTTAAATTAAGGTGCAGGACAAGGATTAAAACTGCTAAATATAATGAAAAACGCTTTTAAACCCTGGTTTAAAAGAACAGGCCACCACTTTTCCATACTGAGATTCTTACCTGAGCTTAGACGAGTTGATGTGTACCTGTCTGGTCTTTGTGTGTGCGCTCAGTCACACAAAAAGACCAAAGATGTTGTTAGCATTTAGCCTCTCCTCCTCTCCTCTATGGGGCCAAACGGGGGGTGAAGTTAGAAGTATCTATCTATCTAGACTGACAACAAATATAGCTCTTACCAGACATTTATTTTGCAAGACCAACAGAACTTCTCAGTGACGCACATGTCACATACAAAATGGCCCCCAGTGACTAGAAGCAGTCAGGTTTTATACTTCCCCCTAATGGGAAAGGACCTCCCACCGGAAAGTACCATTAGCTCAATGGGTAAGTTCCACATGCAAGTTCAGCAGGTAAGTTAACATTTTACATACAATGAAATGATATGTGTCAAATCAAAAACAAAGACAAGATACAAATCAAAAATTATAAACAAAAGGAAACACAAAGCAAAGTCAAACCGGTTTCCCCCTGCCACATGGTCCAGCCTAAGATTTTAAAATGGCCGACTAAGACAACGCCCCTTCCTTTCTCACCAGGTGGTACAGGTAAATGTCTGAGTAAATAAATAAACAAAGTTTTAAAGGGGGGTATTATGCAAAATGGACTTTTTCGAGCTTTGCATCATGTTATTATGTCACTCCCTCATTAAAAACATGCCTGAAGTGTTGCCTTGGCACATTCACGTATTTTTGAGTAATCTGTAAAAACTCTGATGGCGGCCATTTTAGGGATAGGTTTGCCTGAGTCCTCCTAGGAACGCCCCCACCTCCTGGAGACGCCTCCGAGCTTTCGTCACCAGCCGAGTAACCAACCACTGCTCCTCAGCAGAACCCCCTCCCCACTGATGCCACAGACAGCGTGTGGAGGGGGCGTGTCGGAAAGGGTCAGAGGTTCTTAAAGAGACAGAGGCCTATTTCAAGACATTCACTACAGCCATTTTGAGAGAGCAACAGAAGGTTTGGTCATCATTGTAGTGTGATATAGACTGGTGCTATGTGATGGAAAAAGTATAATACCCCCTCTTTAAATGGACAATGTGATATAATTATTAACTTATACATGAATCTGAGGGTGATTTTTGGCTGGTGTATATTGCAAACGAGACAAACAAAGCAAAGTAACCAAAATACATAAAGGGACAAACCCACTTTGTCACACAAATAGTCTGCAAAGTAACTAAGTTAGATCCAAGTTACTTTATTGGTTGTATTCATCAGCCTCAAAATGCAAATGAACCGGTTTTTGCCAAAACTGGTGTTATTAAAGTGCATTTCAGCCTCAACAAACCTCCATAGATTCAGAAAAGTGACGTTTTCCCTCTTTCTCCTCTATCAGGGCGACGGTGGCACAGGCGGTAGAGCGGGTCGTCTCTTAAGGTCGGGGGTGCAGACTGTCGTTGTGTCCTTGGGCGAGAGAATTCACCCAATGCCTGTGTGAGAGTGGCTGGTGGTGGTCGGAGGGAGCGTTGGCGCAGATGTGAGCAGCCTCGCTTCTGTCAGTCTGCCCCAGGGCGAACTGTGGCTAGTAGCATGGAGTGAATGAACCCGCCTTCCTTTCATGTGTCATATGAAATGCGCAATAAAAATAAGATTCTATCTATCTATCTATCTATCTATCTATCTATCTATCTATCTATCTATCTATCTATCTATCTATCTATCTATCTATCTATCTATCTATCTATCTATCTATCTATCTATCTATCTATGTAACTATCTATCTATCTAACTATCTATCTATCTATCTATCTAACTATCTATCTATCTATCTATCTATCTAACTATCTATCTATCTATCTAACTATCTAACTATCTATCTATCTATCTATCTATCTATCTATCTAACTATCTATCTATCTATCTATCTATCTAACTATCTATCTATCTATCTATCTAACTATCTATCTATCTAACTATCTATCTAACTATCTATCTATCTATCTAACTATCTAACTATCTATCTATCTATCTATCTATCTAACTATCTATCTATCTATCTATCTATCTCTATCTATCTATCTATCTATCTATCTATGTAACTATCTATCTATCTATCTATCTATCTATCTATCTATCTATCTATCTATCTAACTATCTAACTATCTATCTATCTATCTATCTATCTATCTATCTATCTATCTATCTATCTATCTATCTATCTATCTATCTATCTATCTAACTATCTAACTATCTATCTATCTATCTATCTATCTATCTATCTATCTATCTAACTATCTATCTATCTAACTATCTATCTATCTATCTATCTATCTATCTAACTATCTATCTATCTATCTAACTATCTATCTAACTATCTATCTATCTATCTATCTATCTATCTATCTATCTATCTATCTATCTATCTATCTATCTATCTATCTATCTATCTATCTATCTATCTATCTATCTATCTCAAACACTCACTATTGCAGTGGTTCCCTTTTTTGTTTGTCTTGCGGACCCCTTGGACCTCTCAGTGTTTGTCCGTGTACCTCCTACCTCAAGGGCGTGGCCGTCTATTTCAAAAGCTTCAAAGTGGCGACGTATTATGGGCTTCAAATAGTTTTTTTTAACGCGTTTTACAGACACATCTTACACTTTGCTGGTTAGAAAATCGATCTAACGCCTCTTTTTTGATCCCTTTAAACTTTCACAGCGTCAGTACAGTCGTATTTTCACACGTGGGGAAGTCGGTGGCAAAGTCGCTCCTGTCATTAAAGGAACAATATCTGGTGATGGATGGTGACAGCTCGTTGGTTCTGAGAATAACTTCAAGATATTGTTTGAAATCCAATAACCCACACGCGGCGACGGTGGGGCTGGTTTTCAGGGACCTACGGTTTCGAATGCGGCGATAGAATAATCAAGCGGAGAATAATAACCTCGCCATGAAATTAGAAAGTGCTTCCTGCTATTGTGCGAGCTCCTCTTCCTCCCAGGGCAGATGTGAACTGAAGAACTGGGCTTTGGGAGACTCAGTTAGCCTACATTAGCCTGCTCAATGTGTTTTACCTATAGCCGTTAGCATTAGCCACCAAACATCACGAAGGCAGAACACCTTGAAGATTAAAGTTTGCCTAAATGATCCTGAAATGTATGAACTGAACTTTCCTTCTCCGAATCTCCATTTCCTCTTCGACAAAAGACACTGAAATCTGTTTTCTTCTGACTCCAGGAGATGATGACGTCTTTCCCTGCCTCCTCCTCCTCCTCCTCCTCCTCCTCCTCTTCCTCTCGCAGACGGATCAATGTGAGCGAACGCGAGGCTCTGACGGATGGTTCCAGTGAGATTTATCACCTGTCATGCCCCGCGGGGAACAGCAGGGGGCTCTCCTCTGTCCCTGTCGCTTCGTCGCCGCAGCCGCCGTTTCTCATTCTGTTCACGTTAGTCGTTCTCCTGTTTTACTGTGGCTCAGAGTGTCGTCTTACTGCTGCTCCTCCTCCTCCTCCTCCGCTCAGACAGAGAGAGGCAGATGCTCGTCACGACTCGATCGCACCAACAAACAAGTATTATCATAACTTTGGCGTGAATGCTTCTGCCTCTTCTGGACAATGTGGCTCATAAACCTGAATATTGGCACCTCAGCTTTGATATCTTACATTTTAGAACTTACATCTAGGTAATTCTGCAGTCCTTCCTCTCTCCAGGTCAGTGGAGAGTCTTTGCCTCGAGTGCAGGAGTTCTCAGGGTTCTCAGTGAGGGACAGATGGGGCATGAGCTCGACACACGGATCAGTGCGGTGGCGGCGATGCGGTCGCTGTATCCGACTGTTGTGTACATCCAGAACGCTGCTGCTCGAGTCCTGACAAGAACCAGGAAATACGACCATATTAGTCCAGTGCTCCGGTCTCTGCACTGGCTTCCTGTCACTCAGAGAATAGACTTTAAAACAGCTCTGCTTGTGTACAAGTCTTTTCATGGTTTAGCACCAAAGTACATCTCTGACATGTTACAGCCGTATGAACCATCTCGGGCCCTGAGAACTTCAGGGAGGGGCCTCCTGGTGGTTCCCAGAGTCAATAATAAACACGGTGAGGCTGCGTTTCAGTTTCATGCAGCTAAAATCTGGAACAATCTTCACGAGGATGTGAGACAGGCCTCAACTCTGACAATGTTCAAATCCAGGCTGAAAACAGTTCTTTTTACCCATGCATATGACAGAAAGTATTTTATCTACACTCTCGCCTTTTACTGTAATTGATTAATTTTATGTTGATGTTTTTTATTGATTCTATTTGTTTTCTTGTATTTATGCAACTGTGAAGCACTTTGAATTGCCTTGTGAATTGTGCTCTACAAATAAACTTGCCTTGCCTTGCCTTGTGGTGAAGAGGGAGCTGAGTTGATCTACGTTTCTCACCTATGGTCATGAGACCTGGGTATTGACTAAAAGGACAACATCAAGGAGCAGCTGTGACTCGAGCACTTGTTTCTGACGCCTCCATGTTCCTGAGGAGGTGTTCAGGGCCCGGGCGGATCTAGCCTGGCCTTCGCCATCTGTAAACTCCGCTCAATTATCATTTCCTACATGAACGTCTGGGCCTGAACTCAGTGGCCGCGTTACATCGGTTAAATTTCAACCTACCACTCAGCGAGCGGGGGAGGCGGGGCTTGTAGGTGACGTCAAGCATTTGCGCCGCATTTGCTGGTTGTAGTTTGGCAATGGCGGCGGATACGAAAGTAAAGGAAGCCTTGGAATGTGCAGGAAATGCTCCCAAGAGTTATGACAACTTGCTTCACTCACTCTGGCACATTACATACGCCACGACTAGGGCTGGGTACCGTTAAACGGTACCTACTTGGTACCAACCGAAAAGCTCCGGTAGGGGGCGGTATCAAAAAACTTTTTTTTCCAGTGCTAATTTTCGGTACTTTTTCTCTCCAAACGTCAATAAATGATCCGCAGTGAGTCTAAAAAAGCCTGAACTCATGAGCGGCTTCAGCACAAATGCAGAAGCCAAGCTGTAACTTACTCACACTTCAGTCATTATCAGAGATGGCAGAGCCGCGGTCTGAGCCAGGACTAAACCAGGACTAAACCAGGACTTACAGTAAACTGGTTAAAAACCAGGACTAAACCTGGACTGAATAAGAAACTAGACTCTTTGACAAATAGAAAAGCAGTGACAACGAGAAACACATGGGCTTTACCTTTAGCTTTACCTTTAGCTTTAGCTTTAGCTTTAGCCGCAGAGCCTGAAGTTACAGCTGTTGTTTAAACTCCAGCTGCACCGGAGCGTTTGGATCAAAGATTGTCTCTGGAAAAGGTGAGCGCTCACTCTGCATTAGCCATGTTTGGAACAGTTATGGTGCATTGTTAGTGACAGAGTGAGCGCTCTCACTATGTAACAGATCTGTGACGTGTGAGGAGCTTTCACTGTCGAACAGCTCAGTGTGTTTAGAAAAGTTTATCCTGATGTGGATCTGGTCTGTTCCTTCAGCTCAGGAGGTAATAATGTCCTTTCTCTCTTTTTATCACGGCTTTAGTGGGAATTCTGCTCAAAACATTAAGTTACAGGTGACGCTGCTGCTCCTGTTTTCTGATGTGCTGTGTTTGGACTTTCTCCTGAACGATACTTTTCCTGCACATAATTTTAACTCAATCAAAATAACACAGGTATTGACAAAAGTACCGTTAAGGCACCAGTACCGAAAAGCAGGTATCGTTAAAGTAGTGGCATCGAAAAAAAAAAAAAACGGTACCCAGCCCTAGCCACGACCAAACACTAGTGAAAGTCAGATCCAATCGATTTAAAGGAGTTCACCCCTCCCACCTGATAACGGAGCTCAATTGCTAAAACCAGGCTCGGGCGGACCAAGACCCAGGACACGCTGGAGGAAGGAAGTGTGTGTGGAGAGGGAAGACTCACCGCTGCACCGGCGACCGAGTCTGGTGACCGTGGCATCAACATCATTTCTAGAGTGGAACAAGCAAACAGAAAGCGGAGTAAACCAGTCAGCGAAGGCCAAACATGTGCCGATGACGCAATATTCTTAGCGGTTCTGCGTTAACAGGATTATAAATCACAAAACTCACCGACTGTCATTGTTTTTGGTCATTTACCGTGGATGGAGAAAAACCCTGGGCTCTCCCGTGCACCATACGTCGATTACTATTGAAGGGACTTCTGTGAACGCTGCTCATTAACAACACATTACTGCAAATAAACAAATCTGATTGCAGTTCGGCAGCAGCAAATGAATTCAAACGTCCCTTAACCTCTTAACTCCCGCCTGAACCGAGAGGAGCTTTTTCCTCACGTCATCCGATTTTTTTTCCATCATTTTTTTGTTGGGCATTCAACACATTTTTGTAACTTTTTTGTCATTTTTTTGTACATTTTTTATCACATTTTTGTCCATTTTTTTTGGTCAAATTTTGTCACTTTTTTGTCATTTTTTCTTCAAATTTTTGTCACATTTTTGTCATTTTTTTGTCATTTTTTCGTCCAATTTTTGTCACATTTTTGTCATTTTTTTGTCATTTTTTCGTCCAATTTTTGTCACATTTTTGTCATTTTTTTGTCAATTTTTTGTCATTTTTTTGTCACATTTTTGTCAAATTTGTGTCAAATTTGTGTAATTTTTTTGTAATTTTTTTGTAATTTTTTTGTAATTTTTTTGTCACATTTTCGTCAATTTTTTGTCAAATTTTTGTAATTTTTTTGTAATTTTTTTGTAATTTTTTTGTCATTTGTTTTTTCTCATTTTTTTAGTCACATTTTTGTCATTTCTTTGTCACATTTTGTCACATTTTTGTCCTTTTTTGTCGAATTTTTGTCCTTTTTTCAACAATTTTTTTGTCCATTTCTTGTTTCTCAATTTCTTGTGACATTTTTGTGACATTTTTCCCATTTTTCATAAATTTTCCGTCACTCTTTTGTCACATTTCCATCATTGTTTTCGTCTCAGTTCTGTTGCTTTTTTCACAGCTTTTTTCCAGAAGCTTTTGGACTGGGGTAAAGCCAAACTGGAGAAAATGTGCTCGGTTCAGGTGGGAGTTAAGGGGTTAAACGCCCCAGTTGAATGTTTGACGGCGTTCCTCCCTGTATGTGGCCTTCTCCACCGTGTACGCTTCAACATGCGGCCCTCGGTGAAAACGATCTGGACTCCCCGACTGTTGTCTGAACCCACTGTGCCCACTCCAGTCACACTAATCTGTTCAGAAGGACACGCACCATAAACATCTGCTAGTTCACTGTGCAAAGCGTCTGGTGTTGCTCCTGACTCTGTCCCACAGCGACCGGGCGTCAGAGGAAACCCTGTGGGCGGGACCTGCTGGGATTCTAATGGGGCTCAGACAAAGACCCACAGGGACGGAGGACTTTGCTCTGCCTTAGATGTGCTGGACCTGAACTGCAGCGATCGTCCGGCCCATCGGCTCAGACATGGGACGTCCAAACTGAAGCACGTCAGCACGAAGAGATGTGACCAGAAAGTTGACTTTGTAGAAGTTAGAAGGAGAATTGACGAGATTGTGTGCATTTTGTTTCATATGGAAGTTAAGTAGGGCCTCAAAATGTGGACAATATACTGTGGATGGATCAGCCCACAGTGGAATAGTTTGGGCGGAACACACAACGTCATGTGTGGAGGAAAAATGGAACAGCCCCAACATCAAAACCCTCTCCTCACCGTGAAGATGGAGACAATGTTCTATCACCAACAGAAAAATGAAATCACAAGTTTATCAAGACATTTGGAGAAAAAACGTTCAAAACAGTGTGGAATAAGTAAGTGAACCCCTGTATTAAAGCTTCATGCACACCAAGACTTATGTTTTCAGAAACTTTCCTTGTAAGCCCGAAGCAGCTCAGTAAATGTGCGCGTCCTGTTATGGTAAACATTGAGACTATATTAAAGGAAAACCGGAGAGAAGTTGTCATGAATCAAGCGTGCAGGTTTATTTGACATATGCATATGGAGAGACATTCTGCACAGGTTGTACAAAGATGCTCAGTCATGTCAGTCATGTCAGTCCAGAGCCAGGACATGGTGTTTATACAGACAGACTGTATAAGATTATACAATCAGAGTAAACCAATGGTGTAACTAATGATGTAATGGCCAAAGTAGTCTTACATTGTTGAGATGAAAATGTCAATGTCAATGTCAACTTTATTTGTATAGCACGTTTACAACAACACTAGGTGCCCAAAGTGCTTCACATACAGGTACACAATATAAAATAACAGTACAAAGCAACAAGAGAAGCACACACAATAGAGTCATAATACAGCTCAGCTTGAATTGAACGCCAACGCAAACAGATGTGTTTTAAGGGCAGTCTTAAAGGTTTCTATGGTTGGAGCAGCTCTGACGTTTAGGGGGAGACTGTTCCACTAAACGCTCGATCTCCTCGCGTCTTTAAACGGGATCTGGGTACGTTCAGAGACAGCTGGTTCGCAGACCGTCCTGATCTGACTGGGGCATAAACAGACAAAAGCTCAGAGAGATGCTCAGGAGCAGATCCATGAAGACATTTAAACACAAGCATCAAGATCTTAAAGTCAATTCTATAGCTGACGGGCAGCCAATGTAGGGAGGCCAGCACAGGAGTGATATGTTCCCGCCGCCTTGTCCCTGTCAGTAAGCGTGCAGCAGCGTTCTGGACTTGTTGTAGGCGGTTGAGTGAGGATTTGTCCAGCCCACAATAGAGCGAGTTACAATAGTCAAGATGCGACGATATAGACATATGAATAACTCGTTCAAAATCGCTGTGCGGAAGATAGACTTATCTATCTATCATGCAAAGATGAAATGCACAGATGCAGCAGATACATAAGGAGCCATGGACAAGGGCGACTCTATAGATTAGATGACTGTTTATCCAAAGAACAAATGAAGTTATCTAGAAGGAACAAATGAGGTAATGCTCACTGAATATAGGTCACTGTATGTAATGGTCCATAAAGCACATGTGACATGATGAGAGGAAAACAGTTAATGGTTCAGATTTCCCGAACGCCAGAAGCTGTGCATGCGGACCAGGTCGTCGTGGCACCCGGCCTCGACTGCCACCCAGTCCTCTTGGCACCCGACCCCTATGGATCCCTCTGCGGGTGGTCAGTCCACAGGAGGGCGGGCCCAAGCCGTCTCTTCGGGCTGTGCCCGGCCGGGCCCCGTGGGCAAAGGCCCGGCCACCAGGCGCTCGAGTTCGAGCCCCAACCCCAGGCCTGGCTCCAGGGTCTGACCCGTCACCTCGGACCTGTTTGCCATAGGAGACCCTACCATGTCCTAGTGGGACAAGGCCTCGTGGAAGGCCCAGGACACGCTGGTGGGACTATGTCTCCGAGCTGGCCTGGTGTCGCCTCGGGGTCAGAACAGCTGGAGGAGGTGTGTGTGGATCGGGAAGTCTGGGCATCTCTGCTGAGACGCTGCCCCCGCGACCCGGCCACAGATAAAGCGGAAGAAAGTGGATGGATGGATGGTTCAGATTTCTATAACAGTCCACATGGGTCGACTCAGGTTTGTGAAAACGGCGCAATTCATCTTCCAGGCCTGTGTGAGGCGCTGTGACGCCAACACATATAATAGAACCAGATGTAGAGGCGCATGTGGTGAAAATGAAACGGATTGAAGGATTTAGGATCTACAGACGAGGACGAGACGAGGAGGAGAGTTTATTCTTCAAACCTGTCAGTGACTTTTACTCAGTCCAAACACACAGACTGACTCGTGTGTTTCTCCTCGTCACCTGTGGCTTGTGGACGGCAGTGGAGCAAAGAGGGGCGGAGTCAAACCATCACAGATCCATGAGGAAAGCTCAGTATCAGGTCAGTAGATTATGGATCACAGACTCTGGAGCTGTGATGTCATTGCCAATAGAAATGTGATCAAATGTAGATGTTTGGGTGATTTTCATACGTGAGAAATGTGAGGAAAAAAAAGAGTAAATCTCAGTCAGATGTTCGACTTCAGTGATTTTGCGATACAGATATTTGTTATACATCGCGCTGCCCTAATGTACACGTTATTGCAGCTGTAAAACGGCTCGACCTCTGTATCTAGTGCAGTCGTTTCCATTTCCATAACTTTGAGAAGTTGTTAATGTGCGGTATAATCTCCTCGTCCGCCTCCGTGCTCAAACCGGGCGAGCTCCAGCGTCCGGCCGCTCATTCTGAGACCCTGGTCCGCGGGGCATTAATATTGGATGAGCCGGGACTTTTCACTGGAGGCCGATCGGAGTAAGGGCTCATTTTAATTACTGTCGTATCATTACCGTTGCTTTTATGCAGCCGGTGGGAGCCACGGAACAGAGGACACGGGGGAGGAGGCGGCGAACGCAACATGTTTATGGATATAATGGCACAAGGCGATTATTTTTTTATTGTAAGCCTCTTAATGGAAATTTAAATGCAACTTATTCTAGTTTAAGGTCTGAATAACAGTCAGAAAGCAACAGGGCGGCTCCATATGAGAGAAGACTTTATGGTAATGATATTATTGCGGTTTTTCAACAGAGCGCTGCAATAAATCTAAAGGGAAATCATGTCAAAACAAGGCTAACAGGGAATTAAATTGATAGCTAAAACGGTACTATTGCACATTTTTACGTTAGGAGCCAATCCTGGAAAAAATAATGTATCAACTGCGATCAGACCCAGACGTACATGTAGGGAAATGAAAATTGACCAGAGTTTACGGAAGGCCAGGCTAGACAGAGAGAGACAGAGACAGAGACAGGTCTTTGAACTAAACACAACACGAATGACAGCTGTTTTATCATGTGCTGCATATTTTTCATGAATAAACTACTTGAATATAAATTGTTGCAGTGAAAATTTTGTTGGTCTTTATCACAGTCAGAGGCGTAGCTTGACATTAGGCATTAGGCAAGGCCCCCGAGCCAGCAGGGCCCCCCAGATTTGACAGAAGCGACCAAGAGAATACAGCCACTGAGAGAGTGAGAGCGAGTGCAGCGTGCTGGGAATAAACCGACACAGCTCCGTTCTGGTTCTGGCAGCAAAAAGAAGAGAAAAGGAGGAGAAAGAGGAAGGAGAGCATGGCAGAGTGTAATTAGTTACTGGAGCTGTGTGTCTCTGAAGTTGAAGTGCTTTCTTTTAGTAGCCTTCATTGTTTGCCTTCAAATATCAACAAGCGATTTGTGGCGTGTTGCGATATTACAGATGTTGCACTGACGATACATTATGCAGCCCTGACCAAACAACATTTCCTGTTATTCAAAGTTCTCCTCCTCCTTTTGTCATTTTTTGCAGGATTTTTGTCTTTTTTTCCTGGATTTTTGTCTTTTTTTCCTGGATTTTTGCCTTTTTTTCCTGGATTTTTGTCTTTTTTTCCTGGATTTTTGCCTTTTTTTCCTGGATTTTTGTCTTTTTTTTCCTGGATTTTTGTCTTTTTTTTGTTGGGTTTTTGTCTCTTTTTTTTGCTGGATTTTTGTCTTTTTTTCCTGGATTTTTGTCTTTTTTTCCTGGATTTTTTTCTTTTTTTCCTGGATTTTTTACCTTTTTTTGCTGGATTTTTGTCTTTTTTTCTGGATTTTTGTCATTTTTTGCTGGATTTTTGTCTTTTTTTCCTGGATTTTTTACTTTTTTTTGCTGGATTTTTGTCTTTTTTTCCTGGATTTTTTCTTTTTTTTTTGCTGGATTTTTGTCTTTTTTTCCTGGATTTTTGACTTTTTTTCCTGGATTTTTGTCTTTTTTTCCTGGATTTTTGTCCTTTTTTTGCAGGATTTTTGCCTTTTTTTTGTTGGATTTTTGCATTTTTTTTTCTGGATTTTTGCTTTTTTTGCTGGATTTTTGTCATTTTTTCCTGGATTTTTTACCTTTTTTTGCTGGATTTTTGTCTTTTTTTCCTGGATTTTTGCTTTTTTTTCTGGATTTTAGCTTTTTTTTCTGGATTTTTGTCTTTTTTTCCTGGATTTTTGTCTTTTTTTCCTGGATTTTTGTCCTTTTTTTGCAGGATTTTTGCCTTTTTTTTGTTGGATTTTTGCATTTTTTTTTCTGGATTTTTGCTTTTTTTGCTGGATTTTTGTCATTTTTTCCTGGATTTTTTACCTTTTTTTGCTGGATTTTTGTCTTTTTTTCCTGGATTTTTGCTTTTTTTTCTGGATTTTAGCTTTTTTTTCTGGATTTTTGTCATTTTTTGCTGGATTTTTGTCTTTTTTTCCTGGATTTTTTACTTTTTTTTGCTGGATTTTTGTCTTTTTTTCCTGGAATTTTTGTCTTTTTTTGTTGGAATTTTTGTATTTTTTTGCTGGAATTTTTGTCTTTATTTCCTGGATTTTTGTCCATTTTTTCCTGGATTTTTTCTTTCTTTTTTTGCTGGATTTTTGTCCTTTTTTGCTGTATTTTTGTCCTTTTTTGCTGGATTATTGCCTTTCTTGTTGGATAGTTCTCCTCCTCCAGTCCTTCGTTCTCGGCCTCCTCCTCCTCCTTCACTGCCTCTCCATCTTCATCTGTGCTCGGCTCCTTTAAGCCACACAATCCTCCACAAAAGAAGACTCTCTCGTCCTTTCCCCTCTGTCTCTCTCCCGAGGCTGAGCCGGATGGTCGCGGGGTGTTAGTAGATAAATACCTCGCTGTGCCCTGTCACTCTGGCCTCATTAAAAGCACATTAGCCCCCTCGACGTCCCGAGACACTGTCAGCAGAGAAGAGACACAAACAGAGACGAGCGGAGGAGGGAAGTCACTGAACTCGGCGAAGGGCGGACGACAAAATATGCTGCATTTCGCAACCAATTCTTGTCATTTCAGGGAACGAGTCGCCTTCAAACTACGACGAGTACGAATCATACTGTATAAAGCCTGACACCGCAGTGAACCTACTGTGCTCAGTTTTGTCTGAGTTTAGTTGGAGAAAGAACTTTCCATCCACAAACTGCGGGTTATTTGCTGCCCCAATGGAAGCATGTACAAGTTGAATAACAGGGGTCCCAAGCTTGACCCCTGGGGGACTCCACAGGGCATGGCAATTTTGTCTGAGACACTGAGGCTGTATCCGAATGTCCACCCTAGTCCCTAACCCCTCATTCACTACAGAGGCCCGCACTATATAGTCGACTATATAGTCACCGATTCTGTTGGCGATTCGGACACAAGCCACTACTTTCTCCGCGCTGCGTGACGTCACGCGCGCTGCGGCTGCAGATATGTTTTTTTTTTTTAAATTTTATTTGAATTTATTTATTGAATTTATTAATTAATTTGTTTATTTATTTATTACAAACGTTTATTTTATGAAAGAGAACGACTGTTTTGGCACTTTTACAGGCGTTACCATCATCACAAAAAAGTAAAAAAAAAAAAAAGTCACCCCAGCGTGAGCTCAGAGACGCCGAAAGTCGGTCAGAGCCCGGTGTCCGAAGCGCCAGCAGATTGAGTGACGACATCTGCTAAAAGTTCGCGAAACTCCGGGAATAAAGTATTTCTACGATAAAGACCAAC
This sequence comes from Gobius niger, assembly GCF_951799975.1. Lineage (NCBI taxonomy): Eukaryota > Metazoa > Chordata > Actinopteri > Gobiiformes > Gobiidae > Gobius > Gobius niger. The sequence continues at coordinate 30,011,847 of NC_136865.1, read as the reverse complement.
CAGACTCATGAGACAGTGGAATATTTATAGATAAGTACGAGTCAGATACGCTTTTACTTCACATGGATTTTACGTGAATGGCTTGGATTATTCGAGAGGAAGCTGTCGGTCATTTAACAGCTCAAGCTAAAGGTTAGCAGCTAACGTTAGCATCTTTTCACCGTAACCGTTTATATTTTGGTCGTTTATTCATGAGAAATACGCAACACTCGACTGAAACAGCTGATTTACTTCAGTCGTGTTGTTTAGTTCACAGACCTGTCTCTGTCAGGCTCTTCTCCGACTCTCGCAATGCATTGTGGACTATACTGACCCGTTTAGTGACCATCGATGCTCACTACTTTTCCAGATGCATTGTGGGAAATTTCGAGTGCACTACTTTTTTCTCTCTGGACATTCGGACACCCCTACAAAATGGCGTGAGCACTATAGAGTCACTATATAGTCACTATATAGTCACTATATAGGGAATAGTCTGGACATTCGGATACAGCCTGAGACATTATAAAGAGATTTGGCCTCATTCATGAACATCTTCTTTAAAAAAAACTTCTTAAAATCCATACTTACAAAAGGCAGTGTGAGGGAAGTTGGGAAACGTTTATCTTTATCAAATAACGTTCATACTGTGCATTAATGCTATTTATAAGTAGTAAAATTAAAAGGTTTTAGCCGTGTGGTACTTTACTTGCCAAAACTGTAAGTGATATTACCTTATTTCGGGAAAAAATATATATATTTACATGTTTTCTGGAATATACAAACATATATGACTTACAGTGCAGGCAGAAATGGAGATTTTTTGTTTGTTTGTAAGACTCCTCTTGACTGTTCTTAGGGTTTGTTCTTACAGAGGAACGTTTTCAGTGAAGAACATGGGGCCATGGGCCAGTTTGTTCAAGGGATAAAAATTGACCTCCGATATCAGCTCGACTATCTGGAGTTTAAAAACTTCCTCCCCCTACATGTTCCAGCCATGTCCTCAGACAGGGGTAGGAGAGTTTGCTTGGTTGCTGATTTTCTTCATTGTAAAAAGACCAAGGGCCGGACCTGCCAATTTTAGCCCAATGTAAAGCACCGTTTTCTACAAATGCCAGCGTTGTATGTACACGATTAGGGCGACCATTAAACGATAGTCTGGTATCTAAATGTAGTTACCGGGGGAAATAAAAATACTGTTTTGATGTTGTTGGTCAAGGGACAGCATTAAAGGAAGTGACTTGGTTATTTTCCCCGATTTTTTATTACAATATTTTCTATATTTCCCCATTTATGTTTGTCCCATTTCTTCACTTAATTTTTCCTTATTTTGAGCCACATTTCCCCCCAAATTATTCCCCATTTTTCACACATTTCTTGCCATTGGAGATGATTGCAAATCTTCCAAATGTTATTGTTTCGTTTTCTGTGTCTAAATGACAGATATTTTTGTATTGAAAAAAGTATCATTCAGGTTCTGTTTGAAGATTTTATGAAGAATTGACTGTATTTCACACATTTTTAGAGTATTCACAGGCATTTGATCGCTCATTTGTGTCATAATATCATCTTCAAAATCATAAAAAAACATCCTGAGGGCCACAGGTTCTAAGCAGAAGTCCTGTTCACCACAACTGCCTCTAAAATCCTGCACTGTCACTCAAAAAGGTGTTACTTTGGGTCTGAAGTGCCGTCATGCACGAGCTTAATATAGAAGCTGCAGTTACACGTGTGACCTGAGGTGGCAGTAGCGAGCATAAAATGGCCAACTTGCATCTGGTCCCTTTAAGACAACAAATTTGTTATAAACCAGTGTGATTTTTCCCTGTCGTTTTTGATACAGTAGTTTTTGCAGTTGAAAACCACTGCACTATGTTATACTTTATTACTTCACACTGTGACCTCCAGAGCCGCCTGGTCCAGAAACGAGCCCAGATCTTCCTCTGCATCTGCTGATGATTTGTCTCTCCTCTCGACCTCCTCAAGGTGACGCTGAGCAGCACAAGCTCCGACCGGTTTGTATCAATTAAAGCGTCCGCTCGGAGCATCATGGGACGCCAGGGGCTCGTTAGCGGTGAGGCCTCACAACCAGAGGGTTCACGGTTCAACTCACAGAAGACGACCTGGAAACAGCTCCATGTATGAGGGGTCTACCTGCTCTTCTCAGAGGAGCAGTTAGAAAGACCCCTTAACCCCCTTACCTCCCACCTGAACCGAGCACATTTTCTCCAGTTTGGCTTTACCCCAATCCAAAAGCTTCTGGGAAAAAGCTGTGAAACTGAGACGAAAACAATGATGGAAATGTGACAAAAAGTGAGAAAACATTGACAAAAAAGTGACAAAAAATTTAAGAAAAAATGACAAAAAAAATGACAAAAAAATGACAAAAAATTGATAAAAAATTGATAAAAATTTGACAAAAAAATGACAAAAATGTGACAAAAATGTAACAAAATATTGATAAAAAATGGATGCTAAAATGACAAAAATGTAACAAAAAATTACAAAAATGTGACAAAAATGTGATAAAAAATGGACAAAAAAATGACAAAAATGTGACAAAAATGTGATAAAAAATGGACAAAAAAATGAAAAAAATGGAAAAAAAAATGAAAAAAATGTGATTAAAAAATGAACAAAAAAATAATGATTCAAAAAATGGACGAAAAAATGACAAAAATGTGACAAAAATGTGACAAAAAAATGACAAAAAATGTGACAAAAATGTGACAAAAAAATGACAAAAATGTGATAAAAAAATGACAAAAATATCACAAAAAATTACCAAAAAAATGACAAAAATGTGACAAAAATTTGATAAAGATTTGATAAAAAATGGACAAAAAAATGACAAAAATGTAACAAAATATTGATAAAAAATTGATGCTAAAATGACAAAAATGTGACAAAAAATGACAAAAATGTGACAAAAATGTGATAAAAAATGGACAAAAAAATAATAATTCAAAAAATGGACGAAAAAATGACAAAAAATGAGTTGAATACCCAACAAAAAAATGATCGAAAAAAAATCTGATGACATGAGGAAAAAGATCCTCTCGGTTCAGGCGGGAGTTAAGAGGTTAAAGGAACAGTGATATACATACTGATCTGTTCTTACCTGAGCTTAGACGAGTTGATGTGTACCTGTCTGGTCTTTATGCGTACGCTCAGGTTCACTGTTCTCTTCATTTAACCCACTCCCCACTTCTCGGTGTTTTCTGTACGTACCTCCAGAGTCTCGCTCCTCGCCCTGCGCCTCCGGCCGCTGCTGATTGATGAAGTGAGGGATTTCCCAAGGACGGAGCTACGTTACAGACTGGGGGGGGTCTGTATGTGAGTAAACCCGGTGTGTAAAGGGAAAGTCTGTCTGTGTGTGGGTGATGTCCGACTGCGACCAGGATCTTGGTCTGAATGACCGGGGTTCAGCCTGTTTTTATCACTTCAGACTGAGAGTTTGTGCATCATTGACCTCGTTTTGTGGAAATAACAAAAACAATCCCGATCTCTTTGAGGATCAAGCAACAACGCTGAATTTCAAGTCACTGAATTTAAGCTCATTGCAACATTAGTTTTAAAGATAAGATCCAGAACGGGGCCAGGACCTTTTCCGATCACATTGCATAAGGTTTAAAAATATGTAAGTTTACTTTACTCACCTAACTTTGAGTTTCGTTTTCCTGCAGACGTTGAAAGCTAAGACTTACAAAACTCATGGAAACGGATATTTTTCCTCGTGTTATCGTCAACTTTTTTACTCTTTTTTTTTTTCATTGCTTTTTTCGTCTTCTTTTTGGTGCGTTTTGGTCACACATTTTGGTCACATTTATTGTCGCTTTTGTTATGCTAGTATATTTATCCAGAGTGTTGTTAATTTCTGGAGACATTTTGTTTTTAAAGGGGGGTATTATGCAAAATGGACTTTTTCAAGCTTTCCATCATGTTATTATGTCATTCCTTCATTAAAAACATGGCTGAAGTGTTGCCTTGGCACATTCACGTATTTTTGAGTAATCTGTAAAAACTCTGATGGCGGCCATTTTAGGGATAGGTTTGCCTGAGTCCTCCTAGGAACGCCCCCACCTCCTGGAGACGCCTCCGAGCTTTCGTCACCAGCCGAGTAACCAACCACTGCTCCGTGTCTGGTCGTGTCTGAAAGGGTCAGAGGTTCTTAAAGAGACAGAGGCCTATTTCAAGACATTCACTACAGCCATTTTGAGAGAGCAATTTTATACAAGGCAGTTATTCTAATTTACTGCATTTACAGACCAGCAGAAGGTTTGTCATCATTGTAGTGTGATATAGACTGATGCTATGTGATTGAAAAAAACAAAATACCCCGTCTTTAAAGATACTCATTTCGAGTCACTGTATTCCAGTACAGTTACTCCTTCCTTTGAGAATATTTTAAATACTGTTACTTTCCTAAAATAAAGGGCACACATTGTGGTTCTCAGTCACTGGATTTAGTCATCAAGAAAAGATCCAGAACGGGGCCCTTAACCCCTGCCTTCACTAAGGGCATTTTCTCCAGTTCGGCTTCACCCAAATCTAATCGCTCACAGCTTATTGGCCAGAGTGACGCCTCATTTGAAAGCTAGGACCTACAAAACTCATCGAAATTGATTTATTTCCTTGCATTATCGTCAACTTTTTTGACTTTTCTTTCTTTGCTTTTTTGTCACATTTTTATTACTCTTTTGTGATGTTGTTTTTGTTGCAATTTCATCAGCTTTTTGTTTTGCGTTTTGGACATTTTGGTCACTTTTTCATCGCATTTTTGTCTCGTTTTGTGTCGTTTTTGTCGCCATTTTGATGCTTTTTTCAAGAAGCTTTGGGTAATGCCAAATTGGAGAAAATGTGGTTACGGCGGGGGCTAAGGGGTTAAAGACGGGACATCACACCAATACATAGACAGTCCCACAATCCACAGGTGCTAAAGGCAGAGCTTAAAGGGATATTTCAGGATTTTTGACACAGGGCCTCATTTCCTTGTTATCCAGAGTGTTGTTGATCACTGAAGATGTATATATATATTTTCTAATTCATGCAGTCCTTATATTTGAAGAATTTAGTGGTGCTAGGCTAATGCTAGGCTAGTGCATGTCTATGGTAACTAGTAGCCTGCATTAAAAACCTCCAAACGTTGCCATATCTGATTTGTAGAAAGCTCCTTTGTGAATTCCACGTGTAGTAATGGCGGCCGCAGGTAAACAAGCTACTGTAGATCCGGTCACCGAGCAGATCACTCCGCCGCTGCGTAGCTACAACCAGGAAGCTGATGTTGCTCAAATATAAGTTCTTCTTAATGTAAAATTCAGTCGACACAGACATTTATTTGGTTAGTCTGGTGTTATAAGCAGGGGCGGACTGGCCATATGTCCATTCTGGAAGAGCACAGCTTTACCCAAATCTAAAAGCTAAAAAGAAAAGCATCAAAATAGCGAGAAAAAGAGGATGAAAACATGAGAAAAACACAGACAAAGAATGATAGAAAAACAACAACAAAAAAACAACATAAATATGACAAAAATGTTGCGAAGTGACGAAAAGTTTCCATCACTTTTGTAGGTTTTAGCTTTCAAATAAGGCGTTACATTGTTGATCTCCAGTCGAGAAGCTTTTAGATTTGGGTAAAGCCCAGTATAAGAAAAACAAGGTTCAAGGTTCAAGGTTCAACTTTATTAATGTCCCGAAGGAAATTATTATGCAGCAGGAGTCCACACATAATAAAGCAAAAACAAACAAAAAAAACATGGTGAGACAACAATTGTGCTTTGGTACAAAGATCATACAGTCATAGCCATCCTCAAACATGAATCTGAAAGGAATTCCGTGGAGCATGGCGTACCACAAGGTCAAAAGATTCTTGGGAAAAAAGCACCAAAAATGTGACAAAAATGTAACAAAAACTCAACAAAAATTCAACAAAAATTCAACAAAAATGTGACAAAAATTCAACAAAAATGTGACAAAAATTCAACAAAAATGTGACAAAAATGGAAAAAAAGAAAAAAAGAAAAAAAAAACATACAAAAGGTGACACAACAAAGCAACAACGTGAGGAAAAAGGTCAGTTTTGTGGGTCTTAGCTTTCAAATGAGGTGTTACACTGCCAAAAGAGGACAGAATGCATTTGGTTTAGGCGGGTGGTAAGAGCTTAAAATATGTATTTGTGGAAGTGTCACAATTACGCTAATTTGGGCCAGGCTGGTCAGAGTCCAGGGCTGTTTTTCAGTCCCAGTCTCAGGGTCACACTGTTTTTAATGCAGGCTACTAGTTACCATAGACATGCACTAGCCTAGCACCACTAAACTCTTCAAATATAAGGACTGCATGAATAAAAAAATGTTTAAAAACTCCATAAATCAACAACACTCTGGGTAACAAGGAAATGAGGTCCTATGTCAAAAATCCTGAAACATCCCTTTAAGAAAATTAAATTTGGGCGATAAAATGTGATGAAAAAGCTTTACACTTGACTTGCCGTTGGGTGGTGCTTCGTGGGCCTCCCCCCCTCCTCCTCCCTCGGCCCCTCCTGACTCCCCTGGGGGGCCGCTCTGCCGGGGGGGGGGTTGTCCCGTTCGCAGATAGGCCCGGGCTGATTAATGGCACTGAACCCCCCTTATCCATCATCGGCCCCTCCCCCCCCTCCCCCGGGCTCCCCTCTGCCCGCGGATGTGTTTTTCCCCTCGAATTTCACACCAATTAATTAGGGGTATTGACTGATGGGGCACGCGCCGTCTGGTTTACATAAAGATTAATATTGCATGAAATGGGCATAACTCAGAATTAGGAGACGAGACAAAAGAGGGACGCGGCGGGGGGGAAATGCACGGCAGAGATTCAGATCCTCGGCTCCGGGGGCTCCACCTTTTTAAGCACTGACGCCCAAACGACTCACATGAGGGTTTCAGATTCAGATCGTTTTAATGATGTATGGAAGGCTGGACGATATGTTGCAAAAGAAGCCACAATGTCGCAAAAAATCATTGGAAACACAACCTGAGAATGTGCAGAATGGAGATCGTTGGCGTGATCAGGCTCACTGGGACGTTGGCCGTTTCTCAATTCTCAGACTGCAGACTCCGTACTTGTGAACTCCTGGGTACGGACTTGCGGGTGCAGACTCGGAGAACGGACTTAAGGAGTTCACGAGTGTGGACTCGGCTTTTTCAGCGTTTGGAACGAGTGAAATCGATGACATCACAGTAAGTAGCTCCTGAACACAGGGCTGTGAGCTTTTATAACATTAAATCACCTCATATGCAATAAACAAAAATAAATGTTTACATTTTATATATTTCACATTATGTTTTACAATTACAGCCTATAAATAAGGCGTTATGTGGAAAGTCATTAAAAAATCTAATGTGCAAACTGAAACAATAATAAAAAACAAATAGGTCAAATATGAACTTGTTTGGGGGTTGCAAATTATTCTGAAAAAACAAACAAACAATTTAGACTTTAAAATATGTAAGTGTTTTTGAAGTTCCCATATAAAGATGTGTCTGCAGCGCCCCCTTAATAAAATAATGTAAAAGTAAAATGCATTTGTCCTCAATGACCTGTTCATGACGTTAAGACTTTAAATGAAACTGTTGCTGATGTTGTGAGAAAATGAAAGAATGTTCAAAGTTGTTTCCACACTTCTGCTCAGAAAACCATCTTAAACAGGAGACACGTCTCTGAGGATAAAAGACTCTTAAACCGGGAACATCTCCGGGTTTATTTACATGCGCGCGATCAGCTGTAGTTCAGCTGGAGCGGCTCGGTGTGAGGAGGAGGGGCCGCTGCAGGCGGGGGCTCGCGGTGAGCCACGTGCTCAAAACGAAAACGGATTGTGGGAAATATAGCTGGCGGAGACGCACAATCTACTCTGATGCATCCTCGGTAAAACGGGCGGAGCAAGTTCTCATCCGGGGATTTACAGCGAACTTGCTGAGAAGCGAACTTTGAATTGGAACAGGACTTGGGCCGCGCGTGATGACGTTTCACAAGTCCACGAGCACAGAAGTCCAAACAAGTACACAGATTGAGAAACGGCCATTGTTTTGCTGTTTGACCAGGACTGTATGGAAGCCCATTTCCGCCATGTTAAAAAACAAAAGCCCAACGGGAAATCAAAATTACGAGATTTAAACTCATACTACGAGTTTAAATCTCGAAATTTCGAGTTTAAATCTCAAAAGTGGTGGAGGGAGGGGTCGATGGCACAGACTGGTTGCCTCTCTTCTGTCAGTCTACCCGAGGGCAGCTGTGATTTTAATAGTAGTTTACCACCACCAAGTATGGAGTGAATGAATAATGTCATGTAAAGTGTCTTTTGAGTGTCCAGAAGTGCGCGATATAAAACCAATGCATTATTATTATTGTTTCAGGAAATAATATTGACTTACAGAGCTTGAAGAGTGTGTGCTAAGGTACAGAAGAGTGCATTGGTTTGGTAACCTGACTGTCAAATATAAGATACAGATTGTCAGACTCGTAAAATCATCGGGATGTCGACTCCTCTGACCTCCGGCAGGACATTTTTGAGCAGCTCACATTGACAGACTCACAGAATCTTAGCTGATCCTTCTGCGCTGCTGTCAGGACGAGCTGCTGGAAGGAGGTTTAGAAATACTCTCTGTGCCGCACTCCATCACATTCACAAGAACAACTCATGTGCCTGTGGTGAGTTTATTACTGTAATGTCCTGTTTGGTTATGTCTTTGTATTTATGTTTGTAACTGACTCTCCTCCAAGTCAAAGTTCTCCCTCGAGAGACAAAATAACATAAATAACAAATAATATTCAAAGGTGTGGAGTCGTGAACCCTCCACACGACGAGGCCCAATTCTCTGTGACTCGGGAAAAGTCACCGCGACAGGAAGTGACAGCAACATCGGGTAAAAGAGCTCAGAGATGGAGCATATTTAAAGTCTGTCTGTCCTCAGCAAACACACACAAAGAAAAGTGAGCGCGACAGGAAGTGACAGCAACATCGGGCAAAAGAGCTCAGAGATGGAGCATATTTAAAGTCTGTCTGTCCTCAGCAAACACACACAAAGAAAAGTCACCGCGACAGGAAGTGACAGCAACATCGGGCAAAAGAGCTCAGAGATGGAGCATATTTAAAGTCTGTCTGTCCTCAGCAAACACACACAAAGAAAAGTGAGCGCGAAAGTCCTGAACAAACAGAGATAGACGAGCGTCCGGTTAATGCACTGGTGCGGAGCCGCTTCACGGGCGGGAAAGAGTTAAACAAACCACGACTGTTTGGTTTGGAAACGGCCGAGTAAACCGGAGGGACGTGGCCTCAGGAGCAGATGTTTGTGTCGGTGCAGCTGAGCAGAGGATGGGACGGTTCAGCGGCATTTTGAGTTTGAAACAAGAAAACGTTTGGAAGGTAGAGTATGAATGAGCCTTAAGTTTTCAGTTTCCATCATGCATCAGCTCTGCTCATCTGACTGAGGGGCTGTTTTTGGGATGTAGCATCTTGACAGTGGAGGTAGTTTTGTATGATACATACTAGGGGTGAAACGATATGTTTTTTGACCGATACGATACGCATCGATTTGAGGCCAATTCGATATAAAACGATATATCATTTTTTTTGGACCGATACGATTCGAGCGATACAGTGGATTTTCGATACGATATTCGATCCTTTTAACATTGGATTTTCAGCAAGTTAAGCAATAATTATAACAAGTAACTGAACATAAATACAACAGAAAATTCACTTCAGATTTGCTGATTGTTGAATCAAACAACAGTGGACAAAATACACTCACAAAAGTGCAATAAACAGCTGAGATAAAGAGCTGTATTTATATTTTAGTTACAGCATAATCTTCAGTGTATTTTCAGTTAGAGCCAGTGCTGGTGGGACCTTTAACCTTAAGACCTCTCTTCTTTTGGCTTTACATCTTCTTGAGTGAAGCCCCCACATACAGCTTATACAGCCTGTCAGTGAGTGGGACAGGACAAATAAAGGGCCGCTGTCACATGACAAGTACAAAGCTACCTGGGTGTCACTGCATGATTCTGACCGTCACGTCTCACACACAGACACTGTCGTGTATATATTTTGGACTCTGAACGTAGAGCGCCTCATCCTCTCGCTACAACCTCTGTGAACAACAATGCTAACAAAAGACAACACGAGCAGCATCGCCAGAGCCAAAAGCAACAACACCAGCTCTTACCAGACTGCATTTGACTTGGCATTTATACAGTCGACCACCAGCGACCAGTTGTCTGATGATTATCATCTTTCTTGCAAAAATCCTTGATGAACGCGCACAACGTGCTTCTGTCATTGTTGCTCCTGACGTAACTCCCCTGCGGCCACTGCAGGCGCTCCATGATGACGCAACGTCACCAAAAACGGGTTAAAAGTTGAATAAAGTAAGCGCCGATCGATGTAGCGGATCGAAGACATAACATATCGATACATCGATTAAATTGATGAATCGTTACAGCCCTAATACACACCAGAAAGAGGTCTTCAAGATGGCGGCCACACCTGCAGAAGTAAGTAAGTGCTTTATAGCTTTATAGGGCTTTGTACTTTACGTTCAGGTGTTGGCTTCGTCCTGAGCAGCAGGTTTTTACTGCCTTCAGTCTCCTCTGAAACGCCTCCTGGGTTTGTCCCTGTTTCAGAGCATGGTGTCCTGCACTGATCAGCTCCTCCTTCTTCTTCCACCTGCACAGCTCCCTCCGCTCCACAACAGTCTTTCCCCGTCTTCTGGGAAGAGCTCAGCAGACGATTATAATCCGTGTTATTCTCCAGTGAACAAACATTAGCCACAACTACAGCAGGGAAAGAAGAATCATGTCTTAGCTGTGAGTCTTGCCCGGATACCTCCTTGTTCATCCTTGTTCCTCTTCAGTGTTTCAGAAGAAGACACTTTGTGGGGCTCAAATGTCTTAAGCTCATAAACTAAGTCACGTGACTGAAAGGCAAGTATAGGTATAAACTAGAGGTGGGCATAGATTAATTTTTTTAATCTAGATTAATCTAGATTATCTGAAATCTAGATTCTAGATTATCTGAAATTATTCTAGATTAATCTAGATTAAAATGTCTCGCTTGAATTCTGCCGAGGCCATTCAGAATATGTGTGCTGCCCAAATAATGACTAAAAGTAAGTCTTTGAGAACGAGTTTCTCAAGTCAGGCGGTGCGTTAGACCAGGGGCTCATCTCCTGTTTCCAAAATGCATCACAAACTGCTTGAGAACATTCTACTATGATAATTGGTGATGAAAATAATTCATGTTCAAGAAGATGCACTTGTGTTTACTAACTGTTTATTCAGTTAAACATTAACTTTGAGCTGTAGGTCGACATTAGAGGTCCTGATGAACTGTTTACAGTCAGTAGCTTTGTGTCAATCAATTTCCTGGTGACAAACTAAATCTCCTCTTCTGCCACTATGACCTGCTACAGAAAAAAGATCCGGGACTTTAATGGTGCTCTTTTCGGTGCTTTAAAAGAAAAAAGAAAAACGTTAGATAGAGGCTACTGTATATAGGCAATGTAGCCTAGGCCAATATTTTTTATTAAACTTTTTTATTACACATTTACTCTGCATTTGGACCTAATGTATTCACAACACTTAATATATGGGAGGTAAAATACAAGTATAGACCAAAATGTAAAGTGTAATATTTTTCAAAATAATCTAGTAAGTAAAGGATTAAGTGTCATAGTTTGTTAATCAGGCTGTTGGTTAGATTTGGCTGGAGCTGACACGTGTGCGCGTTCACGCCACTGTGTGCGTGTTTGCGGAACATAGACTCCACTGGAATCGGGTATTTGTGACAGTGCGAGGCTCTGTTCACAGCGTGTAGTTCCCGCGCGCACCTGTCTCACCGCGCGCGCCCGTCTCACCGCGCGCGCCCGTCTCACCGCGCGCGCCCGTCTCACCGCGCGCGCCCGTCTCACCGCGCGCACGGCTGCAGAAGGAGGCGCGGAGCGGGGCAGGTCCGACACCGCGCTCTCGTGCGGGGATTTTAGTGCTTATTTTAGCGCGGGTGATGCGACCCCGTTAGCCCGACTGTTCTCACAGAAGAAGTAAATAAACTCACTGTGGATCAGTCGTAGAACCTGCTGCTCTTCGCCTCTTTATCTGATTCTCACTCGTCTGGTCATAGCGTCCATTTGGCAAAACTTAATCCATAACAAAAGTAGCTCCAGCCTCCGCGTGGCAGTTGTTTTGGTTTCAGACGAATCACATAACAGCGAGGCTGCGCGTGAGATGCATTCATGGACCGTAAGAAGTGCGGGAAAGGCGAGGTTTTCACAAATGCGCGGAAAAACCGGACAAATAATTTGCAGTCTGATACACTTTGCTTGCGCCAGAGGCCTCAGGCCGGAATACTTTAAGCCCTGCATAAAATATCACGGTGAAAGTCATCATAGCAGAGGATAGACCCAGCTCCCAACCCAGCTTTGAGAATAGATTAACGGCGATATTTTTTTTATCGCGCGATAAGAGTCTCGCGTTAACGCAGCACGTTAACGCCGATAACGGCCCACCACTAATATAAACAAATATATAATTATCTGTTTGCTGTTGATGTTTCACAGTTTAGTTCAACACTTTTTTCCCACACGCCTTGAACCTATCGCAGACTCCATCCACAGCCCCTGAGCTTTAGGCCCCTGACTCCAAACCCACATCCACAGTCGAGCAGCGGAAAGTGTCCCACAACATTTCCTCTCGGATGCATCTGTCTCATCGCGAGCGTCAACATCTCGCCGTTCGATTAAACCCTCTCGCCGTCGTCGCCTTCAAACTCAAACGGAATCAACAGCCCTTTTCATGAAACCCATCTCGCCGTCCAAACCGCTCCACGATAACGCGCCGCGATCCACCGGAGCGCCGCGCTTTCCTCGCGCCGCATAAATCACGCCGCCTAACCATGGGGGAAATGAAACGCGTATTTTTGCATATTATGGGGTGTCACTTATTAAAATGTATGTCTGGCTGCGGCGGCGAGGGATCCGTCATGCTAATGCTCCGCCGCAGAGCCGGGGTATTATGGGATAGATTAACGGCACGGGCCTCCACGGCAACGCGCGATAAACACGAGGAGGACGTTTTGAGGAAGACGTAACGAGCGAAGCTGAAGGTAATTGGGGCTTGTTTGTCCCTCGTTTGTTTTAAAGCTTATCATGCTGCGTTCCAGGCAACTGTGTCTGGGATTTTTCCCACTTTAAAGGTGCATTATGCAACTTTTTATGTGAAAAGAAAGTTGCTGTTTGTGCGTATTTGATCTAGTGACCCGGCGGCTGTGTGAGAGGTCATCATGGCGCCTTTACTTTCCATCACTGTGGTCTCTATGACGGTCCAAGATCAACTGTTTGGAAGGTTTTCTCTGCGGACGGAGCCTCCCACCAGAAAACCTACAAAACAATTGATCCTGGAGTGTTGTAGAGATCACCGTGATGGAAAGTAAAGGCGCCATGATGACCACTCATACAGCCACCTGGTCACTACAAGGTCAAATACACACAATATGCAACTTCCAACCAAACTAACCAAAGCAACATTTTCCAAACTAGGTCCGATCACAGCGACGCCGACGGAGCAGCGTGACATGTGTTCTCAGCTCTGAGCTGTTCTGGCAGATTGTGACGGTTTAAAGTCAGTGAGTGGGAGAAAACAATGGCTCCGTGTGAGGGAGAGGAGGGAGTGGGACGACTCACGAGAATCAGGACAGAGCGGCTTCAGCTCATGTGACGCGCAAATGTAAATACTCACTTGCATGAAGTTTGCCCCACTACAGAGGGAAGGAAAAACATGAAGAGACTTTTGGAGACAGAAGATATTGGAGAAGGTTAGCGACATAGTTAGATTCCCGGACCTTGTGGGTCTTCCTGTGTGGAGAAGTGGTGGCTGTGCAACCCTCTGACCAATTTATGTCGATCTCAGGAATCTTGTTTCCACATCTGGAGATGGGTCTGCGGGTGCTGAACTGCAGTCCTCCTTACACGCCCCAGAAACATCGAAGGATGGGTCAAATGCAGAACACATTTTCCTACGGAGAGAAAAATGCTAACCTGAAAGGATGATGCAAGTTGATAATTTTTATACTCACCACTGCCACCTCAGGTCTTACGCGTAACTGCAGGTCCTATGTTAAGCTCGTGCATGACGGCCAAGGGGAAAGGAACACGCTTCTGTGTGGTCCTCATGGAGCTGACATCACTGTAATATCTCCCCCTGGTGGCCAGGGGCGACTCCAAGAGACACTTGGGATCATTGATTCTAATGGGACTTCAAACGTCCCAAAAACGGTTTAAAACCCTGGCTCCAAAGAGTTTTTTTTTTCTAAAAATCACTATGACTCATGTGACCCATGTGACCACGCTGGGGGAGATGAAACATTTCTAACCATGGTAGTTTTTGTTTATCAATCCGAGCATTTTCAGTACATTGACTGGCTCCAGAGCCTGTCAATCAAGCTCTGGAGCTCTGTGGAGGCTCCGCCCACCCCGTGAGTGCAGGGCTTCCTTTTTAAAGAGGGGGTATTATGCTTTTTTCAGTCCCATAGCACCAGTCTATATCACACTACAATGATGACCAAACCTTCTGCTGGTCTGTAAATGCAGTAAATTAGAATAACTGCCTTGTATAAAATGGTTCTCTCAAAATGGCTGTAGTGAATGTCTTGAAATCGGCCTCTGTCTCTTTAAGAACCTCTGAGCCTTTAGACACGCCCCCTCCACACACTGTCTGTGGCATCAGTGGGGAGGGGGTTCTGCTGAGGAGCAGTGGTTGGTTACTCGGCTGGTGACGAAAGCTCGGAGGCGTCTCCAGGAGGTGGGGGCGTTCCTAGGAGGACTCAGGCAAACCTATCCCTAAAATGGCCGCCATCAGAGTTTTTACAGATTACTCAGAAACACGTGAATGTGCCAAGGCAACACTTCCGGCATGTTTACTTACTTAACTTAGGAAGTGAAACTGCTGGATATTTTCTTTCCACTGTTTTAGATCAATATTGTATTTATATAAGTGTGAGAAAGACGATGATTATTACCAAATATCTGTAAAAACAAACCTGCTCTTGAACAGAAAGAGTCGAGGTAAAAGTAAAGCCTCCTGTTTCCTGACGAGTCCAAACGAGATTCAGAACTGAGACACGAGTTTAAGCGTTTTGTCTGATTTTCATGGGTCAGAAACGAGTTATTTGTTTCCCCGTCATCATCCTCACACTCGAGCGTCCTGTTTGGAGGATAATCAGAAGTGTTGTCATGTCTTTTAAAGTGTCTCGCCCTCTTCGACCTTTTCACACAAATGTCTCAACAGCCTTTTCAGTCTCTCAGCGTCCACTTAGAGAATTATAAAAGATGTTGATTTTATTGAGGAGCGGACAAGCGCGACCCCGTCTGACCCCAATCAGCACCCGTAGTTTCCACGTCTCACTTCCTGCTTGTGTTTTCTGTAAAGTTTAGTTTCTGGAACTCGCTGTGACACGTTCTCAGTCTCATTAACCCCTCGGTCACACCAGTGGAAACGTCGCCAATTATGGAAAAGCAGCAAATCCCCAAATGAAAACACCTATTGTAGATTAAAGCGGCCAGAAACAAAGTGATTAGGTTTTGTTTTTGAACGTCAGGACTTGGGAATAGAACTTAATACTCGCTTTGAGTTTGAGAGAAATATACAGTCGACTATTTAAAACATAAGAGCCAGGTGAGGGAAGGAGCACAGCTTAGAGCAGCTTTAACCTCTTAACTCCCGCCTGAACCGAGAGGATCTTTTTCCTCACGTCATCAGACGGTCACCGACTCCTAAAACAGAGAGAGGTTTATCCCGTGTTGTGTTTTTAACCCCTTAACTCCCACCTGAACCGAGCACATTTTCTCCAGTTTGGCTTTACCCCAGTCCAAAAGCTTCTGGAAAAAAGCTGTGAAAATAGAAACAAAACTGAGACGAAAACAATGATGGAAATGTGACAAAAAAGTGATGAAAAATTTATGAAAAAGTAGCAAATATGTCGAAAAAAATTGACCAATAATGTGCCAAAAAATGACAAAAATGTGACAAAAAAACATAAAACATTTGATAAAAAATTTGATACAAAATTGATGAAAAAATGTCAAAAATGTGACAAAAAATGACAAAAATGTGATAAAAAATGACAAAAAATGACAAAAATGTGATAAAAAATGTGACAAAAAATGACAAAAATGTGATAAAAAATGTAAAAAAAAACAAAAATGTGACAAAAATGTGAAAAAAAATGACAAAAATGTGATTAAAATTTGACAAAAAAAAGAGAAAAATGTGACAAAAATGTGACAAAAAATGACAAAAATGTGATAAAAAATGACAAAAATGTGACAAAAAATGACAAAAATGTGATAAAAAATGACAAAAAAGGACAAAAATGTGATAAAAAAATGACGAAAATGTGATTAAAATTTGACCAAAAAAAAGACAAAAATGTGACAAAAATTTGATTAAAATTTGACCAAAAAATTACAAAAAATTGATTAAAAAAAAATGTCAAAAAATGACAAAAATGTGATAAAAAATTTACAAAAAATTACAAAAAAAATTACAAAAATGTGACAAAAATGAGTTGAATACCAAACCAAAAAAAATGCTGGAAAAAAAACGTGATGACGTGAGGAAAAAGATCCTCTCGGTTCAGGCTTTAAGAGTTAAGAGGTTAAACAAGAGTAACTGCAGTAAAACGTTGACTCAGAAAGTTTATCTCTAACAAACGGAGAAAACACATTCACTGCCAACATTTACCCGAGCGTGAGAAACTTTCCTGCTGAGGTGAAGCTTTTCTGTCACGCCGCGTTAGAAACGTCCAACCGTTTAAACCAAACTGAATCAGAGTTTTATCACAATTATGGAGATTTGTGTTTGTCGTGCTCTGCAGATTCAGCGGAGTTTGGATCAGAGCTGTCGGTCAGAGACGAGAAGAGCTTTGCTTTTCTACAACAAATAACTGTTATCTCTACAACTGCCACACTGCTCCATCACTGTGAGGTTCTTCTACAGAGGGACTATAGAGAGCATCCTGACCATCACTGTGAGGTTCTTCTACAGAGGGACTATAGAGAGCACCCTGACCATCACTGTGTGGTTCTTCTACAGAGGGACTATAGAGAGCATCCTGACCATCACTGTGAGGTTCTTCTACAGAGGGACTATAGAGAGCATCCTGACCATCACTGTGAGGTTCTTCTACAGAGGGACTATAGAGAGCACCCTGACCATCACTGTGAGGTTCTTCTACAGAGGGACTATAGAGAGCATCCTGACCATCACTGTGAGGTTCTTCTACAGAGAGACTATAGAGAGCATCCTGTCCAGCTCCATCACTGTGAGGTTCTTCTACAGAGGGACTATAGAGAGCACCCTGACCATCACTGTGTGGTTCTTCTACAGAGGGACTATAGAGAGCATCCTGAGCCAGCTCCATCACTGTGAGGTTCTTCTACAGAGGGACTATAAAGAGCATCCTGATCAGCTCCATCACTGCCTCCTGTCGCAGGAGCCTCCAGGGCACAGTGAGAGCAGCGGAGCAGATCTGTGGAGCCCCTCTTTCCTCTATTAAGGACATGTCTCCACCCGATTCACCCATCACTCAGTCTCTTAAAGGAAATGCCTTCAGGGAGGAGACTGAGAGCCTCACATGTGTGTAGCAGGGTGTCTTTAAATTATAGAAATGTAAAGTTGACTGAAATTTCAGATTTAATCGACTACATTTGCATAAAATATTTGCCAAAAACTAAAAAGAATTATTTGACTAAAACTGATTTAAAACATTGTGAGAGTGAACAGTGCTGCCGGTTTGACCTGTTCACTCACTGACCTGTAGAGGGAGCTGTTTCCCTGCACTGAGCCACATCAAAGTGACTGCATGAGCTCATGTTTCAGTAATGATTAAAACCAAAACACTTCAGTCCAGTCGTGTTCCTGATGTCCTGATCATGATGATGTTCTGTTCTTATAGCCGGGCCTCGGTGTCGCTTTCGTTCCTGACGGTTTTGTCACGAGGTGTTGCTGCGACGAGTCTGGTCGGCTGATTTAACCCCTTAACTCACACCTGAACATAGCACATTTTCTCCAGTTTGGCTCTGCCCCAGTCTAAAAGCTTCTGGAAAAAAGCTGTGAAAATAGCAACAAAACTGAGACAAATGGAAATGTGACAAAAAAGTGACGAAAAATTGATGAAAAAGTGGCAAAAATGTCACAAGAAATTGACAAAAAATTGACCAAAAAAATGAGAAAAATGTGACAAAAATGACAAAAAAAGGACAAAAATGTGATAAAAATTGGACAAAAAATTGACGAAAAAATGACAAAAATGTGACAAAAAAATTGCACAAAAATTACAAAAATGAGTTGAATACCCAACAAAAAAATGATGGAAAAAGTTGTAGCCGAAACTGTCAGGTACGAAATCAACATAAACGTGTGGCTATAAGAACATGAGGAAAAAATGTGTTGCAAGACGGGATTTTTTGGGATCTTTTTGGGTGAGCTTTTTGGGGGTTTAAAAGCTCAATAAATCAGGTTAGGAATTGGATATTACAAAATCCCTCTGAAAAAAAAACGTCTAAATCTAGTTAAGCCCAAGACAGTCTGGAGTCTGTAGGACCGGCTATATGGTGAGTGGAACGCTCTTCATGCCGGGCGACTCACAGAAAGGACAAATACCATCGTTTATTATATCGTCACCTCCTGGATCCTTCAGGACACGTGGATGTAAAATATGTCAATACTTATTTGGTCTTATTGGGTCTCATGCATGTAAACAAGCCACACCATGTAGCAACATTGTAGCCTTGGGTTGATTTCATCCGTCGTCCCCCATGCGCACTCACACACACTCTCGTTCATCCTGGCCTATTGTACATGTTTTTAGTGGTAGGGGAAACCGGAGTACCTGGAGGAAACCTACGCAGACACGGGGAGAACATGCAAACTCTACACAGAAAGGCCCCGTCCAGGTGGGAATCGAACCTGGACCCTCTAGCTGTGAATTACGAGCGCTAACCGCTGCACCACCGTGCCGCCAGTAAGTTACTATGATAGCCACAGCCGCCCTGGGGCAGACTGACCATTTACCACATGGCTATAATATGCTGTTTATATGAACATGTGTGGAATTCTTTCCTTTTTTAAATTTACACTGCCCCCTAGTGGCTGGAGTGAGCAAACTGGTTATTTAGGGTGTGTTCAGACCTGCACTGTTTGGTCCACTTTGAACGGATCAGGGTTCGTTTTGAACGCTGCGCCGGATTATTTATTCAGGTGTGAAAACAACAAACGAATCCTGTTGCGGATCAAAGAACCGAGACCCACTTTTTCAGGTGGTCTCGGTCCGGCTTCCAAACGGACTCTGGTCCAGTTTGCTCCAGGTGTGAATATAAACCACTGTTGATCCGAAACAACTGCGGGAAACATCCGCCTTTTTGGACTTAACAAGCCACCGTAGCAAAGCACCGTGAGAAGAGTTATCCCTTCGCGGCTGCTAACGCTAATACTGGATGGATGCTACAAACAATGAGCCCTGGACAGACCTGGAGCCTCCTGGATATTTGGGCAGATGCACTAACACAACTGTGAGAAAAGACGCACAAAATGCTTGTTTAGTGAGAAAATGAACATCCGCGGTCGTCGCAGCGCGGTGTCAAAGTGGAAAAAACTTCGCCAAACTTAAATGAAAGCACGAGACGCATTAAAGAAAAGTGGAGGATCAAGACCAACAGTTTGTCCCGTGGACATAACGGAAACAAACAACTCAACAGACGACCCTTCATCCACACAAAACACCTCTTCCTCCAGCTGCTCCGGTGAAGCTGAGGTTAAAGGTCAGTGGTTTAGCCTCTCACGTTTCTTTTATTATCATACTTAAAAAACTCAACATCCTTAAACACTTTCAAAAAAATGTTCAAATCTGATGTAATTAGTAGTTATAAGGCACTAGCGCAAACTCGCATATAAACTCTCCTGTGTACACTATATTTTGTCTTTACATTACATTATTGATTGATGTGTGACTTGTGCGAATTCATTTTGTAACTAATTGATACAGAAACATAATCATTTGTCCTCATCTTGCAGATGGTAAAACTGCTGTAGACTCTAAGTTGCTATAAGTTGCAATAGGGTTTGGCTTTAGATAAGAGTTTCACTTCAGCCAAAACCCTTTTCAGTCATTGTTTCTGTGTTTTCATGTTTTATAGTAAATCGTGTCTGTGTGAAGATACTGACTGAAATAAACTAAACTAAACTAATAGTAAGCGTCAAATTTTCATTTTATTTCATTTGTTGTGGTCCTTGCTGTCCAATGGGAGCCTCGATCGTCACACACGTGTATGTGTTTACAAAATATAGCTCTCTTGCAAAAATTAGAGTCTGAATACGAACTGCACCAAACGAAAAAAAAAAAAGTCCGCTTCTGATCCGGAACAAACAGGTGGAGTAAAGGACTTTTAAAAATCCATAACTCCGCACAGGAATGGGCGAGAGACTTACCTTTTTTTGGTCTAAGATGTTTATCTTAGGTTAAGACCAAAGCAGATTTTCGCCAGTTTGTTTTCTTCTAAAAGTGTCTTTGAGATGAAACGAGACGTAAACGTGACCAAAAGCAACAAAAACACAACGAGAAATTAAAAAAAAAAGTGATCGGCCTTAGCTTTCCCATAGGCTGTGAGCTCCTGTCGAGAAGCTTTTAGGTTTGGGTAAAGCTGAACTGGAGACAATGTGCCCGATTAAGGCGGGAGGAAAAGGTCAAAATCTCCACTTGGACCACAGTGTGTAAAACCAGGAGGAGCCGCCTCTAACGCTGATGGAAACGGCGACTGTGTTTGCGTCTGAGAGCCTCTCCTGCACCTGCTCCTTCTGTCCCGCTGAAATAAACGACGGGACGCGGCGCCGATCTGATCTGAGCCACGCGAGTCCCCAGTCAAATTAAACTGTTTACTATGGACGCATTCAAAATGGCCGCCCGCCGCAGAGGCAGGTGCATTAGGCGGCGCGTGGAGGGAGACGGGGCCGGGTGATAAATAATGGCATTAATAAAGACGGGAGTGTCGGGTCACCTTCAGATTAGCAGTAAAGATGTGAAAGGGAGAGAGAGAGTTCAGCTGAGAGGGACAGAACAAGAGGGAATGATACAAAGAAGTGTCGGGGGTTTAGAGTGGACGTGTGGGGGCTAAAAATACAACAGAACGAAGCGCTGACGCCGTAGAAGAAGAAACAACTAAATTAAGCCCTTACCTCCCACCTGAACTGAGCACATTTTCTCCAGTTTGGCTTTACCCCAATCCAAAAGCTTCTGGCAAAAAGCTGTGAAAATAGCAACAAAACTGAGACGAAAACAGAGTGAGTGAGAAAACATTGACAAAAAAGTGACAAAAAATTGATGAAAAAGTGGCAAAAATGTCACAAAAATGTCACAAGAAATTGACAAGAAATTGACAAAAAAATGACAAAAAATTGACAAAAAAATGACCAAAAAATGTGACAAAATGTGACAAAAAATATGACAAAAATGGGATAAAAATTTTACAAATAAATTACTAAAATGTGACAAAAAATGACCAAAATGTAACAAAAAAATTACAAAAAAATGATAAAAAATTGGCAAAAAAATGTGACAAAAAATTACAAAAATGTGATAAAATTTGACTTTTTTTTTTTTTTTAAATGGACAAAAAATTACAAAAAAAATACAAAAAATTGATAAAAAATTGACGAAAAAATGAAAAAAAATGGACAAAAAATGGACAAAATGAGATAAAAATTACAAAAATGTGATAAAAATTGGACAAAAAAAAAAGGACAAAAAATGACAAAAATATGCCAAAAATTTGCTAAAAAATGACCAAAAAAATGACAAAAAAGTTACATAAATGAGTTGAATACCCAACAAAAAAATGATGGAAAAAAAATCTGACTTCCACACTTTACTGTGTGGAAGCCAAACTACTCCTGGTATTATTACGCCTCACAATATAGTTCTCATTTTTAACCATATTTAAATAGTGAAAACGTGGAAGAGCTCGGTAGCTTCTGTCTTCACCTGGTTTGGAGCTATAGAGGAGCAGAGGCTAAATGCTAACGCCGTCTGTGTTTACGTGACTGAGGACACGCGTGAAGACCAGACAGGTCCACATGAACTCGTCTAAGGTAAGAACGGATCTCAGTGTGTAAAAACAGTGGCCTATTCCTTTAAAAGTTCAGCTCTTTACTCACTTTATTCCATTTTGAAAGAAACATTTTTTGTTTTTACCCTTTACTGTCCTTTGGCAGAACAAATTTACAATAATCTCTTTTCAGTTTTTTGAAGCATAATGTTTTTTTTTCTTTAACAACAGAGAGAATCCATAAAACAGGACTGTGAGATCTGACACTATGGACTTCGTTTGGTCAGTCTGTCTTTTCTCACAAAAGTGCAAAGCTGTGGACTTCAGCGCAGACAGAGTTTAAGGCCATATCTGAGTAAAAGTAACCCAGTGGTAGTTTTTCTGGCGTGTGTAGGATTGTGCTGAACTGTTTCGCCATAACCTCCTCATCACGACTCCCTGTGTGGAAAACAAAACACAAATAAATGAGCAATCGTTTCCAAAAGCATCTGAGACTCAACTGTTCTGCGGTTTGTTGCAAAAATCAATAAACATTCAGAAGTTTTGTGGCAGCGAAATGAAAAGTGCAATTCTACAACTTGAAGAAGAAAAACCAGTGGAAATGTATCTTCACCGTTTTAATGAAGAACTTTACAATCTTGGTGATGATTCTACTCTCTCAGAAGGAGTGGCCGAGCACAAACACACACTGGATATGATGTCATTCTATTTTTAAATATAACTTTAACACAGTGCCATTAACCTCTTAACTCCCGCCTGAACCGAGAGGATCTTTTTCCTTCATCAGATTTTTTTGCCATAATTTTTGTCACATTTTTATCTTTTTTTTGTCATTTTTTGTCACATTTTTGTCATTTTTATGTCATTTTTTTGTCATTTTTTTGTTATTTTTTTGTCACATTATTGTCATTTTTTTGTCATTTTTTGTCATTTTTTTGTCACATTTTGTCACATTTTGTCACATTTTTGTCACATTTTTGTCATTTTTTTGTCATTTTTTTGTCACATTTTGTCACATTTTGTCACATTTTTGTCACATTTTTTGTCATTTTTTTTGTCATTTTTTTTTTGTCACATTTTTGTTATTTTTTGTCACATTTTTGTCATTTTTTTGTCACATTTTTGTCATTTTTTTGTCACATTTTTGTCATTATTTTGGTCATTTTTTCGTCGATTTTTGATCAAATTTTTTCACATTTTCGTCATTTTTTTGTCACATTTTTGTCACATTTTTGTCATTTTTTATCAAACTTTTTTAATTTTTTTGTCAAGTTTTTGTCACATTTTTGTCATTTTTTTGGTCATTTTTTTGTCACATTTTTGTCATTTTTTATCAAACTTTTTAAAAATTTTTGTCAAGTTTTTGTCACATTTTTGTCATTTTTTCGACGATTTTTTATCAATTTCTTGTGACATTTCTGTGACATTTTTGCCACTTTTTCATCCATTTTTCGTCACTTTTTTGTCAATGTTTTCTCACTTTTTTGCCACATTTCCATCATTGTTTTCGTCTCAGTTTTGTTGCTATTTTCACAGCTTTTTTCCAGAAGCTTTTGGACTGGGGTAAAGCCAAACTGGAGAAAATGTGCTCGGTTCAGGTGGGAGTTAAGGGGATAAATGGTTGGATCATTTTTGTTGGGACAGAAAGACAAAGGACTAAAGGACAATGCAGCACAACCAAAACTCCGCCTTCTCCGCCCAAAGCCACGGAAGACATAAACGTTCTGTGCTTTCACTCGATTTTGTCTTAGTCTTTAGCTGCACCACATTACCCTCTCCAATATACATGAAACCGTGTATTGTAACACCCATAATGCCCCAGAGAACCTTCTGTTCTGAGAGAAGCTTGTGCTGAGAAGTGCATTATGGGAGTTGTCACGTGACCAGCTCTTGCTCCTCAGGTTTGTAGATGGTTTCTTTGCTTCTGGATTACATGTGTGTTTGAGACTTCTGTTCTCACTCTGCACGTCTGTGACTCTGCCTGAGTTTTGACATTTCATTTACATGATCGATGATTTATTTATGTGTTTTTAGCCGCGGTCACGTGTGGAACCTGAGCACTGATTTATGATGGAATTAACACTGGTAATGGTTTCTAGTCTAATGTGTAGCTACTGTTTCTAGGAGATTCAGTGCAATGTAATATAATAAAGGGCCCCCAAGGAACCCACTGCTATTAGTCGATCAAAAGATGAAATGCTTCAAAGAGACACTTTTCAAGCCCAAAGACAGAGCCGCAAAAGTATTATTTATCACCCGCCTAAACCAAATGCACTCTGTCCTCTTTGGCCATTATACAGGCCTGTGTAACACCTCATTTGAAAGCTCAGACCCGCAAAACTGATCTTTTTCCTCGCGTTGTTGCTGTGTTGTGTCACCTTATGCATGTTTTTTTTTCTTTTCTTTTGTTTCAATTTTTGTCACATTTTGTTGAATTTTTGTCATTTTTTTGTTGAGTTTTTGTCACATTTTTGTTGATTTTTTGTCACATTTTGTTGAATTTTTGTCATTTTTTTGTTGAGTTTTTTTCACATTTTTGTTGATTTTTTGTCATTTTTTTGTCACATTTTTGTTGAATTTTTGTCACATTTTTGTTGAATTTTTGTTGAATTTTTGTTGAATTTCTGTCATTTTTTGGTTGAATTTTTGTCATTTTTTGTTGAATTTTTGTCACATTTTTGTTGAATCTTTGTCACATTTTTGTTGAATTTTTGTTGAATTTTTGTTGAATTTCTGTCATTTTTTTGTTGAATTTTTGTCATTTTTTGTTGAATTTTTGTCATTTTTTGTTGAATTTTTGTCACATTTTTGTTGAATTTTTGTTGCGTTTACATCCTCGTTTTCTTCTCATTTTTTGTGGCTATTTTGAGGCTTTTTTCCCAAGAAGCTTTTTGATTAGGGTAAAGCCAAACTGGAGAAGATGGGATCCGTTCAGGTGGGAGTTAAGAGGTTAAAGAACAGATATAATTAATAAAAACATTGAAATAATATAACATTTATTAGAAGAAAATATTAGAAGAAAATATGTCCCCGTCATGGATTCCAGGGACTCAAGTCGGCAGCCCAAGTTTCGAGAAAAAAAAAGATTTTTCTAAAAAAAAATTAAATTGGTGATTTTCGCTTCTTTGCAGAATAGTTCAGTTGAAGTCACAAAGAAGCCTCTCCCATGTTTAAGCTGCAGTGTTGGTTTATTTAAAAGGGGCGTGGCTTTGGGTAAACACCGGGTCGTGTTGGACGGACAAAGATTGTATCAGACGAGCTGAACCGTGAACATTCAGATTCAGATTCATTTATTGGCCATTTGCAGTTTGAAAAAACAAATTGGAAAAAAATGTGCAAAGAGCTCAAAGTGCGATATGTAAAACACGTAAAAAGACACAATATAAAAAACAGAACAAACCAACAATGCCACATTAAAAGCCTGAGGGCAAAACACTGTACAATAAAAGTCCACACAGATAAATAAATAGAAGTGCCTTGTTTAAAGTGATCACAGCTTGATGTTCTGAAGTGGATTTATTCATCCCGGATTATGCGGCGCCGCTTCCTCATGAAGAGCCTTGAGCAAAGCAGCGACAGCGGGACAGAGACACAAAACAGTAAGTTTAGTATCTTTTTATTCCGGTGGATTTTGTGTTTTTCGTTGATCTCTGACGTCTCTGTTTCCATGTCAGAAAACGCTCGTCTCCTGTTTCCTTGTGTTGTTTGTTTTGTGCAGGTTTATACAGACGCCTGTTGTGGATCAGTGTCTGTGTTTGAGTGAACTCTGAACCCCCACACACATGACACGACAGGGGGTGGAGCTTCACAGCAGGATGGCTTGATGTAAATGAGCCATATTGTCCCAGAGAGGTGAGAACAGCCCAAAAGTTTAGAGGCCGATTCTTCTCTTTCACATATTCCCAGTTCCTAAATTCAACTTGCCACATCTTCTCCAAATATGATCAGATTTCCATGTGTTTGTCACAGCTCTGTCCCGCTCACAATGCCCCAGAACCCAGTCGTGTCCCCTGGTCTCCTGATGGGACATGTGTGGGATCTGGAGCCTGGAACCTTTTGGGATAAATCTCTTCTTGTGTGATGATATTCTGAAGTATCTGCGCTCGTATTTCAGTGAAACATTCGGTTTCTCTTCCCCGTCGTAGTAAATCCGTCAGTGACAAAAGCTTCTTCACAGTGTGTGTTTTGCCCGTGTCTTGTTTGTTTCCAGAAAGCGGCCTCTCTCTCACACGCTCAGGCCTGGCGTTGGGCTCCGGCGGCGTCCCCTTGTTTTTTGCCCTTGTGTTTAGCCTGATGAGACAGATTTATGCCCCCCCTCCCCTCGCTCATCCTCACTCGAATTTATGATCTGAGGCGCGGTCCGGGCCCGGCTGTGCACACAGGATGTTCAGAGCAATCAGGGCCGTGCACCTGCCGCCACTTCTGCTGCTCTTTCCACCGAGGCGGACGGAGGAGAGCGGGAGGAGGAGCTTCAGGAGCCGGAAACATGGAGGAGCTTTTTCAGACCAAATCACTGCTGGTTATTTAGGTTCTGAAAGCAGGGCCTTCGGAAAGTGAGGCGTTACACTGGCATATGGGCGGAAAGCTGCCTAGACCGAATGCATTCTGTCCTCTTTGGCCATTATATAGGCCTGTGTAACACCTCATTTGAAAGCTAAGACCCACAAAACTGATTTTTTTGTGTGACATTTTTGTTGAATTTTTGTCATTTTTTGTTGAATTATTGTCACTTTTTTGTTGAATTTCTGTCACATTTTTGTCACTTTTTGTTGAGTTTTTGTCACATTTTGTTGAATTTTTGTCACATTTTTGTCACATTTTTGTTGAGTTTTTTGTCACATTTTTGTTGAATTTTTTGTCACATTTTTGTTGAATTTTTGTCACATTTTTGTTGAATTTTTGTCACATTTTTGTTGAATTTTTTGTTGAGTTTTTACAGATTACTCAAAAATACGTGAATGTGCCAAGGCAACACTTCAGGCATGTTTTTAATGAGGGAGTGACATAATAACATGATGTAAAGCTTGAAAAAGTCGATTTTGCATAATACCCCCCCTTTAAATCATAATTGTCGTTTCTGCATTTTGAGTCAGGGAGAGACTGTTCGCCCCCGGGGGCCAAACAGGCCGGAACCACCACTGTTTACAAATCTTCAGGAATGAAATATGCCCAGATTTCCTCTGCTTGCAGCATGAAAAATCTCGCAGTTTCACATTAAAACGTGACGAGCTTCTGCAGATACATCTCACACGTCTGATGAATGTTGGATTCAGTCGTTATTTTTTTCATATATTAAGTCGACGTCATTCACGGATAAACAACCAAAGCTTCACAGTGAGTTGAATATGTCTCAGCCAGTATACGTGATGCAATCCGAGGCCAATACCTGCTCCTCACCTGCAGCTCCGCTCGGGCTCCTGTGGTTCCCTGTCCTCCCCTCGCTCCGGCTCGTTCCTGCTGACGGGGCGGATCTCCGGGTGAAACGGGTCGACGCTCGAAATCCAACGGCAGCAAAAGACGCTTCAAACGAAGGGGGAAGAAAGAGAGGTCAGAGGGGAGAGAGGGGGAGGAGGGGGGTTAGTGCCTGGAAGCCCCCGGAGAGGGCAAGATCACAGCTTTATGAGCTTTTATGGGCAGTCGAGGGTCTTTCTATTCTAGTCTTCATTAACCCCTTAACTCCCACCTGAACCAAGCACATTTTCTCCAGTTTGGCTTTACCCCAGTCCAAAAGCTTCTGGAAAAAAGCTGTGAAAATAGCAACAAAACTGAGATGAAAACAATGATGGAAATGTGACAAAAAAGTGAGAAAAATTCATGAAAAAGTGGCAAAAATGTCACAAAAATGTCACAAGAAATTGACAAAAAATTTACGAAAAAATGACAACAATGTGACAAAAATGTGACAAAAAATTGATTAAGAAAATACGAAAAAATGACAAAAATGGTTTAAAAAAAAATTGATTAAAAAAATACGAAAAAATGACAAAAAATGATTAAAAAATGATTAAAACATGACAAAAATTTGACAAAAAATGACAAAAATGTGACAAAAAAATTATAAAAAATGACAAAAATGTGACAAAAAAATGACAAAAAAATGATTTAAAAAATGATGAAAAAATGATGAAAAAATGATGAAAACATGATGAAAAAATGATGAAAAAATGTGACAAAAAAATGACAAAAATGTGACAAAAATATGACAAAAAATGACAAAAATGTGACAAAAAATGACAAAAATTGATTAAAAAAATGACAAAAAAATGACAAAAATGGGACAAAAAAATGACAAAAATTGATTTAAAAAATGACAAAAAATTGATTTAAAAAATGACGAAAAAATGACAAAAATTTGACCAAAAAATGTGACAAAAATGTGACAAAAAATGGACGAAAAAATTGACAAAAAAAATTGACAAAAATGTGACAAAAAAATGACAAAACAGTTACAAAAATTAGTTGAATACCCAACAAAAAAATGATGGAAAAAAAAATGTGATGACGTGAGGAAAAAGATCCTCTCGGTTCAGGCGGGAGTTAAGAGGTTATAGAATCCTCCAGAACAAAGAGATTCCTGAGCTGTCTTGCACACGCTGCTCTTCGGAGGTTCATTTCCCTTTTGTAGAAGCCATTTGCTTTAGCTTTTTCACAGATGGTGTTACGTTTTGATTTAGCTGGGAATGAATTGAACCCATTCTTCGTTCTACCCATGAATTGTTTTCTGTGCGGATCCACCCCCAGGGCACAAATGGTTTTCATGAAATTCTGCGCCCCTTCTTCTCCACACAGACCTTTGCTCATTCTGACAAAGAAGAGGTTCAAATATAACTTTTTGGCTGGAATGAGCACAAGTCAGACTCTTGGCTGCCAGGAAAGCTGTGATATTTGCTGTACTGGGGGCTTTGGTTATTGTCACGATAATCATCAGGGAAAGGTCTTAGGGATCTCCAACCAGTAGCTCTCCAGATCTTTCTTGGTCGCTCGCCCAAAGCCTTTCTACTTTTATTCACACACTTGATAAGTCTCATTTAGAGCTGCAAATAAAGTCAAGCATAAGGACCTAATTCAAGCATCTTCTTAAATTTTGTTGAAATATCTTGGTTACTCACTCTCCAGTACGGTGGCCGAGAGGGGTCACAACAAAACAACAAATACAAGCGCCACAACACAACAACTTTGAGCCACAACACAACAACTTTGAGCCACAACACAACAACTTAACGAAAGCCACAACGGAAGTGACCGGAACAAGAATTAGCAGCTAAAAACACTGTTATGCTGTATACATTGTAGAGGTGGGCATAGATTATTATTTTTTTAAATCTAGATTAAAATGTCTCGCTTGAATTCTGCCGAAGCCATTCAAAATATGTGTGCTCCCCAAATAATGACTAAAAGTAAGTCTTTGAGAACGAGTTTCTCAGGTCAGGCGGTGCGATAGACCAGGGGCTCATCTCCTGTTTCCAAAATGCATCACAAACTGCTTGAGAACGTTCTACTATGATAATTGGTGACGAAAATAATTCATGTTCAAGAAGATGCACTTGTGTTTACTAACTGTTTATTCAGTTAAACATTCATTTTGAACTGTAGGTCGACATAAGAGGTCCTGATGAACTGTTTACAGTCAGTAGCTTTGTGTCAATCAATTTCCTGGTGACAAACTAAATCTCCTCTTCTGCAACTATGACCTGCTAAAGTACCCCAAGTATTTATTTACGGGTAATGTGGGTCATTTTACCAGATCAGAAAATATAGGCCTCTGTTTGAGCGTGGGAAACATGTGCGCGTCTCCTGATTGGTCAACAGTGTCAACAGTGTCACGTGATCACTGTCAAAACAACGCAGTTCATGCAGCTGCTGCTACTACGAGCTTCAACCTGGCGATAGTTCTGTCAAAATGGAGATAAACGTCGACAACATGAAGATGCGGGACGTATTTCTTTGGATTTAATAAGAAAAGGAAACAGGCCTCAGCTGCAATCGGAGGAGACGACGGTGAGCGGAGAAAGAGAAGCTAACGGACTCGGAGAAAAGTAGCTGGAAAGTTCGTCTCCAAACTCTGCTAATTTACCTGTAAAAGGCTCTTGTGAACTTTTGGTGATAAAGTTGCGCTGTTTCGTGTGGGACTGTGGCCATGAAATGAATTGTTTATGTCCCTGTTTTGAAAGAGAAGTGAACACGGAGGGGCTGCGGTGTTTTTCTGTCTTGTTTCACTCTGTCATTGGCCGCTGCTTCTGTGTGTCGCTTTGGAGACGCTATATTCACTCACGTTTCTCCTGTGCGTCCGAAATTGGGCATAAAAGTCGTGTAATGTGTGCTGACCATAAAATATCACGGTGAAAGTCATCATAGCAGAGTATAGACCCAGCTCCCAACCCAGCTTTGAGAATAAATTAACGGCGATATTTTTTTTTATCGCCCGATAAGGGTCTCGCGTTAGCGCAGCACGTTAACGCCGATAACGGCCCTCCACTAATACATTGTTAAGCAGATCAAATATAGCTTCACTACACAGAATTGCAAATTCTTCACTGCTCAAACGAGGGATTCCAGGAGGAAAAGTCTAATGACTTGACTTGTGGAACCGTAGCTATCATTAAGCTAGCTTTAGCCGACTCACCCGATCCCGGGGCCTAAGGGCCGATCTCACCAGAGGAGGGTTTCAACTCGGATTGGTGCACATACAAAGGGTCTCACCAGCTGGAGACTCCAGTTAACACTGGTCACAGAGATGTCTCCAAGACGTCCCTTGGAAATAAGGGGAGTCTCTGTGAAAACGAACACCTAAGAGAGGCCCTTAAGAATAATATCCATTAGAGCGACACAAACTCTCACTGGATCAGTTTCCCCCCCATGTTTTACTTTATACTTTTGTACGTCTTTGTTGTGTTTTTGTGCAGTTCGGTAGATTTTTTTCTACTGCAGAGAGTCCAT
This sequence comes from Gobius niger, assembly GCF_951799975.1. Lineage (NCBI taxonomy): Eukaryota > Metazoa > Chordata > Actinopteri > Gobiiformes > Gobiidae > Gobius > Gobius niger. The sequence goes on along the minus strand of NC_136865.1, from coordinate 29,980,810 downwards.
AATGGTCCTGAAGAAGCAGCTTTTAAAAGTAAACAGAGGCTCATCAGCTAAACCCGTTTGAGACCTACACATTTCTTCTCCTGAGACACTGAAGAGGCACCAGGAGCCAATAATGTTTAGCTGCAGACCCGGAGCCGAGACAGATCTACCGTGAAAAACGAATCCACCGTGATAGTGCGCCCTCTGCTGATAAAGACGGATATACGACTGTATTAAACTCATGTTTTACAGTTGTATTGTTGGGATTATTTTGTGTAATTTAGAATGTGTTGACATGTAACTTAGTTTAGGCTACACGTACTATTATTTGGGTTATTTTATGAAATTAAAACTGTATGTTTTACTCCTTTCATTGTATTTTGCAGAACAGTGTCTTCATTTGTTCATTTGTTCAACAAGGGACAGAGACAATATTTTGGAACAAAATAACATTTTTATTGCTGTAATCAGTAAAGAAAGGAGATAAATCATTGGGTTGATAATGTCAGCTTGCAGATGCAATAACAAAGTAAAAAATAACATTTGGACCGTTAGGGTCTTCCCTGTTTCCTAAATTCAGCAGCATCTTCCTGTTGAATTCCTCAACTTCACAAAACAAAAGATCAACACTGATGCCAATAATGTGTAAAAATCGAATGTTGTAATTCTGGGCTAATAATGAAAATAATATTACAGTCAAAACTAGTCTGGAATGACAGATACATGCAACTATGTGCCAACAATGGTGCCATAACTTTTTTTTCCTTTTATTTGTCCTTTATTTATCCAGGATAAAACTCGTTGAGATTAAAAATCTCAAGAGCAAATATGCAATAATTTGCCACAGAAAGTAATAAGTACCCGTAATACATAATTATGAATAAATTATATATTTACTTTACAGCCTGCACTTGCATTTTTTGGGTTGCATGTAATTGGGATTATTTATTGTTTTTACTAATTTACAACTAGCATAAACGCTATCTTAAGCAGAAAATTAATGTGTCAAGTTAGCTTTATCAAACAACAGAAGCATCTAGGATTTCAAAATTGGTTCATAAGAAATCAAAAAATGAAATAACTCGGTTAAAGTCTCACGTTCGTTGAGTTGATCAAATCAATCTTCCCAAGACCTAAAAGCGTCGTATATCCGTCTTTACCAGCAGAGGGCGCACTATCACGGTGGATTCGCTTCACGGTATTTCTGTCTCGGCTCCGGGTCTGCAGCTTTCCCCAACTCCCACGAGCCCCCACACCTGCAGCACAGAGGAGGCGCCACACGAGGCGCTACAGGAAACAAGGGACACACGAGAAGAAGACGGGGAAAAACTGTTGTGGAGCGGAGGAAGAGGAAGGAGGAGGAGCTGACCAGTGCAGGACACCACGCTCTGAAACAGGGACAGGGGGCGCCATAAGGGGCTGGTGCAATGTGATCTGGGCAGCTCCAACAACTGCCCCCACGACCCGGAAACGGACAAGTGGAAGAAAATGGATGGATGGATGGATTGTACAATGACTAATAAACTCACTTACTTGTAATCTCATCAAATTCTCCAATGGGAAATTCAGTTCCGTGCCTTAAACAGAGTCTGTGCATGTCGCCCACAGAGCCATAAACACTTAGGGGTTTGAATAATCTCACAGCGACGCCTCCCTCGCTCTCTCTCTGGGCAGGAGCGACTCACGATTGTCTCGCGAGGAGCGTCTTTTGTTTTTCTCGTGGTTATGGAGCGTTTTCTGCAAAGCTCCGAACAAGTCGCACGTTTCCTCCGCTTTTGTCCCGGCGCCAGCTCGAGGAGATAATTATTTCCAAACAAACTCTCCCCCGAGTGCGGCGGAATGTACAAATCTCTTTTAATAGAGCGTCCCAAGACTGCGGCTCCGAGACAACAAGCAAAACAAGAGCGAGCGCAGAGGAGCTGTTGCCGCACAGCTCCAAACGAGGTGATTCTGAAACATGTGGGTGAAGACAATGATGCTTTTCTGTGTTTACAACAAACTCTGTGATGGCAAATATACATTTAATTTACAACAGCAAAACGTCGGGTACCCCAGCTTTAACTGAATAAACAGTTTGACGGTAATATTGTTTTTACCTTTTACGCTCTGTTTGTTTCCAAGCAACGTCTGCAGGAAAAAGGAAACTGAAAAAGTGTGAAAAGTAAAGTGTGATTCATTTCGATTCATATTTTTAAACCTTATGTAATGAATTGAATCGGAATTAATACAAAAAAGTATTTATAATGAATTCAGGTGCAACTGGTCTCCTCAGGGCTGCCCTTTGTCACCGGTTCTGTTCATTACCTTCATGGACAGAATTTGTAGGCGCAGCCGAGGGCCGGAGGGCGTCCAGTTTGGGAACATCAGGATCTCATCTCTGCTGTTTGTGGATGATGTTGTTCTGTTGGACCTTCAGCTGCTCTGGGGCGGTTTGCAGCCGAGTGTGTAGCGGCCGGGATGATGATCAGCACCTCCAAATCTGAGGCCATGGTTCTCCTTCCCCTCTACAGGTCGGTGGGGAGTCCTTACCTCAAGTGGAGGAGTTCAAGTATCTCGGGGTCTTGTTCTCAGTGAGGGACGGATGGAGTGTGAGATGGACAGACGGATCGGTGCGGCGTCAGCAGTGATGCGGTCGCTGTATCGGTCTGTCGTGGTGACGAGGGAGCTGAGTCGGAGGGCAAAGCTCTTGATTTACCGATCGATCTACGTTCCCGCCCTCACCTATGGTCATGAGATTTGGGTCATGACCGAAAGGACGAGATCGCGAATACAAGCGGCCGAAATGAGTTTCCTTCGCAGGGTGGCTGGGCGCACCCTTAAAAAAAAAGATCAGGTGAGGAGCTAAGTTACCCGAGAGGAGCTCGGAGTAGAGTCGCTGCTCCTTCACGTCGAAAGGAGTAGCTGAGGTGGATAGTTCCGGATGCCTCCTGGCCGCCTGCCTCGGGAGGGGTTCCAGGCATGTCCTATTGGGAGGAGGCCTCCCTCGTGGAAGGCCCAGGACACGGTGGTGGGACTATGTCTCCGAGCTGGCCTGGTGTCTCCTCGGGGTCAGAACAGCTGGAGGAGGTGTGTGTGGATCGGGAAGTCTGGGCATTTCTGCTGAGACAGCTGCCCCTGCGACCCGGCCCCGGATAAAGACGAAGAAAATGGATGGATGGATGTCTTGAAAACATCTCAGTGTCTCGCGACTCCATGAGGGGTCCCAACCAGGGGTATTTGAGCACTTGGCTTCTCGTCTGCTGCTGTCATGTTGGATCTGTCAACAAACTACAAGTGTCCGTCTGTCAAACAGTGCATCATCGTCTTGCCGTCCCTCCCTGTTCTGTGATTGGTCCCAAATCCATGCGAAGGCAGTGTGGGCATCCCAGGCTAGAGTTAGGGGGCATGAATGAATGCTTCAGGGTACATGGGACTAAAGATGTTGGGAACCCCAGCGCTATAGGACAAAACGTCATAAAATGAGCATCGTAAAGGCTTTGTTCTGTTTCTTTTACCCTGACATTAAATCAAAATTAATGGTGAAGGGCTCAAGGAAGGACAGGACCGCAAGGTACTTCCACTTCTGCGCTGTCCCTGCTTCTGCACCACTTTTCTTCAGCCTCTCCTGCTCCTTCTTGTGCTCCTTAATATATGTGTCCCTCAGACTCTTCCACCGCCTTTTGCAAACTTCAACTGAATAAACACATCAACTCGTCAACGGAAAAGTGCTAACTGTTGCTTGAACGTTACAGATTTAACGTTGCTTGAACGCACTAGTTTTATGCCAAACTTAGCGCGGATTTACGATAGTGAAAAGTTAAAATAACTTACCCCAGACACCAACCTCCTTGCTAACCCTCCTCCAAGAAAGGTCCTTTCTGTTCCTGTCTCTATAGAAAAAAACAGCGGGTTTATAAAGCTCGGAGCGAGTGCACACAGCCACGATCAGTTTATCTTCCATGTCTGTTGGATTCCTGGCGTCATCCCGGTGTTGACCCTCCGTGGAAGTGCGTCACTACGTCACTATGGCAGAAAGCTTCTGATTGGTCGACGCTCCCGAATTTCGCCAAAAAGCTCAACATTTCCCAACTCAAGCGTCGGCCGCGCTCGACGCCCTGGAGGCGCTTCAAACGCTCACCAAGAAAAACCTCAAAACGCGCCGCACGCGTGACGCACTGCGGGACATCTTGACGCCCCCCGGAGGCACGTCCTCCATGTATTTTAAATGTAAACCTGACGCTTTGGAGGCCCCAAAACACGTTTGGTGTGGACGCAGCATAAGAACACTCTGCTTTCTCCCTCTCGCCTTTCCTCCGGTTCAGGGCGGACACTGTGGTCAGCGCTGCGTCGTTTCATCACACTTTGGCACACGAGACTCCGTTTGAACGACGTGAAATACGAGCGTCCTCTCTCCGTCCTTGTCCAGGTGTTTACATGCACCGCCGCTCAAAGACAATCTACTCATGGACAATATATTCCGCCGGATTTACGGAGGGGCTAAAATGACATGATAAAACCGTAATGTAAATCTACGGAGCTGGAGGCCTCGTCGGAACGAAGGAGATCCTATTTCCATAATGGGCGCGGGCCGAGCGCGTCTGCGTGTGTCAGCACAACCCCACAGACGCAGCGAGACGGGATTGACATGTCTGCATACGTTTATGAGGAGCGATGTGGGGGATTTAACATATGAAAAAGAATGGGGGATAATGGACAGCCTTGCCTTGTCCTTCAAATAGGAGCGTTTCTGCGAGAAATACGAATGAGCCTGCAGTAAGAAAGTTCTTTCATCACGGGACACAGTAGGGTTTAGTCGCCAGGACAGGCAATTATATCCATTTTCACACATAAAAAACATCGGAGTGGAGATGTCCTATGCGTCTAAATGCTTTCGGTGAGGAATTTACAAAATACTCCTGCTTTAAAAAGAGGGAATTGCTAAACATGCTAATAGTTTAGTAGCTTACTCTAAATGTTGTGCTGCTTTTCATTCAGAGCACCTCCTACTGTTCATAGAGTGTCCTGCTAAAATAAATACATGGACACATTTACTTTTTGCTTTGGAGCCTTTATGGAAATGTAGAAGAAAGTAATATATTTATCTTTTGAATATAGTGGAGTATAAAGTTCACAACAAAAACACTACCAAGTATAATATAGATCTACGGCTACTTAAAGCAGTACTAAGTAACCCATGCCCCTAGAGGCCATATGTGCTACTGCAGGTGTCGTAGCATGTTACGTTTTTTTACTCATTAATTGTCCGTGAGAGTAAATCCTACGCTGACAGATAAGACAAAGGGACAGAGGGATACTGTGCATCCTGTTACAAAATGGAGATCTTTTGTTTCACTCAAACTTGGCTGTAAATGCTGTTTAAGTGGCGCTAGCCCGCAGTTAGCTTTGCCCGTTAGCATGTTAGCTTCTTATGAGTGATTCCATTAGTGTGTATTGCGCCTCCAGGTCAGTGCAGGGGAATTGCAATTGTGTTTTTTTGGCCAGAGACACCAGGGGGAGATGAAAGACCCTCCAATCATCCCATTAACACTTGTTTTAACCCCACAGGGACGACGGAAAGGATGTATTAAAGTAAACAAGTTACTTAGTGCTGCTTTACTGTACTGCTGTCAAGTGTCCCGCTTTGGCCTGGAAACTACCGTATTTCACCCGTATTGGAGCTTGATCGGGTTGGTGAGACGGCTCGCAGTGGCCGCTTGAAAATGTCCCGTATTTTTTAAACCAAAACTTGACAGGCGTGTTTGAGACTGACCTCATCTGTCTTTGATTCTGTTCACTGTGGTGGCCCCTGGTGGCACACGGACCAGCCAGAGCAACAACAGAATTTCAGAAATTTGAACTTGAAGAATGTAACACACAAAATCTGTGTTTGATCATAGTAAGGAGTGGCATGGTGGCACAGTGGACAGCGCTTGTGCTGTACAGCCAGAAGGTTCCAGGTTCGATACCCGGTAGGAGGGAGCCTCTCTCTGAAATATGTTCCCTCCGGGTCCTCCAGTTTTCCCGACCACTAAAAACATGTACAATATGCCAGGATGAGTGGTATCAGTAACTATAGCTCATCGTGTGTGGAGTGTATGAAGTACAAAGCCCTTCCCCTCTGTGAAGCGCTTTGGGAGACTTGTGTCTTGTGTTTTATGCCAATAAGCTTCAATTCCATTCCATTTTACCCACTTAAAAACAAACATACAATTAGTCATGTTGAATAAGACTTTGCTTGAGAGTAAAGGATGGAAATCAGCCTTATAATCCAGAATGACGTTTTTACATGCATTAGTCCAATGTGCGCTCATTAAAGGGACTATATAGAGTTTAAAAATGTTAAAACTAAGTATTTTCCCCCCTTACATGCTCCAGCCATGTCCTAATGTGTAGAATGAGCTCACCAAAACTGCCTCTAAAATCTGCACTGCCACTCAACACTCAAGTGTTAATTTCCAAAGCACCGTCATGCACGTGCTTAAAGAGGGGGTATTATGCTTTTTTCAATCACAGCACCAGTCTATATCACACTACAATGATGACCAAACCTTCTGCTGGTCTGTAAATGCAGTAAATTAGAATAACTGCCTTGTATAAAATGTCTCTCTCAAAATGGCTGTAGTGAATGTCTTGAAATAGGCCTCTGTCTCTTTAAGAACCTCTGACTCTTTCCGACACGCCCCCTCCACACGTTGTCTGTGGCATCAGTGGGGAGGGGGTTCTGCTGAGGAGCAGTGGTTGGTTACTCGGCTGGTGATGAAAGCTCGGAGGCGTCTCCAGGAGGTGGGGGCGTTCCTAGGAGGACTCAGGCAAACCTGTCCCTAAAATGGCCGCCATCAGAGTTTTTACAGATTACTCAAAAATACATGAATGTGCCAAGGCAACACTTCAGGCATGTTTTTAATGAGGGAATGACATAATAACATGATGTAAAGCTTGAAAAAGTCGATTTGGCATAAAACCCCCCTTTAATATAGAAGCTGCAGTTACACGTAAGACCTGAGGTGGCAGTAGTGAGAATAAAATGGCGAACTTGTATTTAGTCTCTTTAACATGCACTGTCCCCACTAAATAAATGAATAAATAAATGCACTGCACTGACTGTGAGGGCACATGGGCTGATCAATCAGAATCCCCCGACACTAGAGGCCATACATGTTTTTAAAAGGAGAAACCAGAGGAAACCGACGCAAAGGGGAGGTCTTGCAATGGAACCTTCTCGCTGTGAGGCATGAACTAACCCCTGTGCCACTGTCCTCGATCAGAAAGAGCGGTGAAGACACTTCCCGAAGGACAGAGAGTCGGTCTTCAGGCCTGACGCCTCCGTGTGCTCGGCTCTGTGTGTTTTCTGCGTCAGCCGTTTTCAATAACAGCCCGAGGTCATCTCCTCAGATCTCCACGTCTTCAGAGGAACCAGGAAGTGACTGAAGTCTGAGCTGAGTCCACAGGAAACGGACGTCTGCAAACCCGGCTCAGGGTCAAGGACGACTTCTGCAGCGTCGAGCCGGAGGTTAGATCTAAATGGAAATCTGTGAGGAGTCATTAGGAGTCACTGACCAAAATATACACCACCCGGAATAAACAGAATGTATGAAGCTCAACAGTCTCAAACAAATGATCAATTTAGCCTATTTTCAAAACAGATTTCAAATCCAAGCTGAAAATATGAATGAATATGACAATGAACATATTTTATCTGCACTCTTTGGTCTTTACTGTCATTAATAACTGTTTGTGTTGATGTTTTATGTGAATTTCCCACCCTGTCTCCCAGTCCTTGAATCCACATGTCACATGACGAGTATCCTGTCACTCCCAGCCAATCCCAGGTGTTTGGGAAATAAACTGTTGCTGCGTCTGAAACGAGCAGATTAGTAAGGCTGCATCCGAAACCATCAAATCATAGCCTCTAAGCCAGGGGTGCCCAAAGTGGGGCCCGCGGGCCAAATTTGGCCTGCCGGGACAATTAGGTTGGCCCGCCAGAGGGTGACCTACTTTTGCGCCGCATCTGGTTAATAACTCTCTCTCCCGTTCATTCTCAATGGCAAATATGGATGCAGTTCACTTTTTGTCCACTAGCGTCAAATTGGGGGCGCTGTTTCACTCCTTTCGCAAAGTTTAGGAAACACTGTTGTGGTGTCTTGGTGTTTATCAATCACAGAGCGTCGTAGCATCAACTTTCCCATTTTTCTAAAAAATCGTTGACATATATGACTTATAAAAGAATTTATGCTGAACTGACACTTTCAAAATGATATAATATGGCATTTTCTTTGCCTTAAAGAAATGAATGAGCTAGTCACTGTAGGTACTGCAGGTACAGGTGGTGCTGTTGTTTCCATTTTGCTCTATACACAATAATTGATTTTGTTCTACTAAAACTAAGCTTTTGTAGCATGTTAACCCCTTAACTCCCACCTGAACCGAGCACATTTTCTCCAGTTTGGCTTTACCCAAATCCAAAAGCTTCTGGAAAAAAGCTGTGAAAATAGCAACAAAACTGAGACGAAAACAATGATGGAAATGTGACAAAAAAGTGAGAAAACATTGACAAAAAAGTGACGAAAAATTGATGAAAAAGTGGCAAAAATGTGACAAAAATGACAAAATAATGATGGAAAAAACAATCTGATGACGTGAGGAAAAAGATCCTCAGACGGGAGTTAAGAGGTTAATTGCATAGATTGAATGAAATGCAAAGGTGTACCAAAAAAGAAAATAAAGTAACTTTTATTATTTGCAGTTATATGTTTCACGCTTGACATCGCCGTGTTTGGCCCGCGACCCACAGGCACTTTTTCATTTTGGCCCTCGGAGACAAAAAGTTTGGGCACCCCTGCTCTAAGCACTAACACTAGCAACTAACTCCTTAACCTTTCATGGGGTCGACTGTTAGATCTGTGCAGTTAGGGAACTAGAGCTTCAGCAGCATTTTGAACAATCCGTCCATCCTTAAACAGGGGAAAGGGAAGTGACATCACCAACAGCTGTTTTTCTTCTTCTTTAAAGTTATAGGTGGAGTGCAGGCCAAACAAAAGTGCCTGTCGCCCCCTAGTGTACAGTGTCCAACAACAACATAGTGTCCAAACAAAGACATTTAAGGAGAAAAATAAATCCAAATGATCCAAACAATTCCCTTTAGTGTTATTTTATTTCAACAGCTGTTTCTTAAAGCTACAGCAGCAAATGATCCATGTGGCTTAAGTTTCTACTAAATGAAAACAAAAGCATTTAAAGCTTCCTCTTTAACACTGACATGTGACTGAGCTGTGGGAACGACAACATGGATTTTGTGCAGAATCTTACTTTTTAATTATTATTATTTTTATTATTAAATGTGCTCCTGTCAATCAACCGTGGTTGCGCATGAATCACTCGAGGGTGGGGGCGAGGGGGGTGGGGGGGGTTTGGCGCAGTAGCTTGTGGGATGGCACATAGCTCCTAATCACTGGTTAGTTAGCATCAGAGGTCCCTATGCTAAAGTGGCTATGATAGTTAGCATCAGAGGTCCCTATGCTAAAGTGGCTATGATAGTTAGCATCAGAGGTCCCTATGCTAAAGTGGCTATGATAGTTAGCATCAGAGGTCCCTATGCTAAAGTGGCTATGATAGTTAGCATCGAGGCTCCTTTTCCTAACTACTTCCTAACTGACAGACCAATTCGGAAGCATCTTGCCATGGCGGACACTGACGCACATCCGGTTTGGCGTAAGAGCTCTTAGCAATCTGATGGTTTCGGAAGGAGCCTATGAGCTCTTGCGCCAAACCGGATGTGCGTCAGCGTCCGCCATGACAAGATGCTTCCGAATTGGTCTGTCAGCGAGGAAGTAGTTCGGTTAGTCGGTACTTATTTTCCAGATAATGACCAGCGTTCTATACATTATCCCTTACTTAATACCTGTTTGTTTGTTTGTTTGTTTGTTTGTTTATGGATCCCCATTAGTCTTTACCATACAATAGTAAAGACCATTCTTCCTGGGGTCCATGAAATTCTACATTTAAAATATTAAAAATCATCACTACATGTACAAATACATCATTAAAATCCTTAAAAATCTCAATTCTGAACACCACAAGAACATGCTAATACAATATTACAATACGCCTAATCTGGGGGATGATTGTTCACTACATTATACCCCATGATATAGGACGTATTTTTTACCATTCTTTTGAACACTACGGCTGTTAAAGAATGAGGGAGCTTGTTCCACAGAACCATCGCTCTGCACAGAACTGTTCTCTTCAGAGCAGCTGTGGACGTGTAAAGTGACACCGTGAAGCCTGACGAGTATTTAAAGGAACAGGCCACCGTTTTTACATACTGAGATATGTTCTTACCTTAGCTTTGACGAGTTCTTTAGGACCTGTCTGATCTTCCCCCGTGCCTTCAGTCACGTAAACACAGACGGCGTTAGCATTTAGCCTCTCCCTCTCTCCACTATAGCTCCAAAACAGGTCAAGATAGAAGCTACCAAGCTCTTCCACGTTTTCCCTATTTAAATATGGTTACGTGAAGTGTTCCACTACAAAGTATAATTACACAAAATTAAACAATGTGGATTTTCTAAGCGGATAAAAGGGGGACTATATTGTAAGGCGTAATAATACCAGGAGTAGTTCGAAATCCGTGCAGTAATCTTCACTTTACTGTGTGGATGCCAAATTACTCCTGGTATTATTACGCCTTACAATATAGTTCCCCCTTTTATCCGCTTAGAAAATCCACAATGTTTAATTTTGTGTAATTATACTTTGTAGTGGAACACTTCACGTAACCATATTTAAATAGGGAAAACGCGGAAGAGCTTGGTAGCTTCTATCTTGACCTGTTTTGGAGCTATAGTGGAGAGAGGGAGAGGCTAAACGCTAACGCCGTCTGCGCTGTGTTTACGTGACTGAAGGCACGGGTGAAGATCAGACAGGTCCTAAAGAACTCGTCAAAGCTAAGGTAAGAACATATCTCAGTGTGGAAAAACGGTGGCCTATTCTTTTAAACTGTGCCTTTCACTGGTCGGCCGTAGTTGGGAGAACAAACCTAAGGGTTTTTGAAGAGTGTCAACATTTTTGCAGAACAATAAAAGACTGCAGGCCACTCTTTGTTCTACTTTAAACCAGGACAGCTTATCATGCATGGCTCCTGTCTCTCTAAACCAGTTGTTCTCAACCTTTTGGAGCCGCGACCCCCATTGTAACAGTTAAAGGGGTTCGTGACCCCCCGCCCGGGTCACACCGTGAGAAATCGGAACATTAGCCTACATAATTCTTAAAAAACAAAGAAAAAAACCAATAGCTAAAATAAAATAAATCAAATTACGAACATATAATGGCCCTCTGGTAAAATAGCACACACATGCGACAATAAAATATTACAATATATGCTAAAAAAGGTATGTATATTTTATCTACATGATCTGGCGACCCCCCAAATTTGTCTCACTGCTCTAAACCCCTCTGCTTTCGTCGATCCCAGCCTCTGATTTTACTCCAGTCGTCAATCGGCTCCTTTAACTTCACTACATAGTAAAAACGTTTTGATTACTCTTATTACAAAGTACTAAGTCCGGCACCTGCTGCCTTTACGGTTTGATTTAATCTGCTTTCTTGTAATTTTACGCAACTGTGAATCTCTTTGAACTGCCTTGTGTGTGAACTGGGCTCCATGAATATTCTTGCCTTGAGCAAAGATCCCGGAAGACAAAGAGTTAAAAGGCAAACTCTCACCCACAGACGTCTAGGGGGAAAATGAAGAGCTCCATTTCTTCTAAAATCTCTTTATAAACTGATTGTGTTGCTTCTGGGAGAAACTAAACCGACGTCGTACATCGTTAATCTCACATATCTCCGCAGCCGCTTCTTGACCGTTTGACCGGTGCGAGTTCACTGTCAGCCATTTCTTGAATATCAGATTTTTTTAATGACACCAAATCTCTAACATTTGACTTGTGCGAGTTGGCAAACCCAGTAAAGGTCAGGCGGGAACAGCGTGGGCGGCGGCGGCTCCGGCTCGGACCGACCTCTTCCACGCAGTCCACTGTTTCTGCAAGTTTAGTGAAGAAGCCCAGAGTGTGAAGGGGCTGGACCAGGACCCGAACCTCAGGGCTGCGTGGGCGAGTGGTTCGACCGCGGAAGAAAACTGAGGATAATACGAGGCGCAAATGTTCCGGAGCCATTCAGAGTTTTGTAAAATATGATTCTGTATCGCCCTGTTCGCAGTGGGTTAGAACGACCTCAGGACTTCAGGTAGAAAAGTTAAAATGGCGGAGTTTGTGTGTCTGTGTGATACCATGGTGGTTAACCTCTTAACTCCCACCTGAACGGATCCCATTTTCTCCAGTTTGGCTTTACCCTAATCAAAAAGATTCTTCGGGAAAAAGCACCAAAATAGCCACAAAAAAATAAGAAGAAAACAAGGATGTAAATGAACTGAAACAAAAATGTGACAGAAATTCAACAAAAAAGTGACACAAATTCAACAAAAATGTGACAAAAACTCAACAAAAATGTGACAAAAATTCAACAAAAATGTGACAAAAATTCAACAAAAAAATTACAAAAATTCAAAAAAAATTGACAAAAATTCAACAAAAAAATTACAAAAATTCAACAAAAATGTGACAAAAACTCAACAAAAATGTGACAAAAACTCAACAAAAAAATTACAAAAATTCAACAAAAATGTGACAAAAACTCAACAAAAACTCAACAAAAATGCAACAAAAATGGGACAAAAATGCAACAAAAATGTGACAAAAATTCAACAAAAATGTGACAAAAATGCAAAAAAACAAATTACAAAAATTCAAAAAAAATTGACAAAAATTCAAAAAAAAAATTACAAAAATTCAACAAAAATGTGACAAAAACTCAACAAAAATGTGACAAAAACTCAACAAAAATGCAACAAAAATGGGACAAAAATGTGACAAAAATTCAACAAAAATGTGACAAAAATTCAACAAAAAAATTACAAAAATTCAACAAAAATGTGACAAAAATTCAACAAAAAAATTACAAAAACTCAACAAAAAGTGACAAAAAAGAAAAAAAAATGGAAAAAAAACATACAAAAGGTGACACAACACTGCAACAACGCGAGGAAAAGGGTCAGTTTTGTGGGTCTTAGCTTTCAAATGAGGTGTTACACAGCCAAAAGAGGACAGAATGCATTTGGTTTAGGCGGGTGGTAAGAGGTTAAAACTTCCAGATATTTATCTTTAGGGTAAATCTAACTTTGAGGTCCTCGTGAATCGACATGTTGGAGTTTGGACAGTCTTTGACCTGCGTAGTTAAGTCTGAATAAAGGCAACATCGATTCATGTTTTTGGAGGGGAAACCAGAGCAGCCTGAAGAAACCTGTTCAGGATGTGTTTGCTGCAAAGTTTACACAGACCCGGCTGTTTTAGAGAGAACAGATTAAAAGAGAAAGGAAACTGCTTTACATTGCACATTTTCTCCAGTTTGACTTTTGACTGAAATCTAACAAAACAAGGCGAAAAACAAACAGTGAAAGCAAGAAAAACATGACAAGAAAGAGAGAAAAAAAAGACAGAGAAAAATGATAAATTCTTCAAAAAAGCAACAAAAACATGATAACAAAGAGACAAAAGAGATAAACGTAACACAAAAAAGAAAAGCAATTTGAAATCCATTGAAACAGACAAGAAAGAAAGATGGGAAAGAAAGAGGGAGGAAGGAAGGAAAGAAGGGAAAGAAAGTAAGAGGGAGGAAGGAAAGGAAGGAAGGATGGAAGGAAAGAGGGAAGGAAAAAGGGAAGGGATGGAAGGAAAGAGGGAAGGGATGGAAGGAAAGAAGGAAGGGATGGAAGGAAAGAAGGAAGGGATGGAAGGAAAGAAGGAAGGGATGGAAGGAAAGGAAGGAAGGAAAGAGGGAAGGGATGGAAGAAAGAAGGTAGGGATGGAAGGAAAGAAGGTAGGGATGGAAGGAAAGAGGGAAGGGATGGAAGGAAAGAGGGAGGAAGGAAGGAAAGAAGGGAAAGAAAGTAAGAGGGAGGAAGGAAAGGAAGAAGGAAGGGATTGATGGATGGAAGGAAAGAGGGAAGGAATGGAAGAAAGAAGGAAGGATGGAAGGAAAGAGGGAAGGGATGGAAGGAAAGAAGGTAGGGATGGAAGGAAAGAAGGTAGGGATGGAAGGAAAGAGGGAGGAAGGAAGGAAAGAAGGGAAAGAAAGTAAGAGGGAGGAAGGAAAGGAAGAAGGAAGGGATTGATGGATGGAAGGAAAGAGGGAAGGAATGGAAGAAAGAAGGAAGGATGGAAGGAAAGAAGGTAGGGATGGAAGGAAAGAGGGAAGGGATGGAAGGAAGAAGGAAGGATGGAAGGAAAGAGGGAAGAAGGAAGGACATGACAAAAAAGCAACAACAACAAACAATGAAGAGGCAACACAAAATGACAAAAGAGCAACAGAAAATGTGCTGGAAAAGCAACAAAAACCCAACAAAAAATACACAAAAAAGCAACAAGACAAAAACAAAACAAACACTGAAACAAGACACCAGAGAGTGACCTATTTGTGCGCTGCGTTTGGTTAAAACTCTCTTCCGTTCATTCTCAATGGTAAATATGGATGCAGTACACCTTTTGACCACCAGCGTCAAATTGGGGGCGCTGTTTCACTCCTTACGCACAGTTTAAGGAAACACTGTTGTGGTGTCTTTTTATTTATCAAGCGTTGTAGCATCAACTTTCACAGTTTTCCAACACGACCTGAAAAAGAGACAATAAAACAACGAAAACTCTTAAGAAATGTGACAAAAAAGATACGATCACTTTTGTAGGCCTTAGCTTTCAAATGACACATTACATTGTTGCTCTCCGGTCGAGAAATTGGAGAAAATGCGAGAGTTGAACGCAGTGGCGGCTGGTCCATTATGGGCGGTGGGGCGCCGCCCCTCCTATCAATTTTGCAAATAAAAAAAAAGTTTTAAGTTTAGCAAAATCATCTTGTGGTTCATCTTGTGCTGTAACCGCTGTAACAGCATCATAAATGTGTAGTTTTGTGCTCGGGGCGGCAGGAACAGCGCCCACGAGATCTAACCAATGGCGCTCTGATATGGTATAAAAACGTCACTGTATGTCATTAATTCAACCAATCAGAGACGCGCAATAATAATTCCCCGATGGGCGCTGAGGCCAAGCGCCATCGAAGAATTAACAGGTGAAAGACGAGGAAGCGTCTCCTGTAAACAAACACGAGGAGCAGCTCTGAGCTCTTGGACGATCGGAGGAAAAACTTCTCATTTGAGAGACGGAGAAGCTTCGTGTTGTTTCCTGAGAGGAGGTGAACGGATTTAGTCAAACTAATGGACTTGGGACTTTCTTCACTCAGAAGTCACGTCTAAACGGACTTTCCTGGAGAGACATTTGATGGAGAGAAGATTCAGGACTCCAGGTGCTACGGGAGGAGCTCCAGGTGCTACAGGAGGAGCTCCAGGTGCTACAGGAGGAGGAGCTCCAGGTGCTACAGGAGGAGGAGCTCCAGGGGCTACAGGAGGAAGAGCTCCAGGTGCTACAGGAGGAGGAGCTCCAGGTGCTACAGGAGGAGCTCCAGGTGCTACAGGAGGAGCTCCAGGTGCTACAGGAGGAGCTCCAGGTGCTACAGGAGGAGCTCCAGGTGCTACAGGAGGAGCTCCAGGTGCTACAGGAGGAGCTCCAGGTGCTACAGGAGGAGCTCTGGGTGCTACAGGAGGAGCTCCAGGTGCTACAGGAGGTGGAGCTCCAGGTGCTACAGGAGGAGCTCCAGGTGCTACAGGAGGAGGAGCTCCAGGTGCTACAGGAGGTGGAGCTCCAGGTGCTACAGGAGGAGCTCCAGGTGCTACAGGAGGAGCTCCAGGTGCTACAGGAGGAGCTCCAGGTGCTACAGGAGGAGCTCCAGGTGCTACAGGAGGAGCTCCAGGTGCTACAGGAGGAGCTCCAGGTGCTACAGGAGGAGCTCCAGGTGCTACAGGAGGAGCTCCAGGTGCTACAGGAGGAGCTCCAGGTGCTACAGGAGGTGGAGCTCCAGGTGCTACAGGAGGAGGAGCTCCAGGTGCTACAGGAGGTGGAGCTCCAGGTGCTACAGGAGGAGCTCCAGGTGCTACAGGAGGAGGAGCTCCAGGTGCTACAGGAGGTGGAGCTCCAGGTGCTACAGGAGGAGCTCCAGGTGCTACAGGAGGAGCTCCAGGTGCTACAGGAGGAGCTCTGGGTGCTACAGGAGGAGCTCTGGGTGCTACAGGAGGAGCTCCAGGTGCTACAGGAGGAGGAGGACTCTCATCTATACGTGAGCTGCACATTATTTCTGAGCGGATCATTTGTCTGACGGTTTATACAGATTTAAACCTGTGGCTCTGAGGCTCATAATGAAACCACAGCAGGTCTGGGACTAAAACTGCATGAAATCAAAGAGGAAAAACCTCCTGCCTTTGTTCTGGTTCTGTTGGTGCAAAACACAAATATGCATAGTGACTATCGTTACACTTTAGTCAGAATTTTTTATTTTTTGTTGTTGAATAAAACTAAATAAGTTTTTAATATATTCTACATAAGATAATAATATTAAATGCCCCAAAGATAACTTTCTTTTTTAAGTCAAAAACAATGTTTATAAGTATCTTCTAAAATATAATTGAAGGTAGGTAGAGGCACCAGCCCCCCTGGTTTTCACATCACCAGCCGCCACTGGTTGAACGGACTCACATTCCTTTGTTCTTCTTCTGCCCTCACACAATAAACTCCCCGCCCGCTCGCTGCTGATGTTCGCCTGTACCGCGCTCCCCTTCTCCTCCATCCCGCCTTCATTTCATTTTCACCCGCCTTAAATTAATTACGCGGCGCTCTGTCAGAGGAGCTTAATGTTTATTTCTTTATTTATGGCGTGAAACATCCCACAGATTCCATTAGCCGAGTCCCGGGAGAGTTCTCTGCTCCTGATGGAAACCGTCCTGATCCAGCGCCGACTGAGGGCGATCGTGTCTTTCTGAAGAGACGCCCAATTAAAGGGCCCGGCGGCTTTAAAGGGGAGGAGGTCAGGGATTACACG